>NC_074721.1:13390833-13700000 GCF_947242115.1 Biomphalaria glabrata
TCACTTCATGCTCCTATATTGAACGCAGTTTTTGGGCTTTCTCCTCACTTGGACAGTGAGCACCGTCATTGTACACCACTATGTAATTGCTAATAAATTATATCTGTGTTACTTATTTTTTTTTAGATTGTATTAAAAGAAGTAGATTCACTTTTGCAATATGTATTTATAGTCTATTTCCTCATATACTCTCTCTCTAACTCTATATATAGAATATATTAATATATATATATATATATATTATATATATCGTTTATTATTTATATACCTATGTAATCTATGTGTAGAAACAGACAGAAATAAATCTATATAAATTATATATCTATAAATTAATTATTATAATTTAATAAACATGATATTTTCAACTAGGGCGACTAGGCTACATTGGCTACATGTATTTCCTCTGTCTTTCTTTTAATTCCCATCCAAGGACCCTCTTCTTGTTTTCATAATTTGGATATTAGTTTTGTGACACATTAACACCCCCTCCCTCCCATAGATGCTTATAATTCTTTTCATGACTCTATCCCACTTCCCTCCACTGCCTGTTTGATAGTTTGTGACACTAAACGCTTAAGTGTATACCTCTCCTCACTGCCAGCTCATCTGGAGTGATCACATATATGCAGTGGGCATGGTCTATGGCTTCAAATTAGCAGCCCGCACTTTTTCTTTCATTCATAAATTATATATTGTAGATATCTCGATCCAGGTCATGCTTATTCATTGAAAAAATCATAGATTTATTCATCCCAATAATATTTCTTATTACGATTTTGCTGTGTCCAATGAAGGAGAATGAGCTGAATTCATTATTATTCGTTGTACACCCCCTTATTAAATTTTATTTAACAGCTAACGGTATAAATGTGATTGGAATGTCTTTCTAAAGATGTTTGGAAGCTTATTTTGATATGCCCATCAGCCTACGATCAAACAGGCTCATAATATAGCCTTCATCCCTTATATGGGTATGAATTGCCGGGGGAGGTTAAAACAACAGCTTTACATACATGGTTACCGAGAATCTAAAAAACTGCCATCTGCTTTGGAAAAATGGAACAAAATTACCGGAACTTATCTAAAATTGGACATGCGCAGTCCCAAAACGTTGATTTTTGCTCCAAACATAAAAACAAATGAATTACAAACAAAAAAAGCGACCCGTTCATTGAAGGAGAATTTGATGGGGTGTCCAAAATATAAGACGCTACTATATATGAATAGGTCTAAGTCTAGTGAGTCTAGTCTAGTATATAAATTATATATAATAATTATAAAGATCTAGTCCAAGTAATAATACTAATATTAATATCTAGATTATTCTAGATAGATCTAGACTAATTTAGAATCTAGATTCTAGATCTATTCTAGAGACTAGAATTTCTAGTAGAATCTGATTCTAAGACTAATATAAATTATAATATACTAGGTAAAGGTAATTTCTTTAAAAATTAAAATGATTTAAAAATGTAATCACTTAGGACTTAAATCTAGCTAGATCTATCTTACGAGTCTAGATCTATCTCTCCGTCTAGCTAGAGTGCTGCTAGCTGCTAGAGCTAGATTCTAGAGCCAATTTCTGAATCTAGATCTAGGAATCTACTAAAATAACTAGATCTAGACTAGACTCTAGATCTAGATCTAGCTAGGCAATGATTAATCTTATCTAGGACCTAGTGTCCTAGGTGATAAATCTAGTCTAACCTAGGTCTGATTCTATACTAAATCTGGATATAGACTAACACTAGGGTTAAATGAATAGTCACATCTTTGACTCAAAACATCAATAATAACAAACAGTGTCGCCATTTGTAAATTTAGAAATTACCAATAATCTTATGTATTGAAACACAAGATAACACCAAGATACTTGTTTCGGTGAAGATTTTATATAGGTAGCATCCTATTAAATATGAGAACGACTAATTTTGTCAAGTCAAGTGATTCATGGGCAATGCCGGTTAGAATCAACGTTACACTCCTGTAGAGACGGTCGTTAGAGGAGACCAATAGGGATGCAAAACAGAAACCCCGTTGGGGTGCCTAAGGACCGAGTTCATTGCACTAGTGGAGATGGAAAAAAAAAAAAAACAACATCAAGAAACATGTTAGTATGGACACACGCCGTTTATCAAGAACCGTTTTGATTTCGGACACCTTCACTGCTTATGCGGTACAGAAAAGAAATATGGAGGAGTTTCCCTAGTGTTTTCAACCTTTGGCCTCGCTTCTAACCCAAGCACTTTGGTATACAGGCCATCTTTAATAGGGATGTAAAAAAATTTACATCTTCTTGGATCTTTCCCAGACATAGGTTTTGTTCAGGGAGGCAAGCTTCCATACGCCTGTAGCTCCAAGAGTCTTAGACGTAGGCTACTCTTAAAACAGTTAAGAAGTCTAGAAATCTAGCAAGGTAACTTTCGAGTGTATAACTTTAGCATGACGATAACTATAGATCTAGATTCTAGACTAAAAGAAATCGAGTCCTGATCAACATGTCTGTGTGCGTGATGATTTTAAATCAAGAGTCATTAACTATAATGAAGTTTTGATTGTCCTATAAGATCGTTTTATTGAATAGATCTAGTCGTCTAATCAGAGGCGTAGTGAGCAAAACGTGCGCCCGGGGCAAGAAACTTTTCCGGCGCTCCCCCCCCCCTTTCCCGTTTTCCATGAACATCACATAGAAATATAAGCTTATAAATAAAAAGTATTTAATAATAATATAACACACAAAAAAAAAAAAAAAAAAAAACTTTAGAATTTATTACCTCACTAAAATATCTACAATAATTTTATTTTTTTGGGACGTCTCTTTGCGTGTGGCATTCCCTTGAGGGTAGCGACCGGGGCATACTGCCCCCCCCCCTCACTACGCCATTGCGTCTAATGGATGTCTAATTGAGCTTTTCGCTAGGCATTAATAATAAGTTATGACCAATAGCCAACAGGGCTTTAAAAGGGACATCAGTAGGCTATTGGAGGTGAAAAGCTGACAAATGTCAATATTCTTTAATGACCTACATCGGAGCTATATCGTCTCAGATGAAAGAACCATTCCTAAAATATTGGAAATAATTGCACAGTCCAGTACATCACTTGCCAAACACAAAATAATATGGAAGGACAAATGCATAGCCCTCAACAATAAAATCTGATTGATGTACTCCCTGTCATGGCCAAAGTCTTGTAGGGCCAATGCTTGCGTATCTTGGACGCTGACTGCAGAACTAGAGAGGAGGATCCTAGCAACGGAATAGAGATGCTACAAAATAATCCTAGGTAGGCTATCACATACAAAGACACCACAAACAAAGAGATTAGAAACAGGATTAATTAACACTGCGATTGCACCTCGCGATGACCTGTTAAGTACTGTAAAAAAAAAAAAAAAAAACGCAACTATGAGGCCATTATGGTCGTAGCCATGTTTTTTTTTCGGGGAGTGTTTTTTTTTTGGGGGGGGGGATTTTTTTCTTATGGTTTAACATAAAATCTCATCTAAAATAAACAAAATCAAAGTAAAAAATAAGTCACTAAATTCCACTCACACCCCTGTGGGGATTTCATTTCGGGGGAGGGGGGGGGGTTGAACTCTTCCCTGGCTACGCCCATGATGGCCATATCATAAGTTCACCAGGGCTCGCAAAGATGTGAAATCAAAGGAAGCTGAGGGAACTTACTGTAAGTGAGGGAAACAATTCAGAAGCCTACGCTACAATATCAAGGAAGTATAGCAAGCTATCGGGTTAGTCGGTTGGTTATTGGATTGTTCACATTTGCACGACAGGTATTCTTAAGACCAGTGCTTTGTCTGGCGGATGCAAATTTTGAACACGTCCATTTCCTACTTCCCATTCTGGGATCAAGTTGAATCTTTGAACAATTATTCAATGTCGCTGACAACACATGCACAAGTTAAACGATTCACTAATTAGTTACTTAAATGGCGCTAAATTAATTAATTTAATTGGATATAAAAAGGGAAATTAATCCTTTAATGCTGAGATATATGAATGGAATTCTATAAATGGAATTTTTTTACGAAACGCTAAAACTGGTGACATGGTTTACATGTAGTTCTTTCTTCCCACTTAAAATGAGCATAAATACTCATACTCTCATCACAAAAGTTTGTAACAAAGTTTTAGGGTCATAGTGACCGAGAAGCCCCCTGTCATTACTTTTTTTTCCGACGTAGGACTTACAAGTATATATACTTGCACCGTTTTGAGTAGCCTTTCAAGTGTCGTAGGACAACATATCACACAACATATAAGTACAGAGTCACTCCACTTTGTGCTATGTTAGCTTAAGCTGTCAGGTGTTGGAATTAGATAAGAATGCCGACAGAAGCGTTAAGTACTTCTAGGATGAGCTATGTCTCATTACTTTGTGTGCTTTGTTTTATTGCAGTGTCAGACGCTGGTAAGTTTTCTATGTAGGCCTAAAGGTGAATACATTTACACGTTTATCTGTTAGGTCTTTCATCCTGATCAGTCTGATCAGTAAATTTATAGTAACTTGGGGTGTCACTAATATTCGTTTGCTTTTTACTCCCATCAGCGTTTAGGTTGGTTTATGAATTTCGCTGGCCCCAAGCTACAGTCTTTTATGCGTGTCTCCAACCCACTTCCGGTCACTTCTACTACTAAACTATCACAACTCTTTTACTTCTGTCACTTTTTGTCACTCTAGCTCTGCCTTCTATTCTTCCTCCGTCTCTTTCTGTATCTCTGCATTTATGTGTTTCCCTGTCTCTCTCTCACTCTCTTTCTGTATCTCTGCATTTAGGCCTATGTGTTTCCCTGCCTCTCTCTCACTCTCTTTCTGTATCTCTGCATCAATGTGTTTCCCTGCTTCTCTCTCACTCTCTTTCTCTTCATGTCTCATGATCTATCTGCTTCTGTCTTTCCTTAATTTCCTCTCCTTCTTTGTAGTTCTTTCTCTCTCTCTCTCTCTCTCTCTTAGCTTCCTCCGTCTCTTGCTGCATCTCTGTTTCCATGCGCCTCTCTCTCACTCTCTTTCTGTATCTCTGCATTTAGGCCTATGTGTTTCCCTGCCTCTCTCTCACTCTCTTTCTGTATCTCTGCATCAATGTGTTTCCCTGCTTCTCTCTCACTCTCTTTCTCTTCATGTCTCATGATCTATCTGCTTCTGTCTTTCCTTAATTTCCTCTCCTTCTTTGTAGTTCTTTCTCTCTCTCTCTCTCTCTCTCTTAGCTTCCTCCGTCTCTTGCTGCATCTCTGTTTCCATGCGCCTCTCTCTAACTCTCTTTCTGCATCTCTTTATCTGTTCCCCTGCTCTCTCACTCTCTTTCTGCATCTCTGTATCTGTTTCCATGCGCCTCTCTCACTCTCTTTCTGCATCTCTGTATCTGTTCCCCTGCCTCTCTCACTCTCTTTCTGCATCTCTGTATCTGTTCCCCTGCCTCTCTCTCACTCTCTTTCTGCATCTCTGTATCTGTTTCAATGCCTCTCTCTCACTCTCTTTCTGCATCTCTGTATCTGTTTCAATGCCTCTCTCTCACTCTCTTTCTGCATCTCTGTATCTGTTCCCCTGCCTCTCTCACTCTCTTTCTGCATCTCTGTATCTGTTTCAATGCCTCTCTCTCACTCTCTTTCTGCATCTCTGTATCTGTTTCAATGCCTCTCTCTCACTCTCTTTCTGCATCTCTGTATTTTTTTCCCTGCCTCTCTCTCACTCTCTTTCTGCATCTCTGTATCTGTTTCCCTGCCTCTCTCTCACTCTCTTTCTGCATCTCTGTATTTTTTTCCCTGCCTCTCTCTCACTCTCTTTCTGCATCTCTGTATCTGTTTCCCTGCCTCTCTCTCACTCTCTTTCTCTTCATGTTTCTTGGTCTATCTGCTTCTGTCTTTCATTAATTTCATCTCCCTTTTTGTAGTTCTTTCTCTCTCTCTATCTTTCTTTGCCAATGTCTTTCTTTCTTTGTTTTTTCTCTCCTTTGTTTTCTCTTCTCTCCATGTCCCTGTCTGTCTGTCTCTATTTCAATGTTCTACTCTCTCTTTATTTCTTTGTGCTTTTCTCTCACATTTTCTTTCTGTCTGTCAGTCTATCAAATCTATCTATCTATCTATCTATCTATCTATCTATCTATCTATCTATCTATCTATCTATCTATCTATCTATCTATCTATCTATCTATCTATCTATCTATCTATCTACCTACCTGTCTATCTATATATCTATCTATCTATCTATCTATCTATCTATCTACCTACCTGTCTATCTATATATCTATCTATCTATCCAATGAAACATCTTTCTTGCAAAAAAAGAGTCTTTCTAAAATGTCTTTAATGACAGGGAACACTGCTACGTAAATAAACCCTCTTCTGTATTTCCAGATCTAGTTATCAAGACAGATCCTACTACTTTAAGTTTAAATCTAAACGAGAAACTGAACATTTGCTGTGCCATAACTAACAACAGCGTTCAGCAGTTAACTAAGTTATCCTACCTGAAACTAGCCCGTGTAAACAAAATCAACAACTCCCTCTATGACACCTTGGTGTATTGGTACATCAATGAATCAGATCGGATTGAACCTGCACCACTTTTTGATAACCAACGCGGCTTGATTACTTTAAAGAAAATCATGTCTGCTTGATTATGAAAAACGCGACTTCCGATGACGCCACTTCTTACAGATGTGAAGTTCATGGTTACAATGCAGAACACAAAGCTTGGCAAAAAAAATTCACAAAAGGTTTAGTGAAGTACGTGGATACCTCAAAAGACATCAAGCAGAACGAGACCATAATTGAAAGAAATGTTCATCCAGGCAAGAATACATCCTGCTCCTTCAATGGAAGTCTGTCTGAAAGTAATGCAGACTACTACAAGAATCAGAGCCAAAAATTTGAAATTCTATCTGCCTTTATTACAGGTTAGTAAATATTTAATCTTTTTGAAAGAAGAAGTGTAGTGAATTTCGTACTAATATTTATTACTTCAAATGATCTTAGAGTCAGTTATTGTGACTGGAGACATCAACGAAGCAAATGAAGGTCGCTGGGTTTAGATATCCAGTGGTCTGCAGTTGTAAACCAATCTTTAGAACAGCCAGACTTTTCAGAAATGTTAAAAATTTTTTTTTTTAAGGAAATCCATATTTTATTGTTTTACATAATAAAACTGATAGACATTTGGTTTTAAAAATAAATGTTAATTTAGAAATAATTAAAATCAAATTAAGTATATAATGGCAGACTGAAGTTTTTTAACATATAGCTTACAATTTGTTTCTCTTAAAAAGGACCAAAGCCACAATCAAATCTAATGCAAGATGCCAGACGTGTTTCCGCTTCCAGCAGACGTGAGAATAAGACTGCAGATCAAGTAATGTCCCAACTTTTGTCTGTCACACTAAACGAACAAGAACGCTCTTATTTGGAATGCTTAACTGCGCAGAGACTTTGCGAAGATCAAATAATGTACATACTGGGGCCATCGAATCAATCATTTTTTCAACAGAATATCAATTTGAGTTTACCTTTTAATACCCCAACAAGACCAGATGTTCATACTTGTACTTCCAATGAAAGCCAACACTCTTTCTTTGGTATAATAGGTTTAGAGCTAGATATGAGAATGGTATGTGCTTTTAACTTGGATAAGATTTATGTCTTTTTTTCAGCACTTTTGTCACCCCAAGAGATGGACATTTTCACTTATATGGACAAAAATAGCATTGAGATTATTCTAAATGATTTGTTACTTTGCGTAAATCAATTGAAAGCAACATCTTCAGAGCCAAATGTGCAAGGGAAAATCATGTCTGTATTAGATACAATAAAGTCCTTACTTACTGAGATAAGTTCTGAAATACTTAGTAGACCTGACAACCATACACAGAGCATCACATCTATATCTGAAGTTAAATATGGCAATGAGGAACATAATATTACAATGAATCATACACAACTTTTTACAAATTATACTTTAATAGAAAACATAAACTGGATTATAGAGCTATTTAAAAGTTTACAAAGTGAAAACCAAAATGACAATATGACAAAACAGAAAGAACAACTAATAGCCATCTTGCAATTTCAAGAGGATTATGTCCTCACTAAACAACCATTTAATGAATTTCTAAACAGTTTACACAACAAATTAGAGCAATTCAAGGGTGAAATAATGGAAGCAGATAATTTGTTGTTGATAAGTGAGATGCAACTACAATTGCACAGAAATTATAGTGTTATCAAGAATTCAATACAAGAATTAAATAATTCTTTGCAAAACATCTTAGAGCAACATTTGGAACAAGATTTGAAAAATTTGAGTGACATTATTGATACAATATCAAAGATTGAAAACCAAACCATGAAACATAATCAGTTTCAAAAGGACTTAATCTTCAAAATTGAATATTTGATGGCGGCTGTAGAGAATGTAAAATTACTACATGAAAACGACCATTTTAATCTTTCTAAGTTGCTTCAAATCTCTATGAACGATTTTAAGGATTATAGAGAAAGTTCTTCTGTTGAAATATCTGAAATTAAAGACAGAACTGACAACCAAGAAAAGCTTTTAGACAAGTTAAATTCTGATTGCCAAAACTTGGCACATGACATCAGAAACATGAATGTAACCATACGAGGAGATATATCTAACCTTTCCGTAATGTTAAAAGACTTGAAAGATGATTTTATCAAATTTGTTAAAGACTTTGACGATCACAGAAACCGTTCTTCCACTGAAATATGGAAAACCAAGGACGATCAGGAAAGAAATGTAACAATGCTTAATTCTAGCGTTAAAAGGGTTGAAGACGATATACAAATTATGAATTCAACCCTAAACACTTATTTCGCGAAACTTTTATCACAGTTTCACGTGATAAAAGACGACTTAATCAATTATGTCAAAACATCAGAAATCGATGATCTCAAAAACTTAAATAAAAACATCCAAAAAGATGTACTCTTTATCAACCACACTTTGAAAAACACCGCAGACTCTTTGAACATCAAGCGTCAAAAAGATTTTGATAATCTCAACATGCTATTTCAAACTGCTAACAATGAGATCAACACTTTGAAGTCTGAATCCTCTACTCTCAAAACTCAGATTGACAAACTCTCACGAAAGAATAAAGAGCTTACTGACGAAAATATGTCTTTAAGACAATTGTATAGCCAAGTGAATAGCCGACTTGACAGCGAAATCAAAATGTTACAACAAAATGTCATGAAAAACGTGAGAGCTACAGCACATTCTATTTTCCACGTTTCCAGGTCCTACTTTGGGCGGAGATATTATCTGACTAAAGAGAAACAATTCTATTGTATTAGAGCCGCTCAAAACTTATGTTCTGGATACGGGGGCTATCTGGCTGAGGTAAACGACTGGAGTGAATGGAATTTCGTAAATTCATTTCTTAGTTCAAACGATCCCTGCACTGCGGATTCAGTTATTATGATTGGAGGCACGGACGAAGCAGAAGAAGGTCGATGGGTTCACATATCTAGAGGGACTCCTGTTGTGAGTGCATTGTGGGCTAGTGGGCAGCCTAGCGGAGGCAGAAATGAAAATTGCCAGGCTTTGGAAAAATGTTCATTACTGCATGATTACAGTTGCTATCTTAGTTCGCCCTCTCGCAAATTCTTATGTGAGGTTCCCGAGTGAAACTTCGCCAACATTACCTGTTTTTGCTAGAGTAGTTGTATCTAGGGTACGGGCCATGTTTTGCTGTATGTATAGGGTTACCTGACAACCACACCATCAGAAGGGGACAACACTTCATAAAAAGACAAAGGAAACGTTTAAAACTGGGATTACACTTCATTTGACGAAACATGTTAGTAAAAAACAAAATAAATGTACAACTAATACAAACATTTGTCAAATAAAGCAAACTTTAAAAAAAAAAATTATTGCTTTTATGCACCTCATCTTTCATTAGATAGCATGCTCAATGCACTTTGTTCTAATCTCTTCTATGGGCATCTGAAAAGGATCCGTACTCGAGACCCCTTGTTATGTAGCCAAGCGTTTTTTACCACGAACTCCACATCCTTTTCACAGTAGTTTAAAGTTTGTGTAAGCCCAGTTTATGTTTGGGGACACATATATGTAGGTCCCTAAATTGTCAAGAAAAAGGATTCAGTGGAAAGTGTATTTCTCTCTTTTGACCTCAGCGAAAACGCACTAAGAACGTTAGCTGTCTTACCAGGAATGAAAAAAAAAAATTAAATTATTAAAGTTTCTAAGATGTTATTGAGCACATATTCATGAAGGATGCTATTGGAAAACGTATCATTTATTTGAATATGTGAGGGATTTTATTTAATAAAACAAGAAGACATGTTGGATTGCTTGCTATAGCAGAGACTAATTTAAGACGGAGGACATCACGCCCCACTGGTAGCCCTAAACTTACCATATCTTCTTCCTACGTAAAGTCACCCCCCTCCGCCCCTGTCTATGGTAAATAGGCTTAACGATGTAATATATTTTGGTTTATTCTTAGCTTTATGTAACTGTTATACATTGAGCTAATTAGATGCTTTCTTGGGGTACACAACTGTAAAATAAGCTTCACTTCGATAAAACAAAATACCTTCGCAAGAATGATGAGTACTATACTGAATCCCTAAAAAAAGTACATTATATATATATGTATATGTATGTATATAATGTATTCATTTATATAGTTATATCTATAAATCATTATATTTACTTGTATTTATCATTATAAAACTCAGTGTACTTTTTTTTATATTTCATTTGTATAATGTTTATTATGTTATTTTTTTGTGGTCGAAAATGCTTCATTTATTTTGTTTAGTTATATATATATTTTTTGAAGATTTTCATACATGGTGGAAAAACTATAAATAGCTTATGTGGTGTATCCGGTGTAAAGAGAATGAAAGACATGTGGATAAGCGAAGTGTTTAAAATGTTTGGTAGCAGTCTCTGGTGCTTTAGTACACTGCAGAATCACATATTGGAAGCTCTTCCGTTTGTAATTTTTATTTAGATAAAATTTATGTTGAGTTAAATTTAGCGTCTTTGTCATTGTTTACTTGATCGTATAAATCTTCAATATCTTAGAAATGCAGTCTTATCCACTGTGTTTTTTTTCCTCTAAGTTTTTACTGCTTTTTTTAAATCTATGTAAAATTTTTATCATCCTAATAAAGAGGCCTTATACACATACTTTATAGTTTGTCTTTTTAGTTTAGACTGTTACCAATAAATACTTGAACAAAAGTTAGGGAGACACGAGGGACAGCAAAGCTTGCAGACGTACGTCTGTGATGGGCTTGATCGAGACCAATGAACACTGACCCGCGACGTCGCAACCTGTGGGCAGTTTGGACCAATAGCTCGTCTCCACGTCACAGGTCGTGAAGTAAGACATGTGACGTGGGATCGAGCTATTGGTCAGGACTTCTTTCTATAACGATTGGTCTCGGCATGATCGTTGTAGCATCTTAGTGTTCAACAAGAACAAGAAACTTTTCTTCATCCCGACCCCCTTGATCAGCACATCGCGTTAGCAAGTGATCCTTTAATACAGCATCCTTGATATAGCTTGGTTTATCTATTTTTTTAAATCTCTCCCGATCTCTTATTGAAAGCAGTACTAATTAAAAAAGGTCATCTGTTTCTACGGCCAACGGTTAACGAGCTGGGTGTCATGTGGCCAGCACAACGACCAACCACATTTAATTTCCGCTACTAAAGTCAGGTACCCATTAGAGTTGGGTGGACTCAGGGGCGCCCTAAAAATCCAGTTAATCAAAATCCCAGCCTTCACCGAGATTCGAACCCAGGACCTCAGGTTCGGAAGCCGAGCGCTTAACCCCTCTGCCACTTTTTATTTGAAAATATACACAGCTTTCAACTTCAATATTGAATGAAATAATGACACTACAAACAAGGTATAGCTCACTTAAAATATACGCCTTTCTGTAGCACGTCTCTCGCTTATTCTCAAGTATTTTTATCACATCATGGTTTTAACAGAATCTATTCAGTCTACACAACCAAACCATGGGAAACAAAATGCTAATCTACAACGCCTGTATAGAGAACATTCTTATTTATAGCGAGAGCTAGTCTACATACATGCATCAAGAGCATTAATTAAAAGTTTTCACTTGCGTTGCCTGTGGCCTATTATGTGTATCTCCTTGAGGGATCTTGTTTCTGATAAGAAAGTTTTAAAACTGGTCATACACTCAGCACCTACGCTCTTTCGACTAAGAGAATACTTACCTTGGCTCGGACATGTCACCCGCATTCCAGATGGAAGAATTCTGAGCTTGCTGAGGGAGTCAGACTCAAGCGATTCCAAAGGCAAACCTACAGAGATGTGAGGACAACAAGCATCAAAGAAAACATGCGGTAGGAAATCCCGCAAGATGTAGACAGATTGTCGTGCTGGTAAGAACCTCGTAGAAAGCAAAACGAGCCGATTAAAAGGATGACAAAGATATCTTATTAGATAGCCTTAAAACAGGTAAATTTACACACAAGAACTGGGGGCAAACTTTGCCACATTGTATGAGTTCGTGAAAAGTAAGACCTAGGCTGACCCACTACCATAAATCCGTAACTGCATTTTTATGTTATGAGCATCACTCAAATGGAACATTACTCACATATAGCACTGTACACTTCTTAACCACGACAAAGTTGCCATCCGTAAAATGACTTCTTCTATCTCTTAAGACAATGGATGCGCATCATTTCTCTTTCACCCTAATTTGTTTTAATTTCTTCTTGAGTCCGGTCAGAATCTAATGTGACTAAACAAGTTTTGTAATATATATATATATAATTAAATAATTGAAACCTTTTTACAAGTAATTTATTTCTTTATTCTAAAATATGGCTTGCTTTTAGATACCAGTATGATCACTAATAAGTGTTGAAAAAGTGGATTTGTATTCAAGCTTTCGAAAACGTGTAGAGGTCTCCACACAAAATTTCTGCTCAGAGTCATCCACATTCGTAAATCCGGCCCTGGTTTCATTAAATGCTAAAAAAAGATACCCGTCAATAAACGCAGTGCATAAGAACGCTTTAAAGAAGGAACTCGGGAAGTAGAACGGCCTTAACCTAATAAGTATTTCAAACAAACCGACATAAGTCATTACCGTTAAGTAGAAAAAAAGGAAGCTGCAGCTTAAAGTCTGTTTGGGCAGAAGTGTCCTTGAAACGCTTTACCAAAAAATACCAAGCATTTATTTTGCAATGAAGTAACACAGTATTTGTTTCAATTCTTTCTCTCCTTTATTATTTTTCCACGCTTCGAAGTTCTTCTTTTAGCTCATTACTATTTCACTACCCTGTTATGATTAAGCTTCAATAGCTTTGTTCTTTGTTATCAGAAAATGTTGTATTTGGTACAGAATTAAAGGGGAATGCATGCTCTTTGTTATACAACACAAAGTCAAGTTTATAAAATTAAATTTTAATTTTAATTTAATTTAATGAGTTCAAATCAACGATGGGATCGTCGATAAGAAGAGAAAGAGTTAATGGCGATGAAATGGATGGAGGCCACTAAAAAGATGATGAGGTATAAAATATTAATTTTATCGAAATCTATTTTTTTTTCCAAATTAAATCTTGATTAACAAAAGTCTTAAAAACTTCGCTACCGTATAGTCACACTTATCGCAATTGTCAGAAATTTGCCAATAAAGACAATATTTCGAACTAAGTCATCTAACCCGATATCTAATATTTTTCTATAAAACTCAAGATGTCAATTATATTTTTATAGTTGGGTTAACGAAAAAATGGTATTTAACTGCCACATCATGATATGCTCATATCAGGTGATTATTTCTTGAACTATCCCGGGTTCGAATCCTGGTGAAGACTGGGATTTTTTATTTCGGGATCTTTGAGCGCCTCTGAGTCCACCCAGCTCTAATGGGTACATGACATTAGTTCGGGGAAAGTAACGGCGGTTGGTCGTTGTGCTGGCTACATGACACCCTGTGTTAACCGTAGGCCACAGGAACAAATGTCCTTTACATCATCTGCCCTATAGACTACAAGGTCTGAAAGGGGAACTTTACTTTACTATTTTGTGGACATACTTTTACTTACTTTACCCGTCCAAGGAAGAAAATATTTTTCATCCGTAGCTGGCATCGTTTTCCAATTAGTCTTTGATACTCTGCCCTAATCACCAGATCTGAGCCCATGCAATCTGCAAAGGTAACGTAGGCTTCAGCGATGTTCTCCCGACCAGTAGTTAAGAATGACGATTTGACAATCCATGTTATTGAAGTTATCTTTGTTTTTTTGTGTGTATTTTTTTTATCACTAATTAGTTCATTGTAATGTAAACAATATTATGGGCGTTGTTCAAACTGAAAAGTCCAGTTGGCACGCAAAGTGCTTGGTCAAACTTAGAAATTGTCATCTCAGGTTGAACTGATTGACATTCGGATCAAAGGGTCTAAGTGGTAAAAATCTGATAATGCTACCCGAATAGAATCTTGGATATCATTCCTTTTCTCTCAGAGCAGAATCTGACACTTAATGGACATCCTGAACAAGTTAAAGAAGAATTGCAAAGACAAAATCGTGGTAATTTTTGGAAGTTTGTGAAACTACTATCAAAGTACGATCCACTCATGGAAATGGAATTATGGTGAAAGGAAAACAAAATAATGCAATTATCTACATCTAGAAATAGGCCAATATATTGTAATAACTTAAGTGAGGCAACTCAACGAGGACATAGACGTTTATTTACATAGAGACATGACAAACACAAAGGGCATCTGCCTTGAGTACAGCATCTCCATATTGGCCCTCTCCTTGGGCGGAAATCGTTAGTCTCTTATGTCAACATCCGACTTGTCTGGTCACTGATAGTGCGCATCTTCTTTCTGCACTATCTTGGATGGCGGTGCGCATTGCAAAGTCATAACATTGCCCCGTCTTAGCACTTTTCGTCCCGAAAAGAAACACTGCAGCTGAGGTTTGACAGTTCAGGTGGAGGTCGATCCGTGGGAGCCACAGACCGCAGGGAGCCTGTTGCCCACGAAGCCATCTGCACAGTATTCCGCGGCCGTCGCTTCCTCTTCTTCCAGTTGGCCAGTCTACACTTGAGACGATGTCGTGGTCGCTGCTTCAACCTCATGACGATAGTCGCTGATGCCAGCCAGATGACACAGGGAGAGTTAGTGGAGGTCATGGTTGCCAGCCACGTAACACAAATGGAGGTTGTGGCGATCTTTGTAGATTCCAGGGTTGTTGTTCCAAGACGCTGAGTCAGCGGACCTTTTCCATGGATGTCTCGTGACACAGTTGTAGGCCCACTGGTAGCCATGGTTTCAGGCACATAGTCTTTCTCAGCCTCATCTGTAAGGTATGCCGATGAAGCATCCTTGTAATGTTCTTCCACCGCTACATCAGGTTTCGCTGGAATTAATTCACAACCGTTCAAGTCACTCTCTCTGATGTGGGCAGAAGTACACATTTCCGTCCCCGCATGGCGCCGCATATACAGTTCAAGTTAATCGCCAGGATGAAGCTGCCTAGCATCGAGTTCTTTCTTATGCAGCTGCCAAAGTCCAATTCGTTGTTTCTGTCTCGCCCATTGTTGGGGCCCGTATTCGTAATTTCACCCGACGACATCCAAGTCAAGGAATCAGAAACGGTCTTCAGGCTTTCATGGTTTGAATTCTCGCCAAAGGTACTGACAGATAAACAGAGGTCTTTAAGGTCCACAGCAGAAAGCTTGGACGCAGACCCAACGTTGTCTTGATCTGTCCGGCTCACCGAGATACTGGTAACAGGTGCAAGAGGAACGAAAACTTCAGGCACATAACAGACTTCTCTTGTTTCTTCATTTGTTTCTTTCCTTTCAATTTGAAACATACCGTTCAGATCGTCGAAGCAATCGTCGTCACGTTTCTCGCCTTGAAAGTCACCCCCGACAGACTTGCCCACAACACAGTCACAGACGGCGCTCCAATCCCCAGCGCCTCCATCACCACTGTTTGTGCAGCCACAGTCCTGACCAGGCAACTGCTCCTTCCCTAACGAGTTTATTCCTCCTTTTGCTTGCGACACAATGTTATTACTTTGGTCTATTCGGCCTTCTACTGGCAACACACTTTCATCTACTTTGTTCCACATCATGCTCCTCATCATATTCCTAATCATGTTCAATTGTTCCTTTAATGCATCCCCACAGTCTTGGATCTTGCCCATTACATCAACAATCCCAGGCTCAATTTCAAATTGATAGGTCTCCGGATCTTCCTCTTCATCAATCAGAGCTTGCCACAGACGAGCCGTGAGCGTTTCCTTGCTACAGACAGGTTTTAAACCTCGGTCTCGAAGCTCTTGTCTTAGCTCTTTAATTAAGAGCTGATGTAATAGCTTCAACGATGCCATAGAGATCTTATCCTACCTCCTCTCGTTGAGTTGCCTATAAATCCCACTTCTGAGACCAATTGTAATAACTTAAGTGAGGCAACTCAACGAGGACATAGACGTTTATTTACATAGAGACATGACAAACACAAAGGGCATCTGCCTTGAGTACAGCATCTCCATATTGGCCCTCTCCTTGAGCGAAAATCGTTAGTCTCTTATGTCGCGGCGTTCCAGTACCACCTCATCGTGGTCGCCGCGTGAACACTCCGCTCTCAGGGAGTGGCCAAGGGTACTGGTTGCTTGCCGCTGATGAATGAGCAGCCGGCAAGTGTAAAAGGAACTCAAAGGGGTTATGTCCAGCCATCTCCCTGTGGGGCCCCGGGGCAACGGTGAGTAAGAGACCACGGGTTCTCCGAAAAGCGGATAGCGCTGACAACCAACTCGAGGGTTGGTCGGGTTCTCCTGGGACTCGGCTGATTCGCGGGTCTCCCATTGGGCAAAGACTGGACTGACTGGCGCGGCCTTAGCGGGTTGCGTCGGGCGGACTGGTCGTCGTCCACGAGCTAGGCTCTATCTAGCCCGTCCCCTGTGAGGTAGTAGAGGAACGCGCTTCCCAATAAGCAGTTTCAATACTGGGGATATCGAACAATCCTTACACAACCACTTCTCCTGTAGGTGAGCTCTTGCCATGCGGAGGTGGTGACCAGTGGTGCGGACTTCCCGCACCCAAAGATTTCGGACCCTCTTGCAGGCCCTGTGTACACTACTTTCTAATCGGCAATAACTAAGGCCGCCAAACGGTCTTCGACTTCTATACAAACATGAATAATACACATCAAACCAGAAAACCCAGGTACAAGCAGACCCAAACAGGCTCCGTCGCGCGGGTAGCGGGCGGCAGGCCCGACAACGAAAAATCCTCTACTACTCGCCCCGTGGTTCCGATCAGGCGGAACCTGTTGAACCACGAAAAATCAGCGAAGGTTCCCCTTCCCAGGACGAAGCCCTCTTCCCAGGCTACACTGCATTCGTTCTTCCCTCGGAAGAACGGTAGCCAAGGTGTGGCTAGCCAACCACACCAACCTGGTGATCATGTCCCGCACCAGGCCCAACCAACCATTACCACCCAAAAGGCCCAACCAAACACGACCAACAAAGCGAGGACCATCGGTCCTCCAAAACACCAACCATTACAACGGTCTGTCGCTACCAGTCCTAAAACCTTAGGGATTGATAGACTTAGCCAGATAAAAGTACTTCAGCTCAATATCTGTGGTTTAATACCTAAGATATTAGAGCTCACGAAACTCCTCCATGAGAGGGCAATAGATATCGCACTATTGCAGGAGACTCTTGTAGGCAAGAAACGAAGTAGCCACATCAGTGGCTATATGGCTTACAAATGTAAATGCGATGAGTGCCGTGGAGTTATCACATATGTAAGGAACGGCATGACAGTTTCTCAAAATTCTGGCCCTCAAAGCGGGCGAACCGACGCCATCTCGCTAGATATTTTCAAAGCTGGCAGAAAACTCACACAGCCCGCCAACCCTCCTACACACTGGCAACGGGTCTCTCTCGAGACCTGATTTAACACTAATCTCTGCTGACCTAGAGGGGAAAACCACAATTAAAGTGCTTGAGGATGTTGGAAGCGATCATAAACCCATAGAAATTACTATTGCCCTCTCAGAGGCCAGGGGTGTAGCCACTAAACGGCCCAAGAAATGGAGCTACACTAAGGCTGACTGGCCAGCATACGGGGCGGCTGTCGACTCCGCCCTGTCGAGTATCGTGATGGAGGAAGGGACAGTCGACACAAAATACGGCGAAGTCACTGCAGCGATTTTGGGTGCGGCTAGGAAGTATATCCCGCGGACCTATCCCGGCATAAGGCATAGACCCGCCTGGTCCCGAGAATTAGATCGAATAGTCAGGGCCAGGAAACGGGCGAGGCGCAGAGCACAAAAAAAGGGGACTCCTGAATGCCGCAGGGAGTTTAACGCATTATGCCGGAAGGCCAGCGAGGTGGCCCAACGTGTACGGGCGGACCACTGGAATGATGCCTGTGCCGGGCTGGATCTTCGGGATACTTCCAAAGCCTGGCGTCTTCTTCGTTATCTTGAGGCCAAAGATTCGGCGCGTACAGCCACCCCATTATTGTCACCCAGTGGGGATCGAGTGGCAAAAGATAAAAAAATGGCCGACTTGCTTAACAAATATTTCGCTTCGATAAGCAAGTCCGAAAAGAAGTCTGCCACGTCTATAGCCCTCAACAAGGAGCGTAAGAGACTCGAGAGGGAGTCGGATGGGTTGGAAGACCTGGACACGTGCAATGCGCCCTTCTGCCGTGCTGAGCTGGACAGAGCGATAGCTAAGTGTAAAAACAGAAAGGCTCCGGGGCCAGACAAGGTTACTCCTGAGATGGTAAAACATCTCGGGGGTATTGCGAAAGACAAACTCCTTGAGTTTGCGAATTGGACCTGGGTAGAGTCCAGACTACCCAGGGCCTGGCGATGTGCTACCATTGTTCCAATACTAAAAAAGGGCAAAGACGCGACTAACGTGGAGTCCTACAGACCCATATCCCTGACATCCACTATCGGCAAGATAGTAGAACGGATGGTCAGCGAGCGACTCGTGTGGGGCTTTAAGAGTGCCGGTATCCTAGCGCACGAGCAGGCTGGCTTTAGGGCAGGCTTGAGCCCGATCGACCAGGTCACGATATTCATGCAGGAGGTGGCCGACGGGTTCCAGAGGTCCGAGAGCACATACGCAGTTTTTATTGACCTAAAACAGGCTTATGACCGGGTGTGGAAGCAAGGGCTCTATTTTAAGCTTAGAGCCATGGGCGTACGCGGGCGGACCTACAACTGGATAAAACAGTTCCTAACGGAGAGGAAAACACGAACACAGTTCCAGTACTCTCTAAGTGGGGAAAACACCCCTATAAGAGGGTTACCCCAGGGATCCGCCCTCTCATGTATCCTTTTCACGGCCTATCTTAATGATTTGCCCAGCTCACTCCGGTGTCGCAAACTGCTATTTGCTGACGATATTGTCTTCTGGTCAACCGGGAAGAAAGCTGACCAACTTCAGGCAGCATTACAAGCCGACCTCCAAACCATCTCCTCGTATTGTTCAAAATGGCAGATTCAGATAAACGTTGCCGAAACGACCTGGAGCCTGTTCAGCCTAGGAATCGACATTCTTGGGGCCCCATTCGAGCTCCAACTCGGTGGGCTGCGACTCCAACGTGAAAACACGCCAAAATATCTAGAAGTCACACTAGATAGGAAGCTCTCAATGCACTTGCACATCCAGGATGTTGAACGAAAGGCCTCGGAGAAGTTGGGGTTACTCAGAAAGCTAGCCAGTACCAAGTGGGGCGCCCGAGCTGACACGCTCCGCACACTGTACACGGGGGCTGTCAGGTCCCAAATTGAGTACAGCCTGCCCGTGCAGGTGTACGCAAGCAAGACGGCCCTCGAATCACTCGATCGTGTACAGGCCCAGGCTCTCCGATTCATTTGCGGCACCTATAGAACGAGCCCAACTTCCGCTGCAGAAATTATGTCCAACGTGGCTCCTCTCAGCCTGAGGAGAGAGCGCGCCGTGCTAACTGCCCTGGAACGCTACAAAAGGGGCGAACCAGGGCTCCCGACCCACACTTTAGTCAGTCATTGGAGAGAAAAACATAGGATCAAACGGACCTCATTTATGCACTGCGCTACAAATTTGAGTGCACAAGCTGGCCTCTCCACTGACCGGGTCCCAATTAGACGGATAAGCACGTGCCCGCCCTGGAGGAGACAGTCCATCCCTCCCATAAATTTCCCTATAAATGGGTTGGAGGGGGCCACAAAAAGACACACACACCCGGACCTACTTCGAAAAATGGCATTGGAAACACTAAGACCTACCCGTCCGATGCCATATACTGCTACACAGACGGGTCGGTCATAAAGGACCCCGTAAGAGCTGGGTATGGGGCCTATATCTGTTACCCAGACCTGGACCCAGAAAAGCTGTCAGGCACATTTTGATGCTGAACTAACGGCGATTACGAATACCCTAAATCACGTGCTCCAAAAACTGCGCGAAAAGATAACCGTTGCGACAACCGTTGTAATGGTTACCGATTCCCAGTCCTGCCTCCAAGCCATGGCTGGCTTAGGGGGAAAGTCCAAATTGGTGGAAGAGGCATTAGGCGCCGCAAATAACATCCGCCTGCTTATTGGAGCTGTCATCGTTATGCAGTGGGTGCCCTCGCACTGCGGCGTGAGGGGCAATGCCGTGGCTGATGCTCTAGCACGAGAAGGAGCGCTGGCCGTGCCCGCTTTCGAATCGCCAAGTACGTTTCAACAGGCTACGACAGTAATACGAGAGTGGGTACATGAAAAGTGGTTGAAATCCTGGGATGACTCCAACACTGCCAGGGGAGTCTGGCAGCACATGCGTCGCCCAAATCGAGAGGACCCGTGGTGGAGGCTAAAAAGGTCGGAACAAACAACAATAGCGCAGTGGCGTACGGGACACTGCCCCATAGGTGCGTACTTCGCCCAGTTCCGGCCAAATTTTGATGCCCGTTGCCGACACTGCGGGGAATCAGAAGAGACGGTGGCGCACGTCTTGCAAGAGTGTCCGCAGCTCCGCGTGCTGCGGGAGGACGTATCTAGTGGTTTACTAAATTTGTATGGAAGCTACGAGGCACTACGCCAAACAGCAGAGTTCCTTACCAGGGCACTACGGGAGACCTAGGTCTCCCTGCCTTGTCACCAATTGGAGTTCATCTCAGTCTCTTATGTCAACATCCGACTTGTCTGGTCACTGATAGTGCGCACTTTCTTTCTGCACTATCTTGGATGGCGGTGCGCATTGCAAAGTCATAACAATATTTATACGCTCTAAATCTATATGAGCAATGAACTAACAACATGTACCATTGGCCCCATAATAAAATTGGCGTGTAAAAGTGCGTTGCCTAAACAGATTTAAACAAATCTAGTAAATTCTGTTCAACCTGGTCAACAGCTTACATTTAATTTAAGAAAGAGCATAGGAGATTACAAATACATTTTAAGTTTCCATTTCAAATATAGTAGTTTCTACTGAGATAATGTATGATATGTATCCTTAGTTTCTTGCCCCTCACCCTCACCACTTGATGCCCACCAGCACATGGCTAGCTACACCTCTGTAATGTTTAAAAAACAAATAAAAATGAAACAGCGTGGAGCAATCTATAAGCACGTGTTTAGAAATAAAACAACAACCAAATGCCACTTTTGAGCACCGATTATAACCATTTACTGATGTTCTTCATTTGAAAGGTTACAGTTTTAATAGGATTGAAGGGGGAGGGGGTTTCAGATCCCCTGACCAACCTCTATCAGCTCTACCCCTGCTGGTGCAGTTTTTTTTTTTTTTTTTTTTTTTTCAAAGAACGCTTTTAAGTACATATACTTGTACCACTTAAACCTCTTTTAAGTGGCATAAGAAAACATAATAAACATGAGACATTCATTTCATAATTGTGCCACATTGTGTCAAGTCACAGTCCCAAAGAGACGCCGAAGGTTTGAACTAAACCACAACGCCGACCACAATGCCGACCACAACGCCAGCTACAATGCAAAGCATCTCCATCCAATATATCACAACACTGTTTGTGCTTTGTCTTCTGACAGCTTCCGATGCTGGTAAGTTATCTGGATAATGTCCTCTCTTTATATATATATGGTAGGACATTGGGTGATACTCGCATAACATTGACCTTGACGCTAATAGTCCAGGCTGTCTTTGTGTGTTTTGGCACTTATATTTAAACATTTTTTATGACACTGCTAACCTAACTGCCGACCACTTTCTACCTATCCGTTCGTATATCTTTAGTCATTCATAGTATGTACAATTTTGTAAGGAGGCTCACGACGATTTGATGCACTGGTTGCCGGAGAGATGTAAACATTTTTGCTTGTTTTTACACATTGGCTTCTAGTGTCGTCGAGTAGAATAAATAGTATAAGGGAGATTTATCGTTTCCGGTATTAGAAATTTTGATACTTTGGATGTCTGAGTTAGTAAAAACTAGAAATAGATGAGACGGATGGTATCATGCTTCTAATCGATTCTTAGAGTCGGTAAGTCTTAAGCTTCATGTTAAGTCTACTACTTTGAATAAGTGAAATTAAATGATGTTTGTGTAATTACATAAAGTATAATGTGTATCCTCGCGTTTTATAATTTTTACTTGGAAATTACATGATTCTGTTTTGAAAAAAAATGAATTCTGTTTTTTTTTCTCACCTAAAAAAAAAGTCACCAGCATACTAATGGATATAATGTCATCATATTTAACTTATGAAACCATCGAAAACCATTGCAACAATGATGTATTTAATATTTACTTTTAACTAAGTCAAAGGCAAATGTCTTCGAATGATGCATGGATAACGAAGATTGCAGTTTTTGGCTTTGTAGAGCACACCCTACTGCAAGTAGACATTGAGTAACATGTAAAGTGGTTTTCGGCTTTAAAATTTTCATTGAAATAGTTTTTGGTCTGCGGGCCATTTAACTTTCCGACACACATACCGAATCAAATAAAAAAAAATCATTAAGTCCGGTTGAACCGATTCCTTTCGGCTTTTTGATGGGTAAAAGTTTCAAAGGGCCATAAAATACCGAGTCATGGGCAGAATATGACTAAGTTAGGATCAATGATATTGACAAGAAATTCCGTACCTGTGGCATTTTATGTCTGAAGGGATGTTTTCCATTTGCAACTTT
Source organism: Biomphalaria glabrata (assembly GCF_947242115.1). NCBI lineage: Eukaryota > Metazoa > Mollusca > Gastropoda > Planorbidae > Biomphalaria > Biomphalaria glabrata. Next base: position 13,414,027 of record NC_074721.1, read on the forward strand.
ATATGTGACAAAATAGGCCTATCCTCTATACACAACTGCGGTCACAGTTTGGTCATCTTTAATCACCAGAAGCTGTAGCACTTTCACTCTTCTTTCTACTACTGTTAAGTGCGCCATCTGCAATCCGGGACCCTTCTTTTATACTTTCTCTCCATCTGGATCTATCCAGTGCCTCATTTTGCCAACTGTGTCGATTTTTAAGAGCTGCATGTCGCGTTTGCATAAATCAGTATACCTTAAAAATGGAGGACCTGCTGCTCTCAGCCTACCATTAGATTACCATACAGTCTTGGTAACCAGATTAATACATTACCTAAAAACACCTTATTTTTTTACTTCCAGACCTAGTTATGAAAATCGAGCCTAAAGCTATACGCCCAGATTCCAATGAAAATCTGACAATATGCTGTTCAATAACTAACAACACGGTTGAGCACTTAAACAAACTCTCCCATCTGACACTGGCCCGTTTAAACAAAGACTTTGACCCCCTGGTATCTTTATACATTAATGACTCACGCACAGTAGAGCGTGCACCACTTTTAGACGCCGACCGCTGCACGATTACTTTCGGAAAAACTGACTTCTGCTTGACAGTGAAAAATGTCACCACCTATGAAGTCACCTACTACAGATGCGAGGCCCATGGTTATGACGCAAGTCACACGAAGCAAAAGATTAACTATAAACTTTTAGTTACAAAACTGCCAACGGAATTAATTAATGACCGAAGTAAAGGGCCAGGTATGAATAGCTCGACCTCTTTTAATCAAAGTGAATCTGAAAGAGTCAAAGAGTACAAACATCAAGAAAGCGAAAGTTGTGTATTTTTTTCTGTCTTTGAAGCAGGTTAGTAATATTTTACAATAGTTTGTTCTTCTTTTCCGTCAAATTGAATTTAGTGTACCTGTTAACTAAATAACATAGACAAAGATATAGACAAGACAGCCAAAATATATCCTGCAAATAAACATTATCCACTGCTAACAGTTTATCTCGATGAGTGCTTGTTTTTGGATTATAGTTTTTCTTTCTTTTGGGCTAAATTAATTATTATTCCTTAGCTAAACAAACATTTAAAAAAAATAATATCGTAAGTAAAACAGAACCTATATAACATGGTATTTTACAACATATTCTATGCCGTATCAACGGGAGGTCGTGTGAAACACCGAAGTATTTGGGCGCCAAAATGGGTAGCGATACTTAGCCTAAATATATATTCCTATCGTTACGTTTGTTAACTTTGCTTATCCTGTAATGTATGTTTCGTATTGCTTACTGGTGACTATGTCTCCTTCAATTTCCTACACCCGTGATGCCCAAAATACGGCCCGTGGGACAAATCCGGCCCGCGACGTTGTTCTATCCGGCCAGATGAAACGTCGGCACAAAAGTAGAATATCGCCCCCCCCCCCAAAAAAAAAAGAAAAAAAGAATAAAAATGTGAGGACTCTCAACTTTTCTCCGACGGATTGGTACCATGACCTTTAACACTTTGTTGTAAACTCTACCACGAAAAGTAAACAGATATTTTTTTTTTATGGACCATGATAATAAGCCAACTATTTGTTTTGTAAAGAAAGTGTGGCTGTTTAAAAAAAAAAAAACAATATATAAACGCATTTTTTAAATAAATATGGCGGCATTGATGGGTATATTTTCCAAAAAGAGATAATTAAATGAGTCGGTGGTCAAGCTAGCTACAACGTTTCTTACGTTTTAAGTGAGAAATGAAGCCCTTTTTCGACGCGTAATAAAAAGATGAAATTAAAATATCCCATAAATTAATGTAAGAGCTAGATCCACGGGTTTCTTATAAAATTAGTTCAGGTAATTTTATTTCGTTTTTGTACCTTTTCGGTCATGTGGCCGGCGACACGACTGTTGGAAATTAAAATGGTCCGAAGGTCGAATTAGGTTGGGCATCATTGGCTTACACTATTTAGATATTGGAAACCACGCGGTTCGGAAGCCAAGCTCTTTATCACTAGTCCACCCAGTAACATACATTGAAATAATCTAACTTAAACTAATATTGGTACATGGAAGTATTCAATAATTGTATTTTACTGACATTTCTTTTATTCCATAAAGGACCCAGAGTACATTCACAATTAATGGGAGATAACAAAAGTATTTCCGGTTCGAGGAGATTAGACGATGACAATGCAGCGCTTAGAGTGTCACTTCTATGGTCCGTCATTTTAAACAGAGAAGAACTTATAGCTTCAAAAAGAACATGTATTGATCAAATGATGTATTTCTTGGGACAGTTCAATCAATCATTGTTTGGAGTTGACCATGTCTCCAGTTTAGATTTTAATTCATCATCAGCAACAAAACCTGATCAACATGCATGCACTTCCAATGAAAGCCAACATTCTTTCTTTGGTATAATAGGATCAAAGCTAGATATGAGATTGGTATGTGCTTTCAACTTGGATAAGATTTATGTCTTTTTTTCAGCCATTTTGTCCCCGTTTGAGATAGGTCTAAAACTCTCTACATATAAGAGCAAAAATAGCATCGAGAATGTTCTAAATGACTTGTTGCTATGTGTAGAAAATCTAAAATCGGAATCTTTAGATATATATTTCCAAGATAAAATTTTGAATACATTAAACTCAGTAATGATTTTAAATGAACAAAGAAATTCTGAAACGCAAAGTGTTTATGTGAATGTAACATTAATATCTAAAGATAGGTATTGTAGCTTAGACTATAATACGACCAAGAATTCCTCTTTAGAAAATGATACATCAACAGAACAAATGCAATTGATAATAGAGCTATTCAAAAGTTTTCTAACTAAAATTTATTCTGAAAATATACGAAGTGAGAAAGAATTACTCACAGTCTTATTAAAGTTAAAAGATGATCACATCCTCACTAAGCAAACCGTTATTGAACTTTTAAATACAACGGAATACAAATTAAAAGGTGAACTAATGGAAACTTATACTTTTAACAAAATTCATGTACAAACGTTAAGAAATTTTAGCGCCCTAAAGAAATCTGTTCAAGAATTAAATAATTCCTTGCAAGAAAACGCACAAAAACATTTAACTCGAATATCAGCGACAGACAATTTTACACAGCAGTTTAAACAAGATTTAGAAAATTTGAGTGACAAAACTTTTGATATGATATCAAAAATTAAAAACCAAACCAAAAATTATGATCTGCTTCAGCAAGAATTAAATTTCAAAACAGAAAACATCGAGAAACACACTGATAATGTAAATTTAACCCATCTAAGTGACTTTTTAGATCTTTATAAATTGCTCCAACTTTTGATGAACGATATTGATGGTTTAAAAGAAAATGTTCCCGACGAATTATTCAAAACTAAAGAAAGAATAGACAACCTAAAGCAGCACCTAGAGGTAGTCAATATTGTCAGAGAAACCATTCAATATGACTTAAGAAACGTGAATGTTACTATACGCGCAGAATTGACGCAGCTCTCTGCAATATCTCAAAACTTAAAAGAAGATTTTATCAAGTTTGTTAACGATTTAAAAAGTCACAGAAATCACAGAACATGACATCAGAAATATAAATGTAACTATTCTACAAAATTTGACAACACTTTCTAAATCGTCTGAAAATTTAAAAAAAGATTTTATACAATTTGTTAAAGATTTTGACATTTACTCAAATCGTTCTTTTCTTGAAAATACGCAACTTAAAGATAGAATAGACAACCAGGAAGAGCTTTTAAAAGAGTTAGATTCTGACAGCAAAAGCTTGGAACATGACATCAGAAATATAAATGTAACTATTCTACAAAATTTGACAACACTTTCAGAATCGACTCAAAATATAAAGAAAGATTTTATAAAATTTGTTAATAATTTTGACAGTCACAGAAATCGTGTTTCCGTCGAAATGTCAGAAATTGAAGACCAAACAGACAATCATGATCGAACATTAAAACTGCTTATCTCTGGTAGTAGAACCGTCGAAAAGGAAATTAAAACTTTAAATTTAACACTACGAGATAATTTTAAAAAGCTTTCTTACGAGACTAAAAATTTTAAAATTGATTTTACCAATTATGTCAAAACATCAGAAATTGATAATCTCAAAAAGGTGTATAAACAAGCCCACAATGATATATTATCCATGAACCAAACTTTGAAAAATACTACAGACTCTTTAAAAATAAAGTATGAGAAAGAGTTTGATAATTACAAGAAAATATTTGAAAATGCTAAGAAAGAAATCGACGATACATTAAGGTATAAGACATCAACTATTCAAAGTCAGGTCGACAATCTAGTCCAAATGAATAAGGAGCTAACGAATGAGAATAAGAAGTTAAAACAATTATATAACCAACTAGAGGGCGAGATAAGATACGCGCAAAATATTAGGAAAGCCTTAAGAAGTTCAGCAAATAATCTTTTCCATGTGTCCAGCTCACACTATGAGCGCAGATATTATCTGTATAAATCTAAAGAAATCAATAACTTTAGAATTGCCCAGATTGTGTGTCATGTATTCGGGGGCTATCTGGCAGAGATGGACGACTGGAGTGAATTTAAATTCGTGAAAACTTTTCTTTCTTCGCATGACTCCTGCGCCTCGAAAACATCTATTATGATAGGAGGCACCGACGAAGACCAGGAAGGTCGCTGGGTGCACATGTCTAGTGGAACTCCTGTTGTACAATTATTTTGGGGAACTAGTGAGCCTGGAGGGGGCAGAGAAGAGAATTGCCTGGCCATCAAGGAGTGTCGTGATCTACACGATTACCCTTGCTATCCCAAGAAGTATTATGTTAAGACATTTTTATGCGAAGTTCCGAATACATAATTGTTCTATTAATTGTCAATTATAAATTCTTCGGTGTAAATGCCACAATAATATATGTTCAGATCCTGTAAAATAAAATAAATGCATACATAATTCAATTTTTAATGAAGTGAACCTTCGTAAATTTTAATAAAATGACAAAGCAGACGTTTATTTTGGAAATGTTCATCTCGATAGGATAATAATGAATAGCAAGGTTACAAAGAAAGTTTGTTTTCACTAAAAATCAGAGGTGGCCCCCGTCGGATCCCTATCGGATTCGCCAATTGGCAAGGGATATTCAAGACGTGATTTGTTTTGATTGTCAAAAATATTTTTTTTTCTGTAAAATATTTTACATATTTCGGATGTTCCTTCAAGGTAATAGATATTCTACTTCCTAGTATAAACATCCCGCATAACTTAACAAGGTTACAAAGACAGTTTGTATGAAACACAAACTCAAAATCGGCCCCCGAAGTTGAAATTCAAAAGTCTTCACAGGATTCTAACACGGGACTTCCAGTTTCAAGTGCTTTACCCCTCAGCCACAGCATCTCCATATATTCATTTAGCGTACACTTTTATTTTTTAAAATAACAACTTTTAACCTTATCCATACATACAAAATAGCATGTTATATTGTAATAAAGAGAAACTAAAAAAGATTTATTCTTCTAACAAAATTAGATAAATTGGCAACACGAAAAAATTCTTGAACTTCTTTAAGCTACAATTGTGTACAGATGACAAGACTTTAACCTCGCAAATAAAAATTAATATCTCCATTCTCATTTGTCATACAAACTAGACATTGATCTAGCAAGATCTAGATATTGTTTTAGATCTAAATCTAGATTCAAGATCTAATTCTCTAAATCTATATCTAGAGTTCGATCTAAGTCTATATCTAGATTTAAGTCTAGATCTAAATCTAGATATAGATATTATAAGTCTAGATCTAGATATAGAATCTTGGTATAGAATCTACTATATCTAGACTAGAACTCGTATTATAAATATATGTAGATCATAGCTCTATTAAGTCTTACTTAGACTGTCAAGTGTAGGCCCATATAATGAGTATACGTCAAAATCTGCGCGCTAGAAAAGTAGTTCGTTATTTTTAAAATTCTTAAAAAAAAATGACATTTGAATCAGTATTCTATTCAATGAGTTAGTTAATAAATGGAAAATGTATTTGATAATGATTCATCGACACATTTACCATTGTGAGCTTAGATGCAAATGTTTAGCACCAATGCGCGAATCTATGAATGAATCTTAATTTATTAATGAAGAAGTCGGTGACATTTTTTAAAAAAGTTATCTCCTCTAACGTTTTTCATTGAAAAATGATGTAATTTTAAAAAAATCTGCTTGCATATATAATTTAAAAAATAATATGGCTCATTTTTGGAAAAGAAAAAAGTAGCAGTTGCATCAGAACTTTGAATGATCTAAAATGTCATAATGCCCGATTTTCATTTTCTTTTCTAGTTTCTGAGATCTAAACGGGACGGACAGACGGACAGATACGTCACACAAAACAAACAGCTTCTTTTCCCCTTTCGGAGGCCGGTAATAAAAAAAACAACAAATTAATAGCCTATTATTGATAAAGAGATATATTTCACTTTACGGCATGACAACTACCGGATATTCACAATATGTCAGACAGCGATTTTAGATCATCTTTTGGCATTGAATTGCAATAAAAAAAAAAGAACAGGTATCGAGCTTGTACTTCGGCAACGTCTGCTCGAGGTCCCAGCACAGTTACCAACATAACTATAAGCATTTTCTTTTAAATGGATGGAACTAGAATCAGGTTGTAGATCTACCTAAACTAAACTTCTGATTTAGCAATCTTGAGATCTATATGCACTAGATCAGTGTTTCTCAAACTTTTGACCTATGTGTACCCCTTTTATAATTTTTGTAACGCTGAGTACCCCTAGACCCCACTCAACTTTCTGGATTTTATGTTGTGTTAATTTTAACTGTTTAAATCAAGGAATTAGTTGGTTCTTTAGCTCATTTGCTTACTGTCCAAATGCTCTGTTATGTATTTCAGAAAATCATCTTTAATTTAGTAGCCGAATATTTATTATAAATTCATGAAGAGATTGAAACGAGACTTTTTTCCATTACCAACTTTCATTTAAAATCAATTTAGTTGTGCAATAGCAGCGTTACCGTCAGGCCATGAGTTTTCTTTACCTTGTAGCGATAAGTTGAGACAGTTTAAATTAGAGAATATATCTGCTATATATTCTATTTAACAAATCTATTTCTAGTCATGCTAACATTTTCTCAGCTCAGATCTATAAATAAGAAAACATTGAAGTTCATACGTTTAATCATCGATTTAGAATGACCCACAGAGAATGCTAACAAACTTCATGGAAAAGAATCTGTAATGACTACACACATACACATACTTGTAAAAAAAAGTCATGTAATTAACAACTTTCAAGCTTTCATCCAGAATTTTCTATAGATCGATGGACATTTTACGTGCTGCCTGTGTGTTTGCAACATTGTGTGGATATGACATTTAGGACAACGTTGTGTGGATGTGAGCTGGCGCTTCTAGATCTAATTTTTGACCTAATTTTATCTTTATTTTAATTTGTAATTTATATAGGCCAGGGCTATGATGTTTGTAATTTAGTGTCTTTTTAGTTTATATAGTTCAGTGCTGAGTATATTGTAATTTCCGCTATTTATAACTTTCTGCTAGTTTTAGTCTTTTTCTGTTATTTGTGTTTTACTCCTAGAGGAAAAGTAGTTTTTAAAATAGTTAATTAGTCTTAGAGCTGTGGATGTTTTTTCCTATTTTTTTGTCCCTGGTTAGTTCTGCTTATTTTTGTTTTTGACATTAGTGTTGGATTGGTTGTTATTTTTAAATTTCAGTTTATGTGCAGGTCTGTAAACGGTATAGAGCCCCCATATAAGTTTAGAATGCAAATAACTTTTTATCTTCCTTTTTGTATTTTTGTAGGATTTAATTTTTAAGATTCTCTTTTTAATGCTGTTTAATTTAGTATAAACTGTTGTGTAGTCCGTGTCAGTAGAAATTTGCTAGATTTTATTGTTGTGTACGGCTAGGTACAAATTAGGGAAATCGGTAGTCCAGTTTAACTTTAGGTAATTAGCGTGACGTCATGCTCTCCGATATGTTCGCGCTGACCAGTTATAGCTAGCTACGGAACCACGTTAAGCTCTCTTTTGTCTTGACCAGTGGTCAGTGCGGACAGTGGTACCTGTATTAAATTATTTTAGTGTGGTGTAATTTCAGCTGGGACCGCCTGTAAGTTGGAAAATGTTTTTATTTTTACTCTCTTTAGTTTGTATTTGTATTGATTGTTCCTACATCTACTGTTATAGTCTAGATGTAGACTGATTAGAGTAGTGGCGTCACTGGCTAGTTAATTAGCCAGGATTACCTCTGATGGAACCGGAAGTTCCGTAGACTTGGGTAGCGTCACCCCCTTGCCTTAATGATCCCCTTATTGTTTTTCTATACTATGTCTATTTGAAATATTTTATTATCTTTTTGTTTCTAAAAGTATTTTTATTAATATTATAATATTGTTAGGATAATGGCTTTAACAAACAAGTTGGCAGGTTCCTAATTTTAATTTTTTAATGTAAAAGATGGCTGCGTCCTACCCAATGCTCCATAATGTAGGTAGTTCGATATCCGCGTATAAACACCGGAAGTAGTATTACATTTTTTCATATACAAACTGCATAGGTCCAAAACTATTATATTTTGAATTTCATAGTAAAATTAAATTTTGCTATTTTTTTGTACGAAATTTGTGCTCATTGTGACCTGAAATGTTTATATTTTTAAAAGGCATGTTCCGATTATTCCAGTGTTGGTTTGTTTTTATTTGGTTGAAGATCAAACAACTGCATATTTTGTTTTTATGTTTGTCCATTGAATTAATCCAGGTGCCAAACTTTAAAAAAAGAGGCATTTAGGCGTTTGCTTAAAAATGCTTAATTGATAAGTTAGAACCATATTTTCGACCTAATTTAATTAAAAAAAAGACTTACAGTGAAGTCCTCTCGATTCACTCAAATTTGTGCCCAATTATCGATAGTTGACATTTTTAGCACTGAACACTATATTTTAAAACAGAGTTGGCAAAAAAAAAAACAACTATCCATGAAAAAAGAGATTTGTTAGAACATAAATACAGCCATCACTGACAGTACATATTTAAATCCATCTCAATCGGCCCCCTATTTATAACCATCTATGATTTGAGTAATTTATTTTAAAAGCATTTGATTTATCTACATACAAAATTAATTATTTTTTCATAAGGTTAAATATTTTTTAAAATTATTCCAATTCAATATGAATTGATATTATCTAATAAGGTAGTTGTGTAAAATTAAAAAAAAAAATTCTTAGTTATCGTTTAAATAAGTTTGTACCATTAGTAATATTCATAGAATTTAAGCTTTGTTTGCATCACATAATTATCAACTACTCTAAGTTATTATTATTTCACTTTACTTTTTTTTACTACTATTAATTTTAAGTTTTTTTTTATTAAAAATATTATATAGCTATTATATTAATATATAGATAAAGTATTAGAAATTTGGAATTAAATTTGTTTTTCACATTTAGTTGGAACATCAAGGACACTTTACCCACCATTAAAAATGCTAGATGCACCATATTTTCTATTTAACTATTTGATTAATGCTTTTGGTTGTCCTGTAATAAATTATCAAACCATGATTAGTAAACTCCACTCAATATTTAAATCAAACTATACCTCAGTCTACACTGGACATATTAATGTGACAGTTTCTCATTAATAAGGGATTTATCAGACCCATCAGTGGGTATAAAAACAATGTTCTTCACTATACAATGATTGGGCTGAAAGAATCTTAGGTTTCTTAAATTATTATCATGAAAAACACCAATTGCTAAAAGGCTATTTTTAGATGGTAAGACAAAAGTCAAGGGCAACAACGCTTGCATTATCTTTGCACTAAAAAAGAGATGAGCAAGAGACACATTTTCTTTTTGTTTATCAAGAAAAAGATGTGGGGAAATTATTATGGATTAATTAATTGAGAGAGGACAGATGAGCAAGAAATGAAATGACAAATGAAATAAAAGCTGCTTTGAAAGACATAGGTGTGCTTATTCTTTAACACATGTTTTGATCATAGAAAATATATTGTTTACAAAAGCAAATAATCTAAGAATCTGTGAGATTCACGATATCCCACTCGAGAAATTATGAAAATAAGAATGATGCTGAGATTATACTTGTTCTTTCATTGTGATAGTATTTTACATTTCCTTAAGTGTTTTTTAAATTTTATTTGATTGATTTGCTGATGTGTAAGTGATAATAAGTATGCTATTTTATTTCCAAAAAAACAACATTTTTTGTAATAAAAAAATCTATTTTGATAAATAAAATAGAATATCTAGACATTTTTTCTTATATAAAATCATGCATAATATTAATATTTAGAATGCATGATACCAATTATGTTCTTCATTAACGTGTAATGCAGATTTGATATAGATGTAAAAATTATTTACTTCATGTATAAAAAATTACTTAAAATCAAAGTATTACTTTTTCAATTTTTTAAATAATAATCTCAGCATAATAATTAGTTCATACTTTAAAAGTATAGGTACCAGGCACTTAACTAAAATTATTTTTTTCTCTTTTAAGATTTAAATCTTTCAAAATGAATTTTTAACAAACATAAGTACTTTTTCAATTACAAATAGTGTTTTACTATATATTCCTTAAGAGTACACTTTAAATAATAATTATTAATCCTATCAATACATTCAAAATTAATTCATGTTACACTGTTTCACGCAATAAAGAGAAACTCAAAACAAAATGAAAAAAAAAAATGAGGTTCATTCTTGTTACAAAATTAGCTCAATTGGCAGCACAATCAAAAAATACTCTTGACCTATTTCCCAGTTTGATTCAACTTCCGGTAGTGAACAGAAATGACATGGATCTCAAAAATCTAAACTTTTCCCCTCTCAAATAAAAATTAATATCTCCCCTTCCACTTGTCATACAATGGTAAATTTAGTATGGTTGTAAATATTTTTCAAGCCCTTTTCAACCATATAGGTTTTATTAGTATATTGTGAGTTTGAATTTTTTTTATCGAACTACCTACATAATGGCAGTTTGTTGAGTCTAGACCTAGATTTATGTTTTATTGTAGTCTAGCCTGACCTGTGTTGGCTTAGACTTTGATTTGAGTATGTATGGCTTTTATTAGCTACATGCAGGTAATTGTATTTACCTCATGCATTTAAGTATGTGTATGTGCTAGACTAGGTCAAGTTCATTATTATTTTTTTATGTTTATATTTGTAACTGCAGGCTATAATTCCTGCCTAACTGCTTTTACTGCTGTAGAGCTGCCGTTATTGTTGCTGTAGTTCTGCCTAACTGCTTTTACTGCTGCCATAGCTGCCGTAGTAATTATTGCTGTTGCTAGTAGCTTACTGTTGTAGTTCTGCCAAATAGCTGCTTTATTTGTTAGGTTCAGTTAAGTAGGGTTGATTAATCGTTTAGTAGTGTGTATATTTATTTTATTACTGTTTTTTTTGTATCATGTAAATAAAGTGTATATACGTTTGTTTTGTAACATTAGTTGGTTGTTTTACTTTTAGTTAGCTAGATAAGTTTAGTACCAGTTTAATTGTGCTGTCTGGTTGCTTAGGCGACTCTAGCCCCTTGGTCGCTGACCAAGGTGCACAGATTGGGCCCACCCAGTAGAGCTAAATGTTGAGTAGCAGATAAAAAAAAGGCCTCACTCAGTAGCACGACCCTGACCTGCTCACATGGATATGACATTTAGGACAACATTGTGTGGATATGACATTTAGGATAACATTGTGTGGATATGACATTTAGGACAACATTGTGTGGATATGACATTTAGGACAACATTGTGTGGATATAAGATTTGAGGCAACATTGTGTGGATATGACACTTAAGGCAACATTGTGTGGATATGACATTTAAGACAACATTGTGTGGATATGACATTTAAGGCAACATTGTGTGGATATGACATTTAAGGCAACATTGTGTGGATATGAGATTTAAGGCAACATTGTGTGGATATGAGATTTAAGGCAACATTGTGTGGATATGACATTTAAGGCAACATTTTGAAATCATAAAACAAGTCCTTTAATTATTACTACCATACAATTTTCTCCATCTTTGCTTTTTCCAACACATCTATTCCAATCAATGTTTTTCTTTTACATATTTTTTTTCATATCATTAAAGATATATTCTCTTGTTGTGTGAACTAATAAAGGCTGGCAAAGTAAAAATTCGTCATGAATTTCTTCATTTTTTGTGTATCTAACAAACGCCATAAATTTGCTAATTTCGCAATTTCAACACCCTTTAATTTAGCCCTACAGACATGATCTACAGTATTAGAGAGTGACCATTCGTGGCGATCCTGATCTTTTAAAGCCACACATATGGAAATGAAACGTATATTTTAGAACACGTAATAAATGACCATCCACTCGTGACCTCCGAAGGCGCCGATCCACTCCACATGGCCAAGCTTAAAAAAACAACAAAAAAACAAACAACAAACTGTTTATTGCCATTTTTTATTACTTAGACTTAGATCCTCCTGCGCCGATCGGGTTTTGGGCGGTAAGCTGTCTCCACAAAGATTTGTTACTAACAATGGACTATGTCCGAAGCAGTGGCGTTGCTAGGGTATATGATGCCCAGTACATCAGCTCGTGATGATGCCCCCCCCCCCACTAAAAAAAAAAGAAAGAAAACTGAGAAAAGTGTTGTTTTTTTAATACTAATGTGTATTCATTAACATGTATTGCTACTTTGCAAAATAAAATTAATTTAACAAATAAGATACTAGGAAATAATCTTAATTGCTTTCTTGGTCACAAAGCTAGCAATAAATTTATCGAAATCTTTTTTTTTTTTACATCAATTGCCAAATTGCTGAGTGGCATTTTTTTCAGCGTTGTTCGCAATCAATTTGATCTGAGAATTCAAAAGTTGGGATGACGACAAAATTCATTTTTCTTATCACTTCATCATATTGCTCATGTCGGATGACTTCTTGAATTAACAATAATAAATAATAATAAATTTCCACCCGTAGCTCTTTCATGTGTGTTACTACAGAATCTTCAACTTTTTTCGTCTCCAGATCTGTGCACATGCTTTCGGCAAAGGTAAAACTGGATTCAGCAATGTCGTCCCGATTATTAGCTAAGAATGTTTCTAATGTTTATGGTTAAAGGGCGTAGTCTCGAATTGACAATCCATGTTTTTGAAGGTAGAATTACGTGTCCATTATTTTAGTTAAAACAGCGACCAAAACCCCAAGATGAGAAAATAAATGTAAGTAACAAATCGCCTTCTTCAGATCTACTAGAAGATTTTTCATCGATACTAGTCAATGTCTCTAGAGTTTCTAAAATTTTTGAAAATTAGACCATAACCATCTTAAAGGCTTCTCATCTGGCGCTGAAGTGGGTTTTAACCAAGCGCTTTAGGCTGGTTCCGGTTATTTAGTTGAGTAGGTCCTAGGGGTGTGCTGAAGTTAAGTCACGCTACTGCACGAAAGTCGTTGCATAAAAAGTCCACTTTAAAAAATGTGGTGATACTTACATACAAAGTGCATTCATGGGCGTCCTGGGATTCTGAGTAGACAAATTCTAGCCACTTTTTTGTACTATTAGATCAATTAAGATCTAAGTAGCAACTGAACAAGTAGTGCTCCAACTGGTGACTGAAATACCGTTATAGTAGACTATCATTGATGGCTGACCATTCACGTGCACCCCTCTGAATTCTGGGTAGCCAAATTTTAGTCAGTTTTTTACACCTTCAAATCAACTAACTTCTGCTAGGAAGCAACTTAACATGTAGAGCTTCCAATAAAATAAAGTTAATAAGGATAAGTTATTGTTGTAATAAACTGTAACAAGTTAATCTGTAGTTAATATCCGACCATGTACGCTTGCTATTCAATATTCTATAGCACGTTAGTCCTAATGATTAGTTTTCATTTGCATAAAATTAATAGTTATCATTATATTTAGAAAAGACCGAGAATATGATAATAGCATTTTTTATGTTTTGGAGTAAAAACATTGTCAGATGTCTTTTGATTTGATATAGGCCTATATGAAAGTTTCTTTGATCAAGATTTAAGAGTACAGTGATCTTGGTAAATGTATTTACGTCGTGTAGAGTTGCGGTCAGTGTTAGCGCTTAATAAAATAAAATAGTAGGTTAAACAAGTCCACCAGTTTACGATAGAAAAGATCTAAGAAAGCTCTTCATATGCCATCTTCTGAGTGCAATTGTTGATTTGTATCAACGAAGCATTGGCAAAACAAAATATACGAGCAGTAGCTGCATTAATTGACTGCATTTTCTTGGTATTTCGTTAATAAAATGCAGATATCCCAGGCAATGAACAGATGTGTTTGAGTGGTGGATTTGTTGATGGAGATTGTACTCGATTAGAATTCGTTGGTTTTGCCATTGTTGTTTAGAGAGTCGCACTGCCTGTGTCAAACTTCATTGTCAGCGAATACATTATGTATATTTTTCACATGGACAAACTACTCGTCTAAGGCTATGATGGCTGTACGTGAAGGCAGGGGCGTAGCTAGGAATTTTCCATCGTTTGGGGGCCCAAGGGGCTTGATCTTTTTTTTTTTGGGGTGGGGGAGGGCTACTTTTTGCGTAATAATTAATTTCTAATGTAAAAAACACTTGTGTGTTGAAAGGCCACGTCATCGTTTCAACAACAACCTGGTCAACTGGAGAAAGAGAAAGCGGCGGCCGAAGAAAAGTGTGCGGATGGCTTCGTGGGGAACACGCTTCTTGACGTCTGTGACTGCCACCTGAACTGTCAAACCTCTACTGCACAGTTTCTTTTCGGGACGAAAAGTGCTAAGAAGGGGACAATGTTATAACCCAGCCATGCACACCACCATCCAAGATAGTGCAGAAGGTTTGCATTATTAGTGACAAGACTAAGTCGGATGTTTAGAAGAGAGAGAGAGAGAACGATTTCCACCCAAGTCTAGAGCTGATGTAAAGATGCTGTGCTCAAGACATGTTGTTCTACATGTATTTGTGATGTCCTGTAAATAAACATCTATGTCTCGTTGAGTTTGCCTCCCTTCAGTTATTACAATATCATTCCTTTTTTAAAAGCGAGTCACATAACGAGGCTTAATAAGCGTTACTATACCGAGTTCTTTTAGGATTTCATGTAAAGAATTATTTCCATATGACGTTAAAGGAAAAATAAAGACACAACGTCACATGGCCTAGAATAAAAAACGCCTACATCAATACGAGCCATTTATCGAGTGTTCATAGACATTGGTGCACCGAGTGCGTTCATTTAGCATTTCATTTAAAGAATTCATTCTTATGACGTCAAAAGAAAAAAACAACGGCCTAGCTAGACTAAAAATCTTCTTATGGAAATTGAATGTAATATATTTTAGAAGAGCCAACAAACATTCGTTGGCGTTGATTTGTTTTGCACAAAAAAAATCCGGAACAATCAATTTTATATACTTAAAACTATTGAGATGTTACGGGAGAAACATTTAAGGGTAAATCAGATTTTCAATAGCTTTTAGAGTTTTTTTTTTATCTAAACTTGACGGACAGACCTACCGACAGAAAAAACGCACAAAAATATTCTGATGGGGGCACTTAACAAAAAAATAATAAAATCTGATTATTTTTAAAATTTTGAGGGAACTGACAGCACCATGTTCTGTAGATACTTGTCACGCTACTGCACGAAAGTCGCTGCATAAAATGTCCATTGTTAAAAATATGCGTGATATTTACATACAAAGTGCATTCTTAATCTTTATAAACAAACAAAAATCTTTTCTTTTAATTTTAACAGCTAGTTGACCAGAAAAAACACCTTTAACTAATATTTATATTTGTTGTGAACATTATTTGTACATTATATATATATATATATATATTTGACTTAATTATACTGAAAATACACAACTAATTTTCATTCTTTGGTAACATGTGTAACATTGCCTCCCTTGTATTTTCGTTATTGTTTTATAATTGGTGTATTTATGTGAAAAAATTGCTTGCATAATTAATTTAGTAAACTAAACTGTTTGCTTTTAAAAACCTAATCTTTTCAAGCCGCATCGCATGGTGAAATAATATTTTTCATTTCTCTTCTAGTTTTTAAGATCTGAGTGTGACAGACGGACAGACGAACATTTTGCAAAAACCTAATAGCGGCTTTTTCCCTTACGGGGGCCGAAACAAACATGGAAAAGGGGGAGGAGAGGCAGACTCAGAAGCAGAGATGGCAAGAGAGACATGAATCCAACTGAGGGAAATCCCCAAGAGGGGACCAATGGCAAAACACTGTTGCGGCCTTAAGCTACACTGGAAGTAAAGCAAGTCAATACTATAAGTCTATGTCATTCCAAACTTTAATCCAATACTTTCTCTCGTACTTACGAATCGACTTGTTCAACCTCTTCTATATGTAACTTACTTGATTCCCTCTCTTCTTACTACGAGCTGTTTACGTAAGGTAATACATTTCTGAACCTTAAACCGCAGAGAAATAGCTGGACATCTCTTGAGGTATATGCATTTATACTAGCTGGTGCCCGTTCTATTTTAGTTAGTACATATGTTTATTTTGCCTGACACACTCTTAGTCCCTAAACAATAAGAGCCCACTTGACCACGTTTTACCAACGTTTTATCCAACAAAATTTTCTACTCCTCAAATTCTATGCTCTTTTTGTCTCTAAATAGGACCGCAACCCTCTATTTTAGAATGTGCATAAACATTTTTAGGCCCATCAGTTGTTGCCTTTCATCTTCCTGCACTATAATGCCCCCCTACACAATATTTTTAAATGAAACGCCCCTTCAAAGAAGAAAAAATCAATATCGCATCTTAGTCCACTCTTGACATTTTATTTGTATTTTGTCAGTCCTAGATCTAGATAGGCAACCAATTTAGAATAACACATCGTCACAAACCGTATAATACACCAAAAAAAAAATAATTGCACACTCACAATTTTAATAAGCGCTTATATTCACTGTTACAATTTTTATGACTTTATGATTTTATGTGTTATGTAATAAAGGCCTACTTGTACATCGAGATGTAGTCGTTTTGAAATTGTTCGACACAATGTCATTAACTTTTTTTTTCTAAAGGCAGCACGAAAACCTTCTCCCTAATACCCCATACCCTCACTAGTAAAAAAAAAAACAAAAAAAAAAACCAATACTTAAAAGATTAAAGCATTGTTGTAAGCATGAATGTTGCGTTGTAAAAAAATGGGATTAAAAAGAATCCAAAACTCGCGCTATTGATTACTCTATGAGTAGGTCCAGTAATAGCAGAGATATTCATTTAAGGTGCCAATCGTATTGCTCTGTGGTTTGTGCTGTTGCGTGCCTTCCGTGTACACAGGTAGTATTACTAGTCCTCAAAAAGAAGTCTCAAATAATCTGCATTTTATTTATTTCAGCACCCACTGTAAGATAAAACAAGGTTACAAAGACAGTTTGTGTGGAAACACAAACTCAAAATCGGACCCCGAAGTGGTCCAACCAGGCAGACTTCAATATTTTCAGAAAGAACATCCGAATAAAATTATATCAAAGACAAATGAGAGATAAAAATGGAGAAAGAAGGTTGACAGATCTTGTGTAGTACCCCAACGGTGCAGCAGATCAAACGATAGGTGCAAGTGAATGCAAAGTTAGATGTGAACCTGGCCTAACTAGTTCTCCTTTCAAACTTTGTGGTCTATAGGGCAGATGATGTAAAGTTCATCTGTTTTTGTGGCCTACGGTTAACGAGGGTGTCATGTAGCCAGCACAACGACCAACCGCCTTTACTTTTCCCCAACTAATATCAGGTACCCATTGAAGCTGGGTGGACTCAGAGGCGCTTAAGGATTCCTAAGTAGAAAATCCCAGTCTTCATCAGGATTCGAACCCGGGGCCCCCGGTTCGGAAGCCAAGCGCTTTACCGCTCAGCTCCCGCGCCTCTCCTGGCCTAACTGAAGTCTTATAATTAATGTAATTTTTTGAAAAGGTTCAATCTCTTATTTTTTTTTATTTTTTTTTGTCAAGAAATTACTATTCATTTAATATCTACTAATTTCTAGTCATTTTCAAAAAAAATAAAAATAAAACATGAGTGGTCAAGCAATTACAATTCCATTAATATCTACCAATTTGTAGTCATTTTCAAAAAAATTTAAAATAAAACATGAGTGGTCAAGAAATTACAACCCATGAAGTACCCACTAGTTTGACAACGCTAAGGTTGTCATTGTAGTCAAACTGAATTTAAGTTATCTTATCTTGTAGACATTTTCAAAATTAAACGAAGCACTTGTCATTGTCACTTTATGGCTAAAGGGGACATAATGTATTGAACTTGGTGGTGGTACGAAGAGGAAAAAGTGACTGATTTCATCTTAAGCCTCCATTCTGTCTCGTCAAATAGTATTTTAGACATATAATAATATTTAATTTTACACAACAGAACCACACCTTTTCTATAAAGTAATAAAGAATAAAAAGGACTTCTTGATAAGTAGCCTCATTATTATTGTTTTAACAGAAACAATCTTCTACATAAATGAGTTCATTAAACAAAGTTGCTGTGACAACAAAGTTGCTGTCACAGCAACTTTGACAATCTTTCAGGAAATTGACTTTGAAGCAATGCTATGTTCCCAGGTAGTAGCTAGTAATTAGGCAAGGCAAGCCAATATAGGGTTTTATACAGCTGCCCTGTATGCCTAATGTATTTAAAAAAGACTGATAAGGGTACAGGTTAATCCCTCTCACGACAATTTTTTAAAGGTCTCCTTGAGATGTAAGAGGGCTATTCTAGCATCATCAAGGTGGCCCTTTGGTCTGTTATAGTCATTCTGGGATAGTTAACCAAGCAAAGGTACTACTGTATAACAATTTTTCAGGGTTCTGTTAGGGTCACGTGTAAATTATTTCAGGATAGGGGTGTCGATTAAGGATTCTTTTTCTCTCATTACGAGGGGTTTTAACAAAAAAATAATAATTAATACATAAATAAAAAATAGTTAATTTGTCTTAAAATATTACATTATTCATAAAAGATTCTTGACTTTCAATTGTCTGCCCTTGTCTATATTCTTTAGGATTATTGGTTTTGGTTAGTTTTGTTTCTAGTCTCTTCGCAGGCTCCTTTAGTTGCGTCTTGTTTTCTTGTTCCTTTGTTTTCCAGTTTATCTAGGATGAGGCTGCCGCTAAGATATAGACATTGTCATAGTGTTCTTGTTACGTGTCCACGGGCTTGCCGTGTTCTGTGAGTGTTGTACAGACACACTTGATGTTGACTTGTGACATGCTCTCCGATCATGTGATCAAAGAGGACGTAACCGTAAGGGAGAAATAATTCTTCAAAAGTGTTGACTTCCCTTTAAAAGACAGTTCTTTAGTAGTTTTCCATAGATAAATAAAGTTCAATTTGATTCCTATCCCGCATCTCTCAGCCCAAACTCTCTTTAACCCAGGTACATACACACTCTCACACACTCGCATAACCACTTAAACTAACTGACATAATACCAATAGAGTAACTTTACAGATTGATGACAGTATTTAGATTTTTATCTCTCAGGTCTGACAATTTAGTCATGGACAATAAATTATACAATAATTACAATTTCTATCTAACCAGTATAGTTATCAATTCTATGTTCAATTATTTTTCTCAATATTAACTCTAGATTATAAGGATTTAAAGATACATTGTTATTAACAACTTTAATTCTACTGTGCCACACAAGACTTCTGTATTCACTCACTATTATTAGATTGAATTTATGATTCATCTTACTTTTGATTTTAGGCAATTTATTTAAAACAATAGCTAGGTTAAGATTAACATTGGTGTTACAGTTTGCCTCTAGTAGGACTTTCATAGTGCATCTAACATTATCAAATATTTTACATTTTAAAAACATATGGCTTTCATTGCTACCATTATCTGTGTGACAGAAAACACATGTTTGTACATTTCTTTTCTTACTTCCTACAGGGGTCATCCCGAAGATTAGTCTGTATGTTATTTCTCTGGCTTTGGGTGTAATGTGTTTGCTGTGTAGATTTATAAAAGTGTCTCTGAAATTTATTACACCTAATTCTCTACTCCATTTGATCCTATTGAATAATCTTTCTTGTAACTGTTACTTAAGTGTTGTATATGTGTCTTTTAATTTACTGTGTATTAGATGTTCATTGCCAGAGAGTATTTTTGATATGGATCTGTAAAATGGATGTGTGTTTGTACCAAAGTGGTGTGGGGTGTCATTTTTTATTGGAATTATTTTATTTAACCTTAAGCCGTAGTAGTATATTGTTAATGGAAAATTGTTTGGGTTCTTGGCTACTTGTCCTCTAAGTGCTTGTATTTTGGTTCTGATGTCCTGTAAGTTTATCCCCCCATCCTCTTTGTTTTGTATAAGTGTTGTGTGTTTAATGTTTCTGATAGTGCTTTTAAATATAAAATCCCTAATGATTGTGTTTATGCTTGGTATAAAAGTTGGTGGAGGTTCTGTGATGTTTGCTAAATAAACTATCTTCGGGATGACCAGGTTGTTTACTAGTATTGCTCTACCAAATATAATAGTTGCTGTATAATGAAATTTTTAAAGTGTGTTTTTGGTTTTGTTTAAAATATTTTCCCACTGCTGTGTGTGGTAATATGTTGGGTTGCTTGTCCACGTGATGCCGCATATTTTAATTTCCTTCTCTATTTTAAGGTTAAAGGGGATGATTAAGGGGATTTCCCACCTGCCCAATCCCATAATACAAGATTTATTTATGTTGATTTTTGACCCGCTTGCCCTCCCAAATTGAATAAACTTATCTATGATTGCGGCTATGTCTTTTTCTGATGAGGGAAAAAGGGTGGTGTCATCAGCGTATGCTTTAACTTTAACTACGGGCGTTGGGCCAGGGATTCTTATCCCCGTGATTCCACTATCTAGCCTGATGGTTTCTAAAAGGGGTTCTAGGCAAAGGGTGTATAAAAAGGGAGAAAGGGGACACCCTTGTCTAACAGATCTTCTAATAGGAATACTGCCACTAAGGGTTTGGTTTATTAAGAGTTTGCTTGTGGCATCAGTGTTAACTAGCTTTATGTATTTCTTCATTCTTCCATCTGTCTTCGTCTTGTCTAGTATTTTGAAAAGGTAGTCATAGTCTATTCTGTCAAAGGCTTTTTTTTCCTGGTCAATAGAAAAGAGGGCTGCTTTCAAGGGGAGGTATCCCTAGAGAAAATTGAGTTTTAGGTCTAGGATATCGATTTTTAACTAATAACATAATTAAGTAGATCAATCATTTTTCTTTACGTTACAATCATTTTTATTGCTTAAATCTGTGTCTAAAACATGTTTTTTTAATGTTTTTGTAAGGGCTATGAGACAAAATCTTAATAAAATTTATACTTTAAACTCATTTTTCTCAAAATGTTAGTTTTTGCACATGTCATTGTGCTTTACTAGGAATTTCTCCTAAACTACTTGATAGATTTTGATGATATTTGAAACACTTCTTTATGACATCATTAACTTTACTCTTTCAATGATTTTTTTTCAATATTTTATTTACTTTTTTTTTTTTAAAGTATTTTTAATTAATATTTATCCTGTTTTTTTAGGTCTAAAAAATACTAAAAATTCAAAAATTTGTAAAAAATTTAACATACTTAAATCTTTTATTCTGACGTTGTACCAATTTAGAGGATCCTTTTTTCTTATCTTTTAATTCAATTTCATGTATTTCTGATCAATAGTTTTTACAAAATTCAGAGTTTTAATTTGTATACAATAAACAATATGGCCGCCGTTACCATGGCAACCATCATTCAAAAAAAAATTTTTTTTAGCATTATTTATTTTAGAATATCATTATATGTTACCATAACAAATTTCAAAGGCCTAGCTTTAGAAATAACAAAAATAAGATTTTCAGGGATACCTCCCCTCAAGTCTTTGTCTTTACAGTAATATATAATGTCTCTTAAAAAATGGTTAAGTTCGTCGAAGTTTTTGTCTGGGTTGCTACCAGTATTGGTCCTGTCCTATTAAGTGTGGTATGAGGGGTTTTAGTCTTAAAAAAAATCATTTTCGGCAGGAGTTTGTAGTCGGTGTTTAGAAGTGAGATCGGTCGAAAGTCGCTAGGTGAGGTGTTGTTTTCTTGTTTTTTTGGTAGAAGTGTGATGTATGCTAAGTTGAAATCTCTAGGTAACTGTTCTGTCACTAACATGTCGCTGTATAGATTTAATAGTAGGGGTCCTATTTGGGGAAAAAAGGCTTTGTAAAACTCAAACGTCAGACCGTCTGGGCCAGGGGATTTGTTGTTTTGTGTTGTATCTAAAGCAGCCCTCAGTTCGTCTAGCGTAAAGGGAGCGTCTGTCTCTAACTGTTCTGTCATAGGTATTTCTTTGCAGTTCTGTAAAAATACTTTTTGTGCGTTGTCGTCCGTCTGTTCCTTGTCATACAAATTAGTAAAGTGTTTCGTAAATGTGTCTGTTATTTTGTCCAGGTCGTGTATAGTTTCTCCTTTACTATCAACAATGTTGTCAATAGTTCTGTCAATTTGAATGTTTTGTTCTGCTGATAAAAAAAGTTTGTTAGGCCTTTCGGTTATTTTTTTACTTTTGCACCTCAATTCCGCTCCTTTGTATAGATAATTAAATAGTTCTTCTAGTTGTGTTAGTATATGTGTCTTGGCTGCTTCGTCTTCTTCGTGTGTTAGTAAATTTTTAAGTCTTTCCTCTTCTTTTTTCCTTTTTGAGTTGACTAGTGTGGCCAGTATTTGGCTTTGCTGCTTAATGGAGCTTTTAATTAGCGTCCATATTTTTGTAACTTTGAAATGGGGTTTGTTTGAGTCATGTATTATATTTTTGAGGAGGTTTGCGATTGTTTTTAAATAGAGCGGGTCATTTAGGAGGTTGTTGTTAAGTTTCCAGATCGGTGTTTTTTGTTTTTTCTTTTCTAGCTTTGGGTTCAGGAGTTCCACTAAGACTCCTTTGTGGTCTGTATATTGTAACGTCTCTACGAGATGTGTTACACTTTTTGTTTCGCACGCCATTGGCACATACACTCTATCTATCCGTGTTTCTATTTGGTGTGCCTTGTCCCTGAACGTGGTGACCCGGCCCGTGACCTCTACTTCTCTATAGGCATCTACTAACCGGAAAGCCTTGATGACTCCCCCCAAATAGTCATGCGTTTTAGTTGTTACATGAGGAGCATGACCCTCTGTGTTTGTGTTTTGCTTGTCTAATTGAGAATCAATGTAATTTAAATCACCCCCTACTATCAAATTTTCTCCTGCGTACTGAGTGTGTAGAATGTCACTTAGCATTCCAAAAAACTCGTGTTTCTCTTTTTTTGAGCGGGTGCATAAATGTTGACTAACGTGTATGTGTGTTTTTGTGAGCTTGTCCTAATTATTACTATCCTCCCGCTATTGTCTTGATATGAGTGTGTGGTTGAAAACCTATTGGATGTTTGTAAAATGGCTGTCCCTCGTGGCTTTCTACCTAAACTAAAATAACCCTCCCGGAGGCCCATAAGAGAGACTGCTTTTTTGGCCTTGTACTCTAACTGTGTGTTGGTCTCTTGCAGAAAGATAAAATCTGGCTTGTATTTCCTTGTGAGGTGTGCTATGTATGTGTGTTTATTGTTAAGGGGAGGTATCCCTAGAGAAAATTGAGTTTTAGGTCTAGGATATCGATTTTTAACTAATAACTTAATTAAGTAGATCAATCATTTTTCTTTACATTACAATCATTTTTATTGCTTAAATCTGTGTCTAAAACATGTTTTTTAAATGTTTTTGTAAGGTCTATGAGACAAAATCTTAATAAAATTTATACTTTAAACTCATTTTTCTCAAAATGTTAGTTTTTGCACATGTCATTGTGCTTTACTAGGAATTTCTCCTAAACTACTTGATAGATTTTGATGAAATTTGAAACACTTCTTAAGGACATCATTAACTTTACTCGTACAATGATTATTTTTCAATATTTTATTTACTTTTTTTAAAAAAGAATTTTTAATTAATATTTATCCTGTTTTTTTAGGTCTAAAAAATACAAAAAATTCAAAAATTTGTAAAAAATGTAACATACTTAAATCTTTAATTCTGACTTTGTATCAATTTAGAGGATCCTTTTTTTCTTATCTTTTAATTCAATTTCATGTATTTCTGATCAATAGTTTTTACAAAATTCAGACTTTTAATTTGTATACAATAAACAATATGGCCGCCGTTACCATGGCAACCATCATTCAAAAAACTTTTTTTTAGCATTATTTATTTTAGAATATCATTATATGTTACCATAACAAATTTCAAAGGCCTAGCTTCAGAAATAACAAAAATAAGATTTTCAGGGATACCTCCCCTTAAGCCCTCTGATGTTGAGTGTCAAAATTTTGATGTCTGCCATGAGTGTGTGAGATTGGTTTGCGTGTTTGTTATTCTATTGTGTGTGTGTGCGTTTTATCTTTAAGAGTTGCTTTGTTGTTTATGTGTTTGAATGTGTGTTAGGGTCCTCGCCCTCATCTATGACTAGCACTGACGGGGAGTCTGGAAAGTTCAGCTCGAGCTTGAACTGTTCTTCCTCTCTTTTCTCCTCCTCTACTCGGGGATCCTCGTTTAGATCCTCTGATGAGGAAGAGAGAGAGAGGGCCCTCTTTCTTGTTATTTTGGTTGGGTGGTGGGTGCTGAACTTGCCCCTCCGGATGTTTTAATTTTTTTACTTTGCTTAGATTTGTTTTCAGGGCTGTTATGTGGGAGGAGACCACTTGGAGTAGCTCCCGTAGCTTCTATTTGTTTTGTTTTTCCCTTCCTTTGCTGTTTTCAACCATTGTAAAGCCATCTTTTTTTAGCTGTTGATCAATCTCGGATTGCTTTTTCTCTCCCTCCCCTTTAAGGGCCATGGCATAGGAGATTTTCCCTCCTACCTCCTTTGCACCTTCTGTGGGGTTTTGGACCCGTCTGGGGTTCGCCCTATTTGGACACTGGTTTGACCAGTGCTGATCCTGTCCGCAATGCCAGCACTGTTGTCTACGTCCCGGGATAGTCATGAGGACCTTGTAGGTCCTCGGATCGTCTTCATATCGTAACTGAATATAATGGG
Organism: Biomphalaria glabrata; assembly: GCF_947242115.1. Taxonomy (NCBI): domain Eukaryota; kingdom Metazoa; phylum Mollusca; class Gastropoda; family Planorbidae; genus Biomphalaria; species Biomphalaria glabrata. The sequence goes on from NC_074721.1 coordinate 13,439,138, forward strand.
AGAGTTCAGTCTGTTTGCGGAGTTTTATCCAAGCCGCCCACTTATCTGAGTTGCCTAGCTTGATTGGCTCTATCTTGTAGACTTCTTCTGCAAAGGCTCCAAAGATTTCTCCTATCTTTGATTTGTTTATGGTTGGTGCTACCCAGTGAAGGGTAACCCTGATTTTTTCGTCTTCTAAGGTACAGACATCTACCTTGAAGTCCTTATCATTCCCGAATGATTTCCCTACTATACGGGTTCTCACTCGGGCGGATGTTGGGACCAGGAACCAGACAAAGGGGTTCTCGAAGCGATAGAGAGAACTCACTTCGTCCGGTGTTAGTTTCAGGCACTCTATTAGGCTCGCCATAGTGGCCTTAACAGCCCCTTGGCCTGACAGCTTTAGAAGCAAGGTACCTGAGGCGTGGACAAGTCCACCATCCAGGTCCTTTTTTTTCAATAAAAAATGTCTTAACTGACATTTTTACAAGGGTTTATCACAAGTACAGAGACAGAAAAGAGACGATAACTACACTACAAACTACACAGTTCTTTACTACACAACCCTCGCGCCGTCCACTCTAAACAGTAACACACAAAAATCCACAGAATCACAAAAAAACAACAACACAGAAACACAAGTAATCCACAGAATAAATCCTCAAGTGTTAGCTACTTAAACAATCTTTTATTCGAATGCACAAAAAAAAAAAAGATATTCGCAATAAAAAAAAGTTCACGAAAATGACGTTTTACAAGTTTAAAACCCCTCAACAGATGATTTGACGAAAAAACTTTCCTTTTCGATATAAAATCTAAAGCGAAATACAGGCATGTAATTCCAAGAGCGTAGTCAAGAAAGGTTACAAATTTCTACCAATGGCTTGGGCTCCATTAATAAAGTGTGAATAGTCTTCTGCCGAAATTGAAAATCATTAAATGTGTCTCAACAAAGATGGCTAAGACAGATTTTAGGAGTCAGTCATAGAGATCGGGTCTAAATCAAAGAAATCATATGCCGAACTGGGAGTCGAATCCTTAGTAAGGTTGTGAAAGAGCGTCGCATGAGGTTTTGCGGGACATGTTCTCACACAAAATGAATTACGCAAAATAAGAGTTGCGGAAACAGCTTGCCGGAAAATGCGCCGAACGGCGCGAGAGGGTCTAAGTCAGTAAGAATAGCACATTAGGTTTTTGAAATAAAACTTTTTAATAGCAAGATAATGCACTGTAGATACCTCAGAATATGCATTTTGTTGGCTTTCAATACCAGAAATAGTGCTCGGCGGCGGGGCTTTGCCCCGCGCTGGGGAAGCGCTGCGAACTCCCCCAGACCTCCTTGCTAGCAAGGGCGGGGAGTCTACAATAAACAATAAACGTCTTCGGAAAGGGTCAGAATGTAATAAAGAAAAAAGATTAATTATGTACACACACACACACACACACACACACACACACACACACACACACACACACACATATATATATATATATATATATATATATAATTTTTTTCCGATGGGGGGGGCGGGGAACCCCCTCCCCCCAAAACCCTCCCCGAAAAAAAATCCTGGCTACGCCCATGATATATATATATATATATATATATAATAATCTTTATTATCCGTAAGGAAATTTGTCTTACAATTTGTGCATTACACCAAACAAAAAACTTTATAACTATAAGAGTCCAAAATGTACATTCACACCAGACTCACTCATAATTTACATGTGACAAAGTTTATACCAGATTGTTCTTATTTAATGATTTGATTGCCAGGGGAACAAAAGAGTGTTTGTGTCTGTTTGTCTTTGCTATCGGTGTCTTGTATCTCTTTTGTAATGGTAAAATCACAAAATCCTGACACAAAGGGTAATTCTTTATTTCGAGGATCTTGTTAGCTTTTTTATAGATGTTTGTCTCAAACAACTGCCCAAATGGGGTTTGTTTTTTGCCAATGATTTTGCCAGCAGCATTTAGGATTCTATGAAGTTTATTTTTATTTTTAATGCTCAGATTGCCATATCAGGCAGTGATATTGAAACTTAAAATATTGAAGATGTGAGCGTGATAAAACATAGCCAAGGCCTTTTCGCTAACATTAAACGAGGACAGTTTTCTTAGTAATCGTAATCTTTGCTGCCCTTTTTTGCTGATATAATCAGTATTTGCATTAAAATTTAGTTTATTGTTTATTGTCTAGGATAGTACCAAGGTATTTAAAGGTTTGCACAATTTCAATAGTCTCTCCAGCTACAGAAACAATATCATTTTCCTTCTTGTCCCTACGAAAATCGATTATCATTTCTTTGTTTTTTTTTACATTTAATAAAAAAAAATTATCTTTACAATATTTTTCAATTTGTTCTATTTCTTTGAAATACTCATTTACGTCTGAGCTCTCTGAGAGCAGGGCAAGAAGAGCCGCATCATCAGCGAATTTTGTGAAGGAGCAACAAGAACTATCGGATTGAAAATCATTGGTGTACAAAATGAACCACAATGGCGATGTCACAGCCCCCTGGGGCGCCCCTGCGTTCATTAGATATAACATTGTTTACCCTAACCCTCTGAGCTCTCTGGGTCAAAAATTCATTAGCCCATAGTATTATGTATGGACTAATCTGCAAAGCTTTCATCTTTTCGATGAGTAAATGAAGTTGTATAGTGTTAAAAGCTGATGAGAAATCAATAAAGAACAATCTTACATAAGTGTTCTGTAAGTCCAGATGTTTGTAGACACAGTTTAAGATATTTAGGATGGCATCGTCTACATCTTTACCCTTTTGGTAAGCAAATTGTAAAGGGTCTAACTTATTACAAAGATCATTCAGAAGAAACATTTTAACCAATTTTTCTAAACATTTAGACACAATGGAAGTAAGTGAAACAGGTCTATAGTCATTCATTTCCTTCGGTTTGGAAACCTTTGGCACAGGTACAATTATAGATGACTTCCACACAGGTGGTATCTCATGGTTTATAATGAAGTAGAAAAAATATCTTGGAAAGGTTCAGCAAGATGTTCAGCACATTCTTTTAAGATATATATATATATATATATATATATATATATATATATATATATATATATATATATATATATATATATATCATGGGCCCCGCAGGGGGGTGTCGGAGTTGATGGACTGATTTTTTGCTTTGATTTTGTTTATTTTAGGTGAGATTTTAATACTATACCATCACTTTCCCCAGCACAGCAAAGGGGCTTTTGAGTTTAAAACAACTACCAAGGGGTTTTGAGTTTAAAACCCCTACAAGGGGGGTTCGAGTTTTCAACCCCCTACCTATGGGGGTTTAAGTTTAAAACCCCCTACCAGGGGTTTTTGCAGTTCAATGCTTCTCTTCTATAAAACAAAAAAAAAATGCAAACGACAATCCCCCAATTCCAAGACCACACAGTTAAGGAAGATTTTGATTTAAAAACAATACAATAAATCCCCACTTCAGTAGGGTTTGAAGCTAAAAAATACCTCTTCAATACCCGGTATAAAAAAAAAAAGCAAATTACGCACTCCAAATGTTATGAGCTTAGCTAAATGGGTTTGACTCAGCTTTGAATTTAAACCCCACGTCAGGAGGGTTTGAAACTAAAAATACCTCTTCAATATGAAAATAAAGCAAATTATGCACTCGAAATGTTATGAGCATAGCTAAATAGGTTTTGACGCAGTTTTGAGTTTAAAACGCTCTTCAGAAAGGTTTGAAGGTAAAAAATACCTCTTTAATATTAAAAACAAAGCAAATTATACACTCAAAATGTTATGAGTGTAGTCAAAGGGGTTTTGAATTTAAACTCCCTTCCTGTGAAGTTTGAAGCTAAAAATACCTCATCAATATAAAAAAAGCAAATTACACACTCTAAAATCTATTAGCGTTGCCAAAAGGGGTTTTGAGTTTAAACCTACCTTTAGAGCTGTTTGGTGCTAAAAATAACTCTTCAATATAAAAAAGCAAATTACACACTAAAATTATTTGAGCGTAGCCAAGCCAATTGGGGGTTTGAGTTTAAGCCCCTCTCCTACAGATGGCTTTAAAAAAAAAGTTTAAAATCACTCCAGATGGTTTTGAGTTTAAAAGCCCCTTACAGAGCATTTTGAGGTGGAAAACCTCTGTCTACATATATTATTCTAAAGCAAACTACAGTTATCAAATTCTATGACCGTAGCTAAATGGGGTTTTGAATTAAAAAAAAAGAAACAAATCCAGAGATTTTTTATTTTAAAACCCCCAACAGATGATTTTGACGATAAAACTTTCCTTTTCGATATAAAATATAAAGCAAACTACAGTCACCTAATTCCAAGAGCGTATTCAAGAGATGTTACACATTTCTACCAATGGCGGAACTCCAATAATGAAGTGCAGTAAATAGTCACCTGCGAAATTGAAAAACACTAAATGTGGCTCAGACATATTTTAGGAGTCAGTTATAGAGATCGGGTCTAAATCAAGGAAATCCTATGCCGAACTGGAGTCGACCCCTTAGTAAGATTGTGACAGAGTGTCGCATGCGGTTTAAGGGAAATTTTCTCAGACAAAATGAATTACGCATAATAAGAGTTGCGATGACAATCCTTTTAAGTACAACTTGACGCCACACATTCATGGAGTTCTTAGAGTAGGTAGAAAGAGGCTTCTGACATTACCAGTGACAGATCTTAATGAAAACAGCTTGACGGCAAATGCGCCGAACGGCGAGGAAGGGTCTAAGTCAGAAAGAATAGCACAATAGGTTTTTGAAATAAAACTTTTTAATAACAGGAAAATGCACGGTAGATACCTCAAATTATGCATTTTGTTGGCTTTCAATACCAGAAATAACTATCGTTTAAAGTTTATTTATTGATATATCTTTAGAATATATGTGTAGAAACAGACAGAAATAAATGTATATATATATTGTTACGAATCTCACTATCCAGGCTCTCTGCAAACTGCACCATACACCACCAACTCAAAGAACTTGACAAGTCAGGGCTCCAAAATAACGTAAAGGTTTAATGTCCATAAATAACAGCCAATACTGTACTATTGGCAGCACGTAGAACAGTACAAATAGCTCTGCGATAACAAATATCTCTCCGATAACACCGTTCCGCCGTATCAAGTCTTGCACTGACCTCTCCGTCTCGTTCCGGGCTTGCACTGGGTTCAACAGTTCAGGACTGACTTCACACACTAGGCTCGTTGTGTCGGACTCGATCACAGACCAAGATCAAGACGCCGTTCGTCTCAACTGTACTTGATAGTACTCCGCACTGAACCGTCGTAATGCTCCGTACAGAACCACACCGCTGAACTGTGCTGTAGTCGACCGTGTTCTGAACTCCTGTCGTGAACCTCCTTTCTGAACCTTGCTGTATTGAGCCCCTTTTCTCGACCCGGACAGAACGCCGCTCGACGTTTCTAGGTGGTCAGATGACTACAACTCTCGTGACGCCCCTGAGCTCTGTTCACGTCGGCGATCCTTCCCGAACTCTCTTGTTGACACTCGTCTCGGCCGATCGTCGTAACTCGTCACGGTTGACCGCTCGTCTAGCGCTGGCCTGGGGCGATTTGCGTCGGCTGACTACACACACACCACTACCCCCATCTGTGCCACCACCAGGTTTATAACAATATTATAGATCTATTAATCAATTATTATAATTTAATAAACATGATATTTTCAACTAGGCTACATGTATTCTCCACTCTCTCTCTCTCTCTCTCATTCTTTTAATTCCCATCTAAGGTTCCTCTTCTTCTTTTCAAAATTTGGTTGTTAGGTTTGTTACACCCTAACACCCCCTCCCTCTCTTAGATGCTTATAATTCTTTTCATGACTTTCTCTCCCTTCCCTCCACTGCCTGTTTGATAGATTTTGACACTACACACTTAGTGTATACCTCTCCTCACCGCCAGCTAACCTGGCGTGATCACCTGCAAAGGGCATGGTCTTTGGCTTCAAATTAGCAGCCCGCATTTTTTTCATTCATAAATTATATATTCTAGATATCTCTATCTAGGTCATGTTTATTCATTGAAAAAATCATATTTCTTATTACGATTTTGCGAAACAAAATTACTGGAACTTATCAACTATTGGACATCCGCAGTCCCAAAACGTCGTTTTTAGCTCCAAACATAAAAACAAATGAATTATAAATAAAAAAAAAACGACGCGTTTACTGAAGAAGAATTTGATGAAGTGTGCCTTATTTAAGAATCTAATATATAATAATACAAGATTACAAAGAGAGTTTGTGTTACACAAACTCAGAGGCGGTCCCCGTCGAAGTAGGATCCCTGTCGGATCTGCATATTCGCAAATAATATTCAAGAGGTGATTTAATTTTGATGTAAAATGTTTAACACGTTTCGGATGTTCCTTCAGAGTTGAAGATAATTACTTCCTAGTCCAAACCTCCCGCAGGACGACGGGGGATGGGAGCGGGCAGGGTTTGAACCCTGGGCCATCCATAAATCTGAACGACAGTCCAGCGCGCAAACCGCACGACCAGGCAGCCATCCGATGGTCAAAAGTAATAATGTTTCAAAGATTCATTTGCCGTAAATTTAAATTTAAATTTAATAAAAAAATAGTAGATTAGTTTTAGTATATTAAAACATTACAATATTGATCAAAACGTTTGGAAATGAAAATCTACACTTTTTTTTTACACTTTAAGTTTAGAAATTGAAATTCTACATCTTAATCTAGTCTATTTTAGTCTAAACTAGATCTAGAAATTCTAGATCTAGACTCTAAAATAATTTTAATTAGAATATAAATCCAGATCTAGATATACTGTAATAAAAATCTAGATCTAGTTTAAAAAATCTAGATTAAATCTAAATCAAGATATCATTCCTTTTTTAAACGCGAGTCACATAACGAGGCTTAATAAACATTACTATACCGAGTTCTTTTTTCATTTCATTTAAAGAATTCATTCCATATGACGTCAAAGGAAAAAAAAACACTACGTCACACGGCCTAGCTAGACTAAAAATCGCCTTCATCTATAAGAGCCATTTATCGAGTGTTCATAGACTTTGGTGCACCGAGTGCGTTCTTTAAGCATTTCATTTAAAGAATTCATTCCATATGACGTCAAAGGAAAAAAAACACTACGTCACACGGCTTAGTTAGAATACAAATCGCCTTCATCATTACGAGCCTTTTATCGAGTGTTCATAGACATTGGTGCACCGAGTGCGTTCTTTTAGCATTTCATTTAAAGAATTCATTCCATATGACGTCAAAGGAAAAAAAAACACTACGTCACAAGGCCTAGCTAGACTAAAAATCACCTTTATCAACACGAGCCATTTCTCGAGTGTTCATAGACATTGGTGCACCGAGTGCGTTCTTTTAGCATTTCATTTAAAGAATTCATTCCATGTGACGTCAAAGGAAAAAAAAAACACTACGTCACACGGCTTAGTTAGACTAAAATATGTTTTCATTAATACAAGCAATTTTTTCGAGGGTTAATAGACATTGGTGCACCGAGTGCGTTCTTTTAACATTACATTTAAAGAGTCCATTCATATGACGTCAAAGAAAGAAAATTCCATTACCTCACAATAGGCTAGTACCGGTACCATAAAAAAAAAATGTCTTTATTTACACGAGATATTTAACGAGGGTTCATAGACATTGGTGCACTGAGTTCTAATAGATATTATTTAAAAAGGATCAAAGCCACATTGTTTTTGCGTTTTGTCTGTCAGTCGGTCTGTCCGTTATCTTGATATAAAAAAAGAACTAAAAGTTATTAAAAATTGATTAACCTTTATTTTACGTTTCAAAACATCGCAATAATTTTTAGGTATGAACACAATTGAAAAGTTTATATAATAGATTGTTCCGGATGTTTGTATAAATAGTAAAAGAAAAAGAGAATTTCAGATAAATGTAATACCGTTAATTACATTTTTTGGATGGTCTCGTATAAAAATTAGATGTACTACAGCCACGTGGAGAGATTTTCATACCTTACTTTGGTGTTTGGATTCTGTTTTCCTTAAAAATCGGAACATAATATTAACGATAATTAGATTTTTTAATGTTTTAGGTAGAAAGTTAAATGTACTGTAAGAGAGTAGTGAGTTAAAATATTTTTCATAAAAATCCGTAAAAACATTATTTCGTAAATGAGAAGATTATTTGTTTATTAATTAGAAGAGGGAGTTCAAACAATTATTTGGCGTTAGTAGATTTTTAAATAAATTCGGAAATTTCTGGAGACGATTTGTAAGAAACAAAATCCGGAACTTTCTTTATCGATTACAAAACTTCTATGTTATGTTTTACAAGAAAATTAAATGTCTAAAAAGTAATTTTCAGTAATCAATTCTAGTAAATTACTTTTTTTAAAAGCCTTATGCGATTTCAAACAATCATTAGGCATAATTCATGTTTTATAAAACAATATCCGGAACATTTTTACAATTAATGAAATATAAGTCAGTATAGAGATTATGATTTAGCATTAATATGCTATTTACATAAAAAACGGAACAATATATTATTGATAATGTGTTTTTGCAACGTTTAAGCATGGAAATGGAATGTAATATAAGTTAGAAGAGCAAACAAACATTTGTTGGCGTTGATTAGTTTTGCACAAAAAAATCCGGAACAATCAATTTTAGATACTTAAAACTATTGAGATGTTATGGGAGGAACATTTAAGGGTAAATCAGATTTTCAATAGCTTTTAGAGTTCTAGTTTTTTAAATCTAATCGCGACGGACAGACCGACCAACAGACAAACGCAAAAAAATAAGCTTCTTTTATTCGGATGGGGGCACTAAACAAAAAATAAATAAAATCTGATTTTTTAAAAAAGTTTAAGGAATTGGTTTAGCACCCGACCATGTTGCGACGTTACGCTACTGCACGAAAATCGTTGCATAAAAAGTCTATTTAAAAAAATGTGCGTGATATTTACATAAAAAGTGCATTATTAGCCTTTATAAACAAACAGAAATGTTTTCTTTTAATTTTAGCAACTAGTTGACCAGAAAAAACGTCTTTAACTATTATTTATATTTGTTGTAAACATTTCCTGTACATTTTTAAAATATATTTGACTTAGTGATACTAAAAATACACAAAAATTGTCCATCTTTGTTAGCATATTGTAACATTGCCTCCCTTACATTTACGTAATTGTTTTAGAATTGGTGTATTTTTATGAAAAAATCGCTTGCATAATTAATTTTATAAATTAAACGGTTTGCTTTTAGAAAACCAAAAGTAGCCGTTGCACCTAAACTTTTCAAGCCGGATTTAATGATGAAATAATATTTTTCATATCTCTTCTAGTTTTCGAGATCTGAGTGTGACAGACGGACAGACGGACAGACGGACAGACGGACATTTTGCACAAACCTAATAGCGGCTTTTTCCCCTTACGGGGGCCGCTAATAAAAAGACAAAAGTATTCTAGACTTTAGATCCATTCATTTATTCATTCATCAAACTACATTTGAGTGAGGGCTTCAGAGGCTTAAATCCTCTCTTGCAAAAGCCCTGGACAGAAACCCTGCTGTCTTGCATAGTGCGTAGGCGTCACCATACAGGTGGAGAATTTTTGGTTTCCCAGACCTGTCGAGACGGAGATCAGCAAGTCTGGGGAAGTCAAACAGAATATGAGGCACGGTTTCTTCTTCCCCGCAGTTGAGGCACCGTGAATCGAAATTTGGCCATAGCCGTGAAAAGTATGAGCCAACAGGACAGTGGCCTGTACTGCATTGTGCTATAATAGCTTGCTCAAGCCTGGACAGCTTCCACCACGAGGGAAGGTGGTCATGGCCCTTCATTCGCTCCCAGACTCCACGGGCTTTTTGGGACATTCAACATTCAAACCACTTTTCCATTTCAGTTTTTGTTGGCTCATATTATCTTAAAATCGACCCCCGAAGTGGTCCAGGTAAATAGGTAGGTTTCAATATTTTCAGAAATAACAGAAGAAAGAAATTCTATCAAAGACAAATGACAGAGAAGAATAGAGTAAAAAGGTTGACAGATTTTGTATGGTACCCCAGCGGTCCAGCAGACCAAACGATAGGTGAAAATGAATGTGAAGTTAGATGTGAACCTAGCCTAACTGATGTCTTATAAACTAGAAAAGATAGTGAAAATCTGACACCATAATATTTTAGACCAATCAATGTTCTGATGCAACGGGTACTTTTTCTATTTCTAAAAGTGAAAAATCTAATTTTTTAAATTCACTTATGCAAGATTTTTTTTCATAAAAAATACACCACTTTTACAACTATTCACTATTACTAGTATCAAACATGGGAGGCTCTTTAGAATTATACCACAGTGATCCATTGTTTGTTTTGAGCTGAGAGACTATTGTGCCTCTGTGATGGCAGTTCTATGATTATGCTGAACTGAACCGGCCATACTATTTTGATTTTTTCTTCATTATTTGACTTACCTTTGTTGTCTATCACAGACAAGCTCTTTTAAAAAGGAAGCTAGAAAAAAGAAAAGTTTAAGGAAGAACCAGATGAACTGTCACATTTGTTTCATACTCAAATTTCGACGAATCAGCATTTTTTGAGATTTATTCTGAAGTGTGTAGCAGCAGTAATTTGCAAAAACAAACTCATGCTAGGATCTTTGAAATTTTTACAGAATTTGATGAAGTTACGAAACACCAGTTATATAGAATCGAATATGGGAAGACACATTATTTGTCAACAGAAATTCAAAATGAGTTTTTTAGACATTGGACTGGACTTTGATCTGTGCAGAGGCCTAACCTATGATAACGTAGCCACATTAAGTGGCCATTTGTCTGGCCTGCAGAAACGTGTCTAGGACATAGATCCAAAGACAACATTTCAGAACTGTGATAAACACTCTCTGAACCTGGCAGCTCCTCATTCTGCTAAGATATCATATAATTATCTTTTTTTTTAACTGTACATGAATAGTTCAACTTTTTTTCCTATTCAGTCCAGAGATGGGCCAAACTGAATAAGCTGGAGCCTGGAGTTTAAAAATGGAGAGCAATACAAGGTGGTCTGCAAGACAAAATCATCAAGCTGTTGGAGAAACACTTTGAATCAACCACTGTAAAAATGGACACTAGAAGCAGTGCAATAAAAATACTCTTCTTTTTGCAGTGGAAAATTGTGAATTGTGAAAATTGTGAATTCAGGTCAAATCTACTGCACATATGGAAGCTGCTAAAGAAAGTAAAACCGTTTCATGCTTTCTGCAAAATGATGAGAAACGAACGAAATTCACCACCCAATCCATCGAAAAAGCAAAAGTAGGTAGTGAATACTATGGCGTTCCTGTAATCAAAATAACCAGAAGAAAGAAAAGACTTTATGGGGAGTTTAGTAGGACTGTCAATAGAACTGCAATTCAAGCGTGTTGCGACAGACGTTCTGGACAGATTAAATGTGGAAAGGAAGGACAGTATCCAAAGGCTGGAAAACCATGTGGACACCTTGGGTTTCTTCTTGAATCAAGACACCTCTTTGAGTCTATGGACGCTGATGAAAAACTGTGTTACTTTTTCCTGTTTGATGAAATACTGGCTAATCGCTTCTTTAATGATGTCATTGATGCACAAACATTTTTGATCAGCTAACCAGTACCACAATCAACAATCGACATATTGAGGAAGCTGGCTTCATATGGTAATGATGTGTGCTCAATCCTCACAACCTCCATCCGAATACTGCTAACTCAGGCCACTTCGATTGCTTCATGTGAGAGATCATTCACAAAGCTCAGGTTAATCAAAAATATCTCAGGAGCACAATGATACAAGAAAGGCTTAGCAGTATGGCTTTAATGTCAGTGGAGTCACCAATACAAGACAGTATCGATGTAGATGATGTTATAGATTACCTTTGACCTTTGCTGCATAGAAAGCACGACGTAAAGTGATATGAATTGAGACTCGTCACTATTCATCATTTCGCAATAAACAACTGTATTATTTATTAAAAGAGTCTTAATGATATTTTCTTTTTAATTTTACTGATATACTGTACCTATTTGAATGTAGACTTATATATTTATTAAGTACATTATCTCATACCATGATGTCAAATGCCAAAATACAAGGGGCCCCCTAAGAAGTCAATACCCCGTGTCCCCAAATCCCTAGCTACGCTCCAGTCTCTAAGGAACATATGGAGTGATCAGTCGGCTAAGGTTCAAGGGCATTTTCTTATTGTAGATAGACTGATGACAAAGTGTGGCCACTATATAGTCGATTCTCGCTTTCACATGAAGCCAATTGAGCGTGCGCAAGAGAGTAGTAGCAGAATCTCGTCTTGTTTTTCTTAGGACTATTCGTACGCGTTGTTATGAATTCATTGCAGCGTGGCTATTTGTCATCTGGTATACCTGCCATCACGGCGTTGAAGTAGTCAAGGGTGGAGAGTATGAATGCCACAACTAGCTTTTTTTGTTGACTCCGTTGTTAAATATGGTCGGATCTGGCAGCTGCAGATAAAGACCCTTGCAGAGCTTACTTATACGCGGGTAGAAAGATAGTGTTGAGTCAAAGAAAACTCCAAGATTCCGCACTACATGGACCTAAGGAACCTGGCAGTTCGTGATGAAAAGGGAATCTGTGCTCTCGACTTTCGAGATATTGTTCCGAGTGCCAATCTTAATTATTTCAGTCTTGTCTTCGTTCATCTAGAGCTTATTCTCAATCATCCAATCTCTCACCCTTTGCAACGGTACCACTGATTTTCGCTCTCAATGTGACACCTCTGAGGGTACTGAAGAATCGTATAACTGTGAGTCGTCGACAAAGAAGTGGTATAAGATACCTGTTGGCTATATGACACCGCTAAGTGGGTATATATATGCATAGCGGGGTACTCCGTACTTTAAGAGTAAGCTTGTTGATTTTGTACCGTTAACAACGACACTTCGGGTGCATTCAGTCAGGTAGGATCCAAGCCACTTTAAAACAATTCCTGCTAAACCAAAAGTGGCATAGAATCTGGCCATCACAATTTCATTGTCTAGCGTATCAAAAGCTGCGGACAAGTCCTGCATGGAAAGTATTGATATGTTGCCTATGTCAGAATAGTGAAGTAAGTTGTTTGGTAACCTGACCACTGCTGTCGCTATGCTACCGCACATCCTAAATGCAGATTGAAATTCTTCCTATAGACAGTATTGTTCCAGGTTTTTTTTCTTGGGTGTAGATTTGTCGATGTATCGTCAGACCTGTCTTTTGAAATGTTCGTTCAGAACGTTAGCGAATAATTTTGGCAGTCTTAATGTCTTTCATCATTCAAGGTGCAGATGGCCCAACTGAGAATCTACGAGTAACAAGCGGTGCATGGCCATCCAGAAAATTTTTCAATCAAGAATTGTAATTGCTCAGAACGTGCACGTTATTTCGAGTATTTCAACTAATAAAACAAAGACTTTATTAGGTATTTGATGCCCAGTAAGGCCGCTCCTTAAAAAAAATAAAAAAAATAAAACGAACTGTAGTAGCCTACTTAAATAAAAAAAAGTTTATTTTAGGCTCCAGAGTTTCTCAAACTTTTAATTGTGACACTACCATACACAGCTATTTCCGTCCCTCCCTATCTCACCAACCAGCTAGGAGGTCCAGTGGAGAGCTGTAAGCTCCACCACTGGCTAAACGGGGAGTAGCTCTGACGCCGAGCGTTGTCCTACTTTTTGAACTGTCGTCTACAGCAAGATTTAATAATTACCGCCTGTCTATGGTAGGTAGCGCGAGACAGATACATCTTCGATGCGAGGCTAGACACAGACCGATAAATCGTGATCACGGGCTAAAAATGTTAATATATATTAAACCAAGGTTTGATTCCTCTTACCACCCACACATGTAGATTACCACCCCCATTTTTTGTGTGGTATCAATACTAGTAAAAGATTGAGAAGCCATGGAGTACGTCTACAAGTTGGAGGGGGTATGACTCAAAAAACAGGAAATAGGCATGCAACCGTTGTATCTTAATCTAAACTAGTCGACCGGCGGAGTAGCAAATGCAGTTATTTTGCAGGGCCGACCTTAGGCCACTGCAACCTATGCGACCGCAGTGGGCCCCGCAATTTTATAGGACGCGCGCTATTTTTAGGTGTATAAATTATTAGATTAAACCATTGTATAACTTATAACAGATTTCCCGCGGCCTCCTGTCGACTTAATAGGAGGTCCTAAAAATCTCCTGAAATTGCAAAAATATACAAAAAAGTCCTGGAAATATCCAGAAATTATTAAAATCTTTTGAAAATTCATACAAATCATCTGAAATATATAGACGAAAATTGTCATTATGGGGTGTCATTCAATATGGAAGAACGCCACTCCTACGCGCGATAAAAAAAACAACGACAAAAAAGGCATAATGCAATGCCCACAATTGTGGAATCTAGTGAAAGAAGCTTCTCGCGACTCAAAAAAATGAAGAATTACTTGAGATCAACAATTCTCGTAGATAGATTGAAACATTTGGTAATTCTTGCTATTGAGCGTGATCTATGTAGATAATAGAATTTTTATGATATACTGTATAACTTCGCTACACACAAGGCTCCTAAAGTAATTCTGTACGTAGTAAAGAAGGAACAAAATGCATAGACGAATCTATTTTCTAATACAAACTTTTAATTTTCCATTGTTATCCGTATCCCTACCCAAACTTGGCCCAGCCAAATCCGTTTCGCATAGGGCTCTACAATGGTTAAGTCCGGTTCTGCTATTTAGTGCCGGGTGAATACTAATTACCCTCCACCCGCCCTTCTTTTTTTTTTGACGTGCAAAGTAACCAAGGCTATCTCCCTCCGTCCTATTGGCAAAAACAAAAGAGTGATCTTTCCATTGTCTCCAAACACTTGAGCGTGCTCTGTCGCATCGATGGTTACTACAGAATAGATTACCCCCCTTTTTTAACGTGAGGTAGAAATAAAAAAAAAGTGATATTTCTTGGTTACAACGTTCGACCCTGCTTTTTTTTTTGTGTCTACGTGTTCTCCCTCCCCCCCCCCCCCCCTTGTTTTCTCGTGGATTATCCGCAGAAATAAGAGAGTGATCTTTCCTTTACTCGTTTAAACTGTTGAGGGAAGAAGAGAATTTTATTTATAGATTTCTTTAATGACATCTCGGAAATATGGGTTGAAAGCAGATCCGTACATAGCTTATAGTTTCTACTTTTTTGTTGTCCTTATTAAAATAAAAAACCCTAACAATTAGCGGTTAACTCATTTTCAAACTTAAATGTATTTTATAAGATAAGATAAACTTACAAAACACACGTGTACACTACCCCCATGTCTTGATAACTTCAAAGCAACACTTGCAAAAAAAGCATAAATTCAAACAGAAATGTACTAGCCTCTTCACCGTTAAATTAAGAAGAAAGCTTCTTAAATCTGTCTATGTAGCATTGTAGCATTCCTTTCAGTTTTCCCGTTCATGGAAAGGTTAACCATCTAACACGGTAGTACCCAATATGGCCTGAGGGGTATTTCCGCTACACAGCCTTTGAAAGTTCTAACTACTGTGCATAATGAATTTGCGAATGCACTATCTATCTATCTATCTATCTATCTATCTATCTATCTATCTATCTATCTATCTATCTATCTATCTATCTATCTATCTATCTATCTATCTATCTATCTATCCATTTGCCAGGATAAGTCCGCGCATTAACATATAGTACATCATTATTATTAGGTCACATTGCATGTGCGTGGGAAAATAAAACAGTTACTTCTATACAAATTGGATCAGGCTAAACTAGATATAGGGTCGATGTGAAAGAACTTACTATTGGTGACGGAAACAATTCAGAAACATACGCCAATATCAAGAAAGTATAGCAAGTTATGGGGTTAGTTGGTTAGTTATGGGATTGTTCACAGGTTTAAGACCAGTGCTTTTTCTGTCTGATACAAATTTTGAACAAGTCATTTTATTTCAATTTGACATAAAAAGGAAAATAAATCTTTCAGAGTTGAGAGATATAACTGTAAACTTGAAGTTTTTTCTCTTATATAACCTTTGTTTTTTTAAAGCATTTAAAAAAATGTTTTGCTGATGCTACAAAACTTCACACAGAGAGCTAGATGATAAGTAAATACAAAACAAAAGCGTTATAATTTAAGCATGACAGAATGCTTTAAATAGTCTTTTTTTTTATAAAACTCTTAATATGGTGACATGGTTTACATGTATTTCTCTCTTCCCCCTAAAAATGAGCATACATACATATACTGCCATTACAAACTAAGTATGTAATGAGGTTTTAGGGTCAAAGAGACTGAGAAGCCCTCAGTCATTACTTTTTTTCCGCCGTAGAAGTATATAGGCCTATACTTGCACTGTTTTGAGTAGCCTTTTAAGTGACGTAGGACAACATATCACAAAGCATATAAATACAGAGTCACTCCACTTTGTGCTATGTTAGCTTATGCTGTCAGGTGTTGGAATTAGATAAGAATGCCGACAGAAGCGTTAAGTACTTGTAGGATGAGCTATGTCTTATTACTTTGTGTGCTTTGTTTTATTGCAGTGTCAGACGCTGGTAAGTTTTCTATGTAGGTCTAGAGTTAAATACATTTTACACGTTGATCTGTTAGGTCTTTATAGGAACTTGGGATGTCACTAATATTTTGTTTGCTTTTTCCTCCCATCGGAGTTAAGGTTGGTTTATGAATTTCGCTAGCCCCAAGCTAGAGTCTTTTATACTTGTTTCTGACACATTTTCGGTCACTTTTACTACTAAACTATCACAGCTCTCTTACTGTCTTCCACTTTTCGTCGCTCTAGCTTTGCCTTCTATTATTTGTTCACCTCTTTCTGCATCTGTTTATCTATGTGTTACACTGCCTCTCTCTCTCCATGTCTCTTGGTCTCTCTGCCCCCATCTTTCTTTAATTCACTCTCCCTCTTTGCAGTTCTCTCTCTCTCTCTCTCTCTCTCTCTTTGCTACAGTGGCAAAGAGATTCTTTCTCTGTTTGTAACTCTTCTTTGTTTTCTTCTCTCTCCATGTCCCTGTCTTTCTCTATTTCAATGTTCTACTCTCTCTTTATTTCTTTGTGCCTTTCTCTCACAGTTTCTGTCTGTCTATCTATCTATCTATCTATCTATCTATCTATCTATCTATCTATCTATCTATCTATCTATCTATCTATCTATCTATCTATCTATCTATCTATCTATCTATCTATCTATCTATCTATCTATCTATCTATCTATCTATCTATCTATCTATCTATCTATCTTTACAATATTTTTCAATTTGTTCTATTTCTTTGAAATACTCATTTACGTCTGAGCTCTCTGAGAGCAGGGCAAGAAGAGCCGCATCATCAGCGAATTTTGTGAAGGAGCAACAAGAACTATCGGATTGAAAATCATTGGTGTACAAAATGAACCACAATGGCGATGTCACAGCCCCCTGGGGCGCCCCTGCGTTCATTAGATATAACATTGTTTACCCTAACCCTCTGAGCTCTCTGGGTCAAAAATTCATTAGCCCATAGTATTATGTATGGACTAATCTGCAAAGCTTTCATCTTTTCGATGAGTAAATGAAGTTGTATAGTGTTAAAAGCTGATGAGAAATCAATAAAGAACAATCTTACATAAGTGTTCTGTAAGTCCAGATGTTTGTAGACACAGTTTAAGATATTTAGGATGGCATCGTCTACATCTTTACCCTTTTGGTAAGCAAATTGTAAAGGGTCTAACTTATTACAAAGATCATTCAGAAGAAACATTTTAACCAATTTTTCTAAACATTTAGACACAATGGAAGTAAGTGAAACAGGTCTATAGTCATTCATTTCCTTCGGTTTGGAAACCTTTGGCACAGGTACAATTATAGATGACTTCCACACAGGTGGTATCTCATGGTTTATAATGAAGTAGAAAAAATATCTTGGAAAGGTTCAGCAAGATGTTCAGCACATTCTTTTAAGATATATATATATATATATATATATATATATATATATATATATATATATATATATATATATATATATATATCATGGGCCCCGCAGGGGGGTGTCGGAGTTGATGGACTGATTTTTTGCTTTGATTTTGTTTATTTTAGGTGAGATTTTAATACTATACCATCACTTTCCCCAGCACAGCAAAGGGGCTTTTGAGTTTAAAACAACTACCAAGGGGTTTTGAGTTTAAAACCCCTACAAGGGGGGTTCGAGTTTTCAACCCCCTACCTATGGGGGTTTAAGTTTAAAACCCCCTACCAGGGGTTTTTGCAGTTCAATGCTTCTCTTCTATAAAACAAAAAAAAAATGCAAACGACAATCCCCCAATTCCAAGACCACACAGTTAAGGAAGATTTTGATTTAAAAACAATACAATAAATCCCCACTTCAGTAGGGTTTGAAGCTAAAAAATACCTCTTCAATACCCGGTATAAAAAAAAAAAGCAAATTACGCACTCCAAATGTTATGAGCTTAGCTAAATGGGTTTGACTCAGCTTTGAATTTAAACCCCACGTCAGGAGGGTTTGAAACTAAAAATACCTCTTCAATATGAAAATAAAGCAAATTATGCACTCGAAATGTTATGAGCATAGCTAAATAGGTTTTGACGCAGTTTTGAGTTTAAAACGCTCTTCAGAAAGGTTTGAAGGTAAAAAATACCTCTTTAATATTAAAAACAAAGCAAATTATACACTCAAAATGTTATGAGTGTAGTCAAAGGGGTTTTGAATTTAAACTCCCTTCCTGTGAAGTTTGAAGCTAAAAATACCTCATCAATATAAAAAAAGCAAATTACACACTCTAAAATCTATTAGCGTTGCCAAAAGGGGTTTTGAGTTTAAACCTACCTTTAGAGCTGTTTGGTGCTAAAAATAACTCTTCAATATAAAAAAGCAAATTACACACTAAAATTATTTGAGCGTAGCCAAGCCAATTGGGGGTTTGAGTTTAAGCCCCTCTCCTACAGATGGCTTTAAAAAAAAAGTTTAAAATCACTCCAGATGGTTTTGAGTTTAAAAGCCCCTTACAGAGCATTTTGAGGTGGAAAACCTCTGTCTACATATATTATTCTAAAGCAAACTACAGTTATCAAATTCTATGACCGTAGCTAAATGGGGTTTTGAATTAAAAAAAAAGAAACAAATCCAGAGATTTTTTATTTTAAAACCCCCAACAGATGATTTTGACGATAAAACTTTCCTTTTCGATATAAAATATAAAGCAAACTACAGTCACCTAATTCCAAGAGCGTATTCAAGAGATGTTACACATTTCTACCAATGGCGGAACTCCAATAATGAAGTGCAGTAAATAGTCACCTGCGAAATTGAAAAACACTAAATGTGGCTCAGACATATTTTAGGAGTCAGTTATAGAGATCGGGTCTAAATCAAGGAAATCCTATGCCGAACTGGAGTCGACCCCTTAGTAAGATTGTGACAGAGTGTCGCATGCGGTTTAAGGGAAATTTTCTCAGACAAAATGAATTACGCATAATAAGAGTTGCGATGACAATCCTTTTAAGTACAACTTGACGCCACACATTCATGGAGTTCTTAGAGTAGGTAGAAAGAGGCTTCTGACATTACCAGTGACAGATCTTAATGAAAACAGCTTGACGGCAAATGCGCCGAACGGCGAGGAAGGGTCTAAGTCAGAAAGAATAGCACAATAGGTTTTTGAAATAAAACTTTTTAATAACAGGAAAATGCACGGTAGATACCTCAAATTATGCATTTTGTTGGCTTTCAATACCAGAAATAACTATCGTTTAAAGTTTATTTATTGATATATCTTTAGAATATATGTGTAGAAACAGACAGAAATAAATGTATATATATATTGTTACGAATCTCACTATCCAGGCTCTCTGCAAACTGCACCATACACCACCAACTCAAAGAACTTGACAAGTCAGGGCTCCAAAATAACGTAAAGGTTTAATGTCCATAAATAACAGCCAATACTGTACTATTGGCAGCACGTAGAACAGTACAAATAGCTCTGCGATAACAAATATCTCTCCGATAACACCGTTCCGCCGTATCAAGTCTTGCACTGACCTCTCCGTCTCGTTCCGGGCTTGCACTGGGTTCAACAGTTCAGGACTGACTTCACACACTAGGCTCGTTGTGTCGGACTCGATCACAGACCAAGATCAAGACGCCGTTCGTCTCAACTGTACTTGATAGTACTCCGCACTGAACCGTCGTAATGCTCCGTACAGAACCACACCGCTGAACTGTGCTGTAGTCGACCGTGTTCTGAACTCCTGTCGTGAACCTCCTTTCTGAACCTTGCTGTATTGAGCCCCTTTTCTCGACCCGGACAGAACGCCGCTCGACGTTTCTAGGTGGTCAGATGACTACAACTCTCGTGACGCCCCTGAGCTCTGTTCACGTCGGCGATCCTTCCCGAACTCTCTTGTTGACACTCGTCTCGGCCGATCGTCGTAACTCGTCACGGTTGACCGCTCGTCTAGCGCTGGCCTGGGGCGATTTGCGTCGGCTGACTACACACACACCACTACCCCCATCTGTGCCACCACCAGGTTTATAACAATATTATAGATCTATTAATCAATTATTATAATTTAATAAACATGATATTTTCAACTAGGCTACATGTATTCTCCACTCTCTCTCTCTCTCTCTCATTCTTTTAATTCCCATCTAAGGTTCCTCTTCTTCTTTTCAAAATTTGGTTGTTAGGTTTGTTACACCCTAACACCCCCTCCCTCTCTTAGATGCTTATAATTCTTTTCATGACTTTCTCTCCCTTCCCTCCACTGCCTGTTTGATAGATTTTGACACTACACACTTAGTGTATACCTCTCCTCACCGCCAGCTAACCTGGCGTGATCACCTGCAAAGGGCATGGTCTTTGGCTTCAAATTAGCAGCCCGCATTTTTTTCATTCATAAATTATATATTCTAGATATCTCTATCTAGGTCATGTTTATTCATTGAAAAAATCATATTTCTTATTACGATTTTGCGGAACAAAATTACTGGAACTTATCAACTATTGGACATCCGCAGTCCCAAAACGTCGTTTTTAGCTCCAAACATAAAAACAAA
The DNA here is from genome assembly GCF_947242115.1 of Biomphalaria glabrata. NCBI lineage: Eukaryota > Metazoa > Mollusca > Gastropoda > Planorbidae > Biomphalaria > Biomphalaria glabrata. The sequence continues at coordinate 13,460,221 of NC_074721.1, forward strand.
TGAATTATAAATAAAAAAAAAACGACGCGTTTACTGAAGAAGAATTTGATGAAGTGTGCCTTATTTAAGAATCTAATATATAATAATACAAGATTACAAAGAGAGTTTGTGTTACACAAACTCAGAGGCGGTCCCCGTCGAAGTAGGATCCCTGTCGGATCTGCATATTCGCAAATAATATTCAAGAGGTGATTTAATTTTGATGTAAAATGTTTAACACGTTTCGGATGTTCCTTCAGAGTTGAAGATAATTACTTCCTAGTCCAAACCTCCCGCAGGACGACGGGGGATGGGAGCGGGCAGGGTTTGAACCCTGGGCCATCCATAAATCTGAACGACAGTCCAGCGCGCAAACCGCACGACCAGGCAGCCATCCGATGGTCAAAAGTAATAATGTTTCAAAGATTCATTTGCCGTAAATTTAAATTTAAATTTAATAAAAAAATAGTAGATTAGTTTTAGTATATTAAAACATTACAATATTGATCAAAACGTTTGGAAATGAAAATCTACACTTTTTTTTTACACTTTAAGTTTAGAAATTGAAATTCTACATCTTAATCTAGTCTATTTTAGTCTAAACTAGATCTAGAAATTCTAGATCTAGACTCTAAAATAATTTTAATTAGAATATAAATCCAGATCTAGATATACTGTAATAAAAATCTAGATCTAGTTTAAAAAATCTAGATTAAATCTAAATCAAGATATCATTCCTTTTTTAAACGCGAGTCACATAACGAGGCTTAATAAACATTACTATACCGAGTTCTTTTTTCATTTCATTTAAAGAATTCATTCCATATGACGTCAAAGGAAAAAAAAACACTACGTCACACGGCCTAGCTAGACTAAAAATCGCCTTCATCTATAAGAGCCATTTATCGAGTGTTCATAGACTTTGGTGCACCGAGTGCGTTCTTTAAGCATTTCATTTAAAGAATTCATTCCATATGACGTCAAAGGAAAAAAAACACTACGTCACACGGCTTAGTTAGAATACAAATCGCCTTCATCATTACGAGCCTTTTATCGAGTGTTCATAGACATTGGTGCACCGAGTGCGTTCTTTTAGCATTTCATTTAAAGAATTCATTCCATATGACGTCAAAGGAAAAAAAAACACTACGTCACAAGGCCTAGCTAGACTAAAAATCACCTTTATCAACACGAGCCATTTCTCGAGTGTTCATAGACATTGGTGCACCGAGTGCGTTCTTTTAGCATTTCATTTAAAGAATTCATTCCATGTGACGTCAAAGGAAAAAAAAAACACTACGTCACACGGCTTAGTTAGACTAAAATATGTTTTCATTAATACAAGCAATTTTTTCGAGGGTTAATAGACATTGGTGCACCGAGTGCGTTCTTTTAACATTACATTTAAAGAGTCCATTCATATGACGTCAAAGAAAGAAAATTCCATTACCTCACAATAGGCTAGTACCGGTACCATAAAAAAAAAATGTCTTTATTTACACGAGATATTTAACGAGGGTTCATAGACATTGGTGCACTGAGTTCTAATAGATATTATTTAAAAAGGATCAAAGCCACATTGTTTTTGCGTTTTGTCTGTCAGTCGGTCTGTCCGTTATCTTGATATAAAAAAAGAACTAAAAGTTATTAAAAATTGATTAACCTTTATTTTACGTTTCAAAACATCGCAATAATTTTTAGGTATGAACACAATTGAAAAGTTTATATAATAGATTGTTCCGGATGTTTGTATAAATAGTAAAAGAAAAAGAGAATTTCAGATAAATGTAATACCGTTAATTACATTTTTTGGATGGTCTCGTATAAAAATTAGATGTACTACAGCCACGTGGAGAGATTTTCATACCTTACTTTGGTGTTTGGATTCTGTTTTCCTTAAAAATCGGAACATAATATTAACGATAATTAGATTTTTTAATGTTTTAGGTAGAAAGTTAAATGTACTGTAAGAGAGTAGTGAGTTAAAATATTTTTCATAAAAATCCGTAAAAACATTATTTCGTAAATGAGAAGATTATTTGTTTATTAATTAGAAGAGGGAGTTCAAACAATTATTTGGCGTTAGTAGATTTTTAAATAAATTCGGAAATTTCTGGAGACGATTTGTAAGAAACAAAATCCGGAACTTTCTTTATCGATTACAAAACTTCTATGTTATGTTTTACAAGAAAATTAAATGTCTAAAAAGTAATTTTCAGTAATCAATTCTAGTAAATTACTTTTTTTAAAAGCCTTATGCGATTTCAAACAATCATTAGGCATAATTCATGTTTTATAAAACAATATCCGGAACATTTTTACAATTAATGAAATATAAGTCAGTATAGAGATTATGATTTAGCATTAATATGCTATTTACATAAAAAACGGAACAATATATTATTGATAATGTGTTTTTGCAACGTTTAAGCATGGAAATGGAATGTAATATAAGTTAGAAGAGCAAACAAACATTTGTTGGCGTTGATTAGTTTTGCACAAAAAAATCCGGAACAATCAATTTTAGATACTTAAAACTATTGAGATGTTATGGGAGGAACATTTAAGGGTAAATCAGATTTTCAATAGCTTTTAGAGTTCTAGTTTTTTAAATCTAATCGCGACGGACAGACCGACCAACAGACAAACGCAAAAAAATAAGCTTCTTTTATTCGGATGGGGGCACTAAACAAAAAATAAATAAAATCTGATTTTTTAAAAAAGTTTAAGGAATTGGTTTAGCACCCGACCATGTTGCGACGTTACGCTACTGCACGAAAATCGTTGCATAAAAAGTCTATTTAAAAAAATGTGCGTGATATTTACATAAAAAGTGCATTATTAGCCTTTATAAACAAACAGAAATGTTTTCTTTTAATTTTAGCAACTAGTTGACCAGAAAAAACGTCTTTAACTATTATTTATATTTGTTGTAAACATTTCCTGTACATTTTTAAAATATATTTGACTTAGTGATACTAAAAATACACAAAAATTGTCCATCTTTGTTAGCATATTGTAACATTGCCTCCCTTACATTTACGTAATTGTTTTAGAATTGGTGTATTTTTATGAAAAAATCGCTTGCATAATTAATTTTATAAATTAAACGGTTTGCTTTTAGAAAACCAAAAGTAGCCGTTGCACCTAAACTTTTCAAGCCGGATTTAATGATGAAATAATATTTTTCATATCTCTTCTAGTTTTCGAGATCTGAGTGTGACAGACGGACAGACGGACAGACGGACAGACGGACATTTTGCACAAACCTAATAGCGGCTTTTTCCCCTTACGGGGGCCGCTAATAAAAAGACAAAAGTATTCTAGACTTTAGATCCATTCATTTATTCATTCATCAAACTACATTTGAGTGAGGGCTTCAGAGGCTTAAATCCTCTCTTGCAAAAGCCCTGGACAGAAACCCTGCTGTCTTGCATAGTGCGTAGGCGTCACCATACAGGTGGAGAATTTTTGGTTTCCCAGACCTGTCGAGACGGAGATCAGCAAGTCTGGGGAAGTCAAACAGAATATGAGGCACGGTTTCTTCTTCCCCGCAGTTGAGGCACCGTGAATCGAAATTTGGCCATAGCCGTGAAAAGTATGAGCCAACAGGACAGTGGCCTGTACTGCATTGTGCTATAATAGCTTGCTCAAGCCTGGACAGCTTCCACCACGAGGGAAGGTGGTCATGGCCCTTCATTCGCTCCCAGACTCCACGGGCTTTTTGGGACATTCAACATTCAAACCACTTTTCCATTTCAGTTTTTGTTGGCTCATATTATCTTAAAATCGACCCCCGAAGTGGTCCAGGTAAATAGGTAGGTTTCAATATTTTCAGAAATAACAGAAGAAAGAAATTCTATCAAAGACAAATGACAGAGAAGAATAGAGTAAAAAGGTTGACAGATTTTGTATGGTACCCCAGCGGTCCAGCAGACCAAACGATAGGTGAAAATGAATGTGAAGTTAGATGTGAACCTAGCCTAACTGATGTCTTATAAACTAGAAAAGATAGTGAAAATCTGACACCATAATATTTTAGACCAATCAATGTTCTGATGCAACGGGTACTTTTTCTATTTCTAAAAGTGAAAAATCTAATTTTTTAAATTCACTTATGCAAGATTTTTTTTCATAAAAAATACACCACTTTTACAACTATTCACTATTACTAGTATCAAACATGGGAGGCTCTTTAGAATTATACCACAGTGATCCATTGTTTGTTTTGAGCTGAGAGACTATTGTGCCTCTGTGATGGCAGTTCTATGATTATGCTGAACTGAACCGGCCATACTATTTTGATTTTTTCTTCATTATTTGACTTACCTTTGTTGTCTATCACAGACAAGCTCTTTTAAAAAGGAAGCTAGAAAAAAGAAAAGTTTAAGGAAGAACCAGATGAACTGTCACATTTGTTTCATACTCAAATTTCGACGAATCAGCATTTTTTGAGATTTATTCTGAAGTGTGTAGCAGCAGTAATTTGCAAAAACAAACTCATGCTAGGATCTTTGAAATTTTTACAGAATTTGATGAAGTTACGAAACACCAGTTATATAGAATCGAATATGGGAAGACACATTATTTGTCAACAGAAATTCAAAATGAGTTTTTTAGACATTGGACTGGACTTTGATCTGTGCAGAGGCCTAACCTATGATAACGTAGCCACATTAAGTGGCCATTTGTCTGGCCTGCAGAAACGTGTCTAGGACATAGATCCAAAGACAACATTTCAGAACTGTGATAAACACTCTCTGAACCTGGCAGCTCCTCATTCTGCTAAGATATCATATAATTATCTTTTTTTTTAACTGTACATGAATAGTTCAACTTTTTTTCCTATTCAGTCCAGAGATGGGCCAAACTGAATAAGCTGGAGCCTGGAGTTTAAAAATGGAGAGCAATACAAGGTGGTCTGCAAGACAAAATCATCAAGCTGTTGGAGAAACACTTTGAATCAACCACTGTAAAAATGGACACTAGAAGCAGTGCAATAAAAATACTCTTCTTTTTGCAGTGGAAAATTGTGAATTGTGAAAATTGTGAATTCAGGTCAAATCTACTGCACATATGGAAGCTGCTAAAGAAAGTAAAACCGTTTCATGCTTTCTGCAAAATGATGAGAAACGAACGAAATTCACCACCCAATCCATCGAAAAAGCAAAAGTAGGTAGTGAATACTATGGCGTTCCTGTAATCAAAATAACCAGAAGAAAGAAAAGACTTTATGGGGAGTTTAGTAGGACTGTCAATAGAACTGCAATTCAAGCGTGTTGCGACAGACGTTCTGGACAGATTAAATGTGGAAAGGAAGGACAGTATCCAAAGGCTGGAAAACCATGTGGACACCTTGGGTTTCTTCTTGAATCAAGACACCTCTTTGAGTCTATGGACGCTGATGAAAAACTGTGTTACTTTTTCCTGTTTGATGAAATACTGGCTAATCGCTTCTTTAATGATGTCATTGATGCACAAACATTTTTGATCAGCTAACCAGTACCACAATCAACAATCGACATATTGAGGAAGCTGGCTTCATATGGTAATGATGTGTGCTCAATCCTCACAACCTCCATCCGAATACTGCTAACTCAGGCCACTTCGATTGCTTCATGTGAGAGATCATTCACAAAGCTCAGGTTAATCAAAAATATCTCAGGAGCACAATGATACAAGAAAGGCTTAGCAGTATGGCTTTAATGTCAGTGGAGTCACCAATACAAGACAGTATCGATGTAGATGATGTTATAGATTACCTTTGACCTTTGCTGCATAGAAAGCACGACGTAAAGTGATATGAATTGAGACTCGTCACTATTCATCATTTCGCAATAAACAACTGTATTATTTATTAAAAGAGTCTTAATGATATTTTCTTTTTAATTTTACTGATATACTGTACCTATTTGAATGTAGACTTATATATTTATTAAGTACATTATCTCATACCATGATGTCAAATGCCAAAATACAAGGGGCCCCCTAAGAAGTCAATACCCCGTGTCCCCAAATCCCTAGCTACGCTCCAGTCTCTAAGGAACATATGGAGTGATCAGTCGGCTAAGGTTCAAGGGCATTTTCTTATTGTAGATAGACTGATGACAAAGTGTGGCCACTATATAGTCGATTCTCGCTTTCACATGAAGCCAATTGAGCGTGCGCAAGAGAGTAGTAGCAGAATCTCGTCTTGTTTTTCTTAGGACTATTCGTACGCGTTGTTATGAATTCATTGCAGCGTGGCTATTTGTCATCTGGTATACCTGCCATCACGGCGTTGAAGTAGTCAAGGGTGGAGAGTATGAATGCCACAACTAGCTTTTTTTGTTGACTCCGTTGTTAAATATGGTCGGATCTGGCAGCTGCAGATAAAGACCCTTGCAGAGCTTACTTATACGCGGGTAGAAAGATAGTGTTGAGTCAAAGAAAACTCCAAGATTCCGCACTACATGGACCTAAGGAACCTGGCAGTTCGTGATGAAAAGGGAATCTGTGCTCTCGACTTTCGAGATATTGTTCCGAGTGCCAATCTTAATTATTTCAGTCTTGTCTTCGTTCATCTAGAGCTTATTCTCAATCATCCAATCTCTCACCCTTTGCAACGGTACCACTGATTTTCGCTCTCAATGTGACACCTCTGAGGGTACTGAAGAATCGTATAACTGTGAGTCGTCGACAAAGAAGTGGTATAAGATACCTGTTGGCTATATGACACCGCTAAGTGGGTATATATATGCATAGCGGGGTACTCCGTACTTTAAGAGTAAGCTTGTTGATTTTGTACCGTTAACAACGACACTTCGGGTGCATTCAGTCAGGTAGGATCCAAGCCACTTTAAAACAATTCCTGCTAAACCAAAAGTGGCATAGAATCTGGCCATCACAATTTCATTGTCTAGCGTATCAAAAGCTGCGGACAAGTCCTGCATGGAAAGTATTGATATGTTGCCTATGTCAGAATAGTGAAGTAAGTTGTTTGGTAACCTGACCACTGCTGTCGCTATGCTACCGCACATCCTAAATGCAGATTGAAATTCTTCCTATAGACAGTATTGTTCCAGGTTTTTTTTCTTGGGTGTAGATTTGTCGATGTATCGTCAGACCTGTCTTTTGAAATGTTCGTTCAGAACGTTAGCGAATAATTTTGGCAGTCTTAATGTCTTTCATCATTCAAGGTGCAGATGGCCCAACTGAGAATCTACGAGTAACAAGCGGTGCATGGCCATCCAGAAAATTTTTCAATCAAGAATTGTAATTGCTCAGAACGTGCACGTTATTTCGAGTATTTCAACTAATAAAACAAAGACTTTATTAGGTATTTGATGCCCAGTAAGGCCGCTCCTTAAAAAAAATAAAAAAAATAAAACGAACTGTAGTAGCCTACTTAAATAAAAAAAAGTTTATTTTAGGCTCCAGAGTTTCTCAAACTTTTAATTGTGACACTACCATACACAGCTATTTCCGTCCCTCCCTATCTCACCAACCAGCTAGGAGGTCCAGTGGAGAGCTGTAAGCTCCACCACTGGCTAAACGGGGAGTAGCTCTGACGCCGAGCGTTGTCCTACTTTTTGAACTGTCGTCTACAGCAAGATTTAATAATTACCGCCTGTCTATGGTAGGTAGCGCGAGACAGATACATCTTCGATGCGAGGCTAGACACAGACCGATAAATCGTGATCACGGGCTAAAAATGTTAATATATATTAAACCAAGGTTTGATTCCTCTTACCACCCACACATGTAGATTACCACCCCCATTTTTTGTGTGGTATCAATACTAGTAAAAGATTGAGAAGCCATGGAGTACGTCTACAAGTTGGAGGGGGTATGACTCAAAAAACAGGAAATAGGCATGCAACCGTTGTATCTTAATCTAAACTAGTCGACCGGCGGAGTAGCAAATGCAGTTATTTTGCAGGGCCGACCTTAGGCCACTGCAACCTATGCGACCGCAGTGGGCCCCGCAATTTTATAGGACGCGCGCTATTTTTAGGTGTATAAATTATTAGATTAAACCATTGTATAACTTATAACAGATTTCCCGCGGCCTCCTGTCGACTTAATAGGAGGTCCTAAAAATCTCCTGAAATTGCAAAAATATACAAAAAAGTCCTGGAAATATCCAGAAATTATTAAAATCTTTTGAAAATTCATACAAATCATCTGAAATATATAGACGAAAATTGTCATTATGGGGTGTCATTCAATATGGAAGAACGCCACTCCTACGCGCGATAAAAAAAACAACGACAAAAAAGGCATAATGCAATGCCCACAATTGTGGAATCTAGTGAAAGAAGCTTCTCGCGACTCAAAAAAATGAAGAATTACTTGAGATCAACAATTCTCGTAGATAGATTGAAACATTTGGTAATTCTTGCTATTGAGCGTGATCTATGTAGATAATAGAATTTTTATGATATACTGTATAACTTCGCTACACACAAGGCTCCTAAAGTAATTCTGTACGTAGTAAAGAAGGAACAAAATGCATAGACGAATCTATTTTCTAATACAAACTTTTAATTTTCCATTGTTATCCGTATCCCTACCCAAACTTGGCCCAGCCAAATCCGTTTCGCATAGGGCTCTACAATGGTTAAGTCCGGTTCTGCTATTTAGTGCCGGGTGAATACTAATTACCCTCCACCCGCCCTTCTTTTTTTTTTGACGTGCAAAGTAACCAAGGCTATCTCCCTCCGTCCTATTGGCAAAAACAAAAGAGTGATCTTTCCATTGTCTCCAAACACTTGAGCGTGCTCTGTCGCATCGATGGTTACTACAGAATAGATTACCCCCCTTTTTTAACGTGAGGTAGAAATAAAAAAAAAGTGATATTTCTTGGTTACAACGTTCGACCCTGCTTTTTTTTTTGTGTCTACGTGTTCTCCCTCCCCCCCCCCCCCCCTTGTTTTCTCGTGGATTATCCGCAGAAATAAGAGAGTGATCTTTCCTTTACTCGTTTAAACTGTTGAGGGAAGAAGAGAATTTTATTTATAGATTTCTTTAATGACATCTCGGAAATATGGGTTGAAAGCAGATCCGTACATAGCTTATAGTTTCTACTTTTTTGTTGTCCTTATTAAAATAAAAAACCCTAACAATTAGCGGTTAACTCATTTTCAAACTTAAATGTATTTTATAAGATAAGATAAACTTACAAAACACACGTGTACACTACCCCCATGTCTTGATAACTTCAAAGCAACACTTGCAAAAAAAGCATAAATTCAAACAGAAATGTACTAGCCTCTTCACCGTTAAATTAAGAAGAAAGCTTCTTAAATCTGTCTATGTAGCATTGTAGCATTCCTTTCAGTTTTCCCGTTCATGGAAAGGTTAACCATCTAACACGGTAGTACCCAATATGGCCTGAGGGGTATTTCCGCTACACAGCCTTTGAAAGTTCTAACTACTGTGCATAATGAATTTGCGAATGCACTATCTATCTATCTATCTATCTATCTATCTATCTATCTATCTATCTATCTATCTATCTATCTATCTATCTATCTATCTATCTATCTATCCATTTGCCAGGATAAGTCCGCGCATTAACATATAGTACATCATTATTATTAGGTCACATTGCATGTGCGTGGGAAAATAAAACAGTTACTTCTATACAAATTGGATCAGGCTAAACTAGATATAGGGTCGATGTGAAAGAACTTACTATTGGTGACGGAAACAATTCAGAAACATACGCCAATATCAAGAAAGTATAGCAAGTTATGGGGTTAGTTGGTTAGTTATGGGATTGTTCACAGGTTTAAGACCAGTGCTTTTTCTGTCTGATACAAATTTTGAACAAGTCATTTTATTTCAATTTGACATAAAAAGGAAAATAAATCTTTCAGAGTTGAGAGATATAACTGTAAACTTGAAGTTTTTTCTCTTATATAACCTTTGTTTTTTTAAAGCATTTAAAAAAATGTTTTGCTGATGCTACAAAACTTCACACAGAGAGCTAGATGATAAGTAAATACAAAACAAAAGCGTTATAATTTAAGCATGACAGAATGCTTTAAATAGTCTTTTTTTTTATAAAACTCTTAATATGGTGACATGGTTTACATGTATTTCTCTCTTCCCCCTAAAAATGAGCATACATACATATACTGCCATTACAAACTAAGTATGTAATGAGGTTTTAGGGTCAAAGAGACTGAGAAGCCCTCAGTCATTACTTTTTTTCCGCCGTAGAAGTATATAGGCCTATACTTGCACTGTTTTGAGTAGCCTTTTAAGTGACGTAGGACAACATATCACAAAGCATATAAATACAGAGTCACTCCACTTTGTGCTATGTTAGCTTATGCTGTCAGGTGTTGGAATTAGATAAGAATGCCGACAGAAGCGTTAAGTACTTGTAGGATGAGCTATGTCTTATTACTTTGTGTGCTTTGTTTTATTGCAGTGTCAGACGCTGGTAAGTTTTCTATGTAGGTCTAGAGTTAAATACATTTTACACGTTGATCTGTTAGGTCTTTATAGGAACTTGGGATGTCACTAATATTTTGTTTGCTTTTTCCTCCCATCGGAGTTAAGGTTGGTTTATGAATTTCGCTAGCCCCAAGCTAGAGTCTTTTATACTTGTTTCTGACACATTTTCGGTCACTTTTACTACTAAACTATCACAGCTCTCTTACTGTCTTCCACTTTTCGTCGCTCTAGCTTTGCCTTCTATTATTTGTTCACCTCTTTCTGCATCTGTTTATCTATGTGTTACACTGCCTCTCTCTCTCCATGTCTCTTGGTCTCTCTGCCCCCATCTTTCTTTAATTCACTCTCCCTCTTTGCAGTTCTCTCTCTCTCTCTCTCTCTCTCTCTCTCTCTTTGCTACAGTGGCAAAGAGATTCTTTCTCTGTTTGTAACTCTTCTTTGTTTTCTTCTCTCTCCATGTCCCTGTCTTTCTCTATTTCAATGTTCTACTCTCTCTTTATTTCTTTGTGCCTTTCTCTCACAGTTTCTGTCTGTCTATCTATCTATCTATCTATCTATCTATCTATCTATCTATCTATCTATCTATCTATCTATCTATCTATCTATCTATCTATCTATCTATCTATCTATCTATCTATCTATCTATCTATCTATCTATCTATCTATCATCTAATCTATTCTATTCTATTCTAATCTAATCAATCCAATCTAATCTAATCCAGGGGCGGACTGGGTGTCAAAACTGGCCCGGGCACTTCTATACAATGCGGCCCACTAATTGTATACCACATGATGGGTGTCAAATCTCAACTGTCTTTAAAATCATTGTGTAAATTTTAATAATGTTACGAAGATAGTTAGTATATGGATAATTTATTGGATGATTTTGAAACTATCTGATAAGTACTACTACTAAATGAAAAAAAAAATTACACTTGGAATGGTGAGTCTCTTATTGTGAAAAGCTATTGCTACCATATTCATTAACATTTACATTGAAGACATCTAAGAATCCTCCATCAACCACTAGCGGATCCTGAGATGAACTCCTAATAAAATAAAAACCAGAGAAGGAAGGACTCAATCCTCCCGTAGTGCTCTGGCAAGAAACTGGGCCGTTCGGCGTAATGCCTCGTAGCATCCTTATAAGTCGACTGACTGCCTAGACACGTCCCCCTTTACCTCTCGGAGCTGGGGACACTCTTACAAAATATGCGACACTGTTTCGACGCTCTCTCCACAGTTCGGACGGAACCGGGCAAAATAAGCCCCAATAGGACAGTGTTCCGTCCTACACTGCGCAACAATGATTTATTCAGACCTCTTCACCACGGATCGGGTGACGCAAATGCTGCCAGACACCACGTGCTCTATCGGATTCCTCCCAGGTTTTTAACCACTTCTCATGAATGAGTGCTCGGATTTGTGCGTAGCTTGTAGAAACGTGCTTGGTGCTTCGTGGTGTGTGGCTGCCAATGCACCATCCCTTGCGAGGGCGTCTGCCATTTCATTACCCCTCACGCCGCAATGTGAGGGCTCCCACTGCATATAGATGACAGCTCCAAAGGGTCAGCGGTTGTTATCTGCGGCGCCGATTGCCTCTTCTATTACGGGCGACCCTCCCCCGCCGCCACACATAGCTAGGAGACTGGAGTAAGAGTCGGTAATCAGCATTACGCTAGGTGCACTGGTTTCGTGTTGGGTCATTCGGGCTCTTATAACCTCGAATGGGTCATTCGGGCTCTAATAGCCTCGAATGCCCGAGTTATCCCTGTGAGCTCTGCGTCCATGGAGCATACAGCGTAGCTGCATGGTCCAGAGAGCAGATCTGGTTCAGTTCGGTCTGGGTAGACTATAAGGGCCCCATACCGGATCTATCGGGTTCCTCAATACCGACCCATCGGTATAACAGAATATGGCTTCTGATGTGTAGGATTTTATGGTTAAGGATGCCAGATTTTTTAGTATGGCAGATATAAAATGCCTCTTTGTGACTCACTCTTGCCCTAAAAGGGTCAGGTTTATTTGTGGGGCGGCATTCTCCTCCACGTAGGGCAAGTACTAATTCTCCTAATAGGGATTCTGTCAGTGGACGGTCCAGATGTTTTTGACAAGTTGGCCGCTATGTGAAGGAACGACCGCATTCTTTGCGGTTCCTTTCTCTCCTTTGTTGCACTAAGATAGTTGTGGGTAGCCTAGAGTCGCCCCTTTTGTAGCGCTCGTAGGCCATAAGTACCGCCCTCTCCCTCCTTAGATTTAAAGGGGCCATGTTTGTAAAACTTTCAGCGGCGTTTGTTGGGCTTGTCCGAAAGGTGCCGCAAATGAACCGTAGGGCCTGTGCTTGTAATCTCTCTATATATATCTATAACTATATCATGGGCGTAGCCGGGGGGGGGGTTGGGGGTTCAAACCCCCCCCCTGAAATGAAATCCCCCCCCTGCCGGGGGGGGGGTCGGAGTTTAGTGACTGATCTTTTGCTTTAATTTTGTTTATTTTAGATGAAATTTTAATACTAAACCATCACTTGCCCTAGCACAGCCAAGAGGTTTTGAGTTTAAAACCGCTTACCAGGGGTTTGGAGTTTAAAATCCCCTACCAGGGGTTTTTGAGGGGTTATGAGTTTGAAACCCCCTACCAAGGAGTTTTGAGTTTGAAACCCCTACCAGGGGTTTTGAGTTTAAAAACCCCTACCAGGGGTTTTGAGTTTAAAACCCCCTACCTGGGGTTTTGAGGGGTTTTGAGTTTGAAACCCCCTACCAAGGGGTTTTGAGTTTGAAATCCCATACAAGGGGGCTTTGAATTTAAAACCCCCTACCAGGGGTTTTGAGTTTGAAAACCCCTTCCAAGGGGTTTTGAGTTTAAAAACCCCTACCAGGGGGTTGCATTTAAATCCTTCTCTCTATAAAACAATCAAAAAATGCAAACGACAATCCCAAAATTCCAGAAGCACATCTAAGGAAGATTTTGATTTTAAACTCCTCTCCAAAATTTACGATAAACCCCTCTTCAATATAAAATAGCAAATTACGTACTCAAAATGCTATGAGCATAGCCAAAGTTTTTTTTATAGTTTATACCCCTCTTCAGCTGGGTTTGAAGCTAAAAAAAAAATCTTCAAAATACAATAAAAAAAAATAAATTTCGCAATCAAATTGCTATGAGCGTAGCCAAGCCTATTTGGTGTTTTGAGTTTAAATTTTCCTTCAGAGGGGTTTAATGCTAAAAAAATACCTCTTCAATATAAAAAAAAGCAAATGACGTACTAAAATTCTTTGAGCGTAGCCAAGCCTATTGGGGGTTTTGAATTTCAACCCCTCTCCTACAGATGGCTTTTTTTTTATAAATTTAAAACCCCTCAAGATAGTTTTGAGGTTTAACCCCCCCCCCCCACATAGATGATTTTGACGATAAAACTTCCCTTTTTGATATAACATCTAAAGTAAAATAGTCACCTAATTCCAAGATCGTAGTCAAGAGAAATTACACATATCTACCAGTGGCTGGGCTCCATAAATAAAGGGCAATGAAATTGAAAAGCACTAAGTGTAGCTCTACAAAGATGGCTAAGACGGATTTTAGGAGTCAGTTATAGAGATCTGGTTTAAATCAAGGAAATCCTATGCCGAACTGGGAGTCGATACCTTAGTAAGGTTGTGACTGAGCGTCGCATGAGGTTTGCGGGACATGTTCTCCGACAAAATTAATTACGCATAATAAGAGTTGCGATGACATCCTAGTAAAACTTGGCGCCACATTTTCATGAAGGTCCTCAGAGCATGTGGAAAGAGGCTTCAGACATTGTCAGTGACAGAATTTTGTGCCAGCAAATGCGCCGAACTGCACGGGAGGGTCTAAATCAGTAAGAATAGCACATTACGTTTTTGAAATAAAACTTTTTAATAGCAAAATAATGCACTGTAGGTACCTCAGAATATGCATTTAGTTGGCTTTCAATACCAGAAATAGTGCTTGGCGGCGGGGCGAAGCCCCGCGCTGAGGGAGCTCTTTACGCTCCCTCAGACCCCTTGCTGGCGAGGGCAAAGAGTCTACAATTTTTTCACTAACTCCAGGAAGAACATATCTAGGGCACAATAAACGTCTTCCAAAAGAATGAAGGTTCAGAATGTAATAGAGATTAAGTATGTACATACACACACATTGATCCATACAAACATATATATATATAATTTTTTTCGGGGGGGGGGGAAGAAAAAAATCACCCCAACCCCCCCCCCGGAAAAAAATCCTGGCTACACCCATGAACTATATCTATAACTATATCTATATCTATATCTATATCTATATATCTATCTATCTATCTATCTATCTATCTATCTATATATATATATATATATATATATATATATATATATATGAGAAAAAAAACACAATGTTTCTCAACTTTTGTCGAAAAAAAGTCATGTTGAGGCCTTTCTCTTGATAGCTTAGGGGTCTAGGCGAGCAGAAACGCTTTCCCCTGACATCTACAGCTCATTATTCATCAATGGGGTTCGGAGCGAACCCCGGACGCTAAAAGCGTCTCCTGACATGTACAGCTCATTATTTATCAGTGTGGTTCGGGTCGAAGCATATATGCCAAAATCGTTTTCTTGCAGTCTTTACTGCAGAAACACATTCCCCTTAATCTACAGCTCATTATTTATCAATGGGGTTCAGTGCGAAGCCAAAAGCGTTGTCTTGTATTTTTACTGCAGAAACGCATTCTCCTGACATCTACAGCTCATTATTCATCCTACGTTTGTAACTTTGTATCTTTGTTTTGTTACAGAACTATAATTCAGAGTTTTAGACAATTTCGGAAGTGGTATGAGAAATTATTTGTACCAATTAGATTCTACTCTAAATTTTTTAGCAATTTTAGAATTCAAGCTTAACTTGTGAGCTATTGTCCCACATCTATTTAACTAGAAAAATATCAGTATGAGTAAAGGTTGAAAAGGTTGACTAGGAAAAAAGATTTGGAGTCTGAAACTCATCGTAATCGTTAGTCTTATACTTAAAAATTTTGTATGAATTCTAGATTTTCCAAAGCAAAGTCTTTCTTTAAAAAAGTTTAATAAATTCATAAACTTTACGCCATATTTGACTGTTTTCATCTGGGAAAGAGAAGGGGCGGTAGAGTGAAAACGATTAATCCTCGCTCCTTTTTATCATTTCTGCTAATGATTGCATTTGGCATTAAAGAATAGGAGTGGGGCGACTCAATATAAGTATTTATTTTATAGCATATATAAATTTTATTAGTGACAATTTTTTTTCTAATATTGTAATTTCTTAACTATATTACAAAAAGAACAAGGTTACAAAAGACAGTTTGTGTGGAAACACAAACTCAAAATCGGCCCCCGAAAAGGTCCATCCAGGCAGGCTTCAATATTTTCAGAAAGAACATGCAAATGAAATTATATCAAAGACAAATGAGAGATAAGAATGGAGAAATAAGGTTAACAGATCTTGTGTAGTGCCCCAACGGTCCCGCAGATCAAAGGATAGGTGAAAGTGAATGTAAAGTTAGATGTGAACCTGGCCTAACTAGTTCCCCTTTCAGACCTTGTGGTCTATAGGACAGATGATGTAAAGTTCATCTGTTTTTGTGGCCTACGATTAGCGAGGGTGTCATGTAGCCAGCACAACGACCAACCGCCTATACTTTTCCCCAACTAATGTCAGGTACCCATTAGAGCTGAGTGGACTCAGTGAGGCTCCCAAAGTTGAAAATCCCAGTCTTCACCAGGATTTGAACCCGGACCCCCAGTTCGGAAGCCAAGCGTTTTACCGCTCAGCCACCGCGCCTCTCTTGGCCTAACTGATGTCTTATAATTGATCTAATTGTTTTGAAAAGGCTCAATCTCTTATTCGAATCCTCAAAAAAAATAAAAAAAATAAAAATTTCCGCAACAAAAGAGATGTTCATAAAAATTAAGTTTATAAGCTTACTATTCATTTTAAATTAGGTCTTACTTATAATGCATACTAATTAGCTTTTTCTCTTGCATAACTGATTTTAAAAATTAGATTTTTTGTTTTCAGAAAAAAAAAGTAGCCGTTGCATCAGAACTTTAAATGGTCTAAAATATTGTGATGTCGGATTTTCAATATCTTTTCTGTCTTTATCGACTTTTCTGTTCAAAAACTATGATTTCCCCGTAAAATGAGGACCGCTTCCCCACTCACTCAAAGGGTTTAGGTGTGAAGGGCAGTAGAGTTATTCGCCCTCCCCCCCCCCAATCGTCGAACAGGGGAACGACATAATATAAAGATAGGTTAAAACATAACAATAACAAGTTCTAATCATATAGATATTTAATTTATTCTGTTAGCAAGCTGTGATTTCTACAAATAAATTGGACCGCCCGCCCCTCGAAAGTTTATGGGGAAGGGGGGCGGGATGGATGTCATCGCCCCCTCCCGACCCCACCAAATCGGCCAACACGCTAGAGAGGCGGGCGAAATAATCTAAAAATAGGTTGAAATATAAATAACTAGTAATTATTATTAACATAAGTAATACATTCCTATACAAATTGTGTGAATTCTATAATAAAATTCGTACGCCCTCCCCGCCCCCCCTCCCCCAAAAGTAAGGGGGGTCGGCCGAGTGGGGGGGGAGGTCGATTGCCCCTGGATCCGCCAGTGCCATCAACGAACATATTGTTTATGATTCACTTTCACCCCTCGCCACTTTTTCAGTCATATAAATACAACTCTTTATCCTCCATTATTTAACTGCCCTTCTATCAAGGTCATGGGGTTGCGGTGGCTGAGTGGTGAAGCACTTCCGAGCCTTGGGTCCTGGGTTCGAATCTCACGTAATATTAGGATTTTGAATCTTAGGATTTTGGGGCTCTCCTGGGTCCACCCAACTTTAACGGGTAACAGACTTTAATTGAGAAAGTAATGGCTGTTGGTCACTGTGTTGGCAACACGACACACCGCTTGTTAACCATTGGCAAAGAAACAGATGACCTTAACATCATCTGATCTATAGCTCGCAAGGTCTGAGAGAGAACTTGACTCACATATACTGCTTTCTTAATAACTTGGAAACCTTGATAGACTGCATCTTAAAGCCGGTTACAAACACACACACACACAACAGAACATGTCCACGTGTTTTGTAATATCCTTACGTTCAGTCAAACTAATGCTGTCAAGATAATCTCAAATTTAGCAAAGCCTCTTTGTATTTCGACTTAAGTCAATAACTTTGTCGTCTTGGCATTAGTGTTACTTATGACGTTGAGCCTGTTCATTTGTAACTGCTGTCATAATAATGTTGGTAAATCTCTGGTGTTTGCGAGAAAAAATTATTAAGTTTACTGCATTTATTTACATAGCTATTATAGCTATGCTCCTTCTTTATATTCGTATTAGATTCTTATTCATTCTAATTCCAATCAACACATTTGGTTCTACACTGTTCAAAAAAATAATTGTGTTTTATGAAGGACCTCGTAGCGAAGCCAACTTGAGATCTTGCGACAACTCCATTAGAGAAATAAGAATTTGTATGTGACTGGACATGTCATCCTATAGGACTTGGAACGTTGTTGTAGGTCCCTATATAGATTCATCCGCATATATTCAAACTAACACCAACCTCTATAAGAAATAGATGCCTTAAGCTTCTTGCGTATCGTTTGGTGACGTCTACTAGAAGCACTAAATACGGATGAAGGATATTTACAACAATGCTTTAGATTAGTATTAGTGTAAAAGATATTTTCAATCATGACGCTCAAAGTGTTATCTTTAAAGAGAATAAAATAATTCTTAAAACAATTTACTGGCATTCATGCGGCTTTTTAGGTAGCCCTACCGGCACAATGGGGTACTGGCCCACCGGGCATTACCCGATCGCCCATATAGCCAGTCCGCCCCTGATCTAAGCTAATCTGATCTGATCTGATCTAATCTAATCTAATCTAATCTAAACTAATCTAATCTAATCTAGTCTAGTCTAATCTATCTATCTATCTATCTATCTATCTATCTATCTATCTATCTATCTATCTATCTATCTATCTATCTATCTATCTATCTATCTATCTATCTATCTATCTATCTATCTATCTTTCGATACAATGAGACATCATCCTCACAAAAATAGTCTTTCTGAAAATTCTTTAATAAAAGCGAACAATGCTACGTAAATAAAACCCCTTCTGTACTTCCAGATCTAATTCTCAAGACAGATCCTACTACTTTAAGTTTAAATCTAAACGAGAAACTGACCATTTGCTGTGTCATAACTAACAACAGCGTTCAGCAGTTAACCAAGTTATACTTCATGAATCTAGCCCGTTTAAGCAAAAGCCACAAGTCCGTCTATGACACCTTGGTGTATTGGTACATCAATGAATCAAGTCGAGTTGAACCTGCACCACTTTTAAATAAGCAACTCGGCTTGATTACTTCAGGAGAAAATCGCGTCTGCTTGATTATGAAAAACGCGACTTCCGATGACGCCACTTCTTACAGATGTGAAGTTCACGGTTACGATGCTGAACACAAAGCTTTGCAAAAAAAATTCACAAAAGGTTTAGTGAAGTACGTGGATACCTCAAAAGAGATCAAGCAGAACGAGACCATAACTGAAAGAAGTGTTCATCCTGGCAAGAATACATCCTGCTCCTTCAATGGAAGTCTGTCTGAAAGTAATGCAGACTACTACAAGAATCAGAGCCAAACATTTGAAATTCTATCTGCCTTTATTACAGGTTAGTAAATATTTAATCTTTTTGAAAGAAGAAGTGTAGTGAATTTCGTACTAATATTTATTACTTCAAATGATCTTAGAGTCGGTTATTGTGACTGGAGACATCAACGAAGCAGATGAGGGTCGCTGAATTTAGATATCCTGTGGTCTGCAATCGTGAAAGAATTTTTAAAAAAATTGCGTGATTACACTTGCTCTCAGTAATATTCTAGTAATTTAAAAAAAAAATGTTTTTCTTAAAAAACTCCATATTTATTCTGTTTTACATAATAAAACTAAGGTTTTAAAAATAAATGTTAATTGGAGACAACATTTTTTCAAATTAAAAAATAATTTTATTTCTATTTATAAATAAATATACAATGACAGTCTGAAGTTTTCTAAAATATGGCTTACCATTTTTTTTCTCCCATAAAGGACCAAAGCAACAATGGAACGTAATGCAAGATACTAGACGTGTTTCCGCTTCCAGCAGACGTGAGAATAAGACTGCAGATCAAGTAATGTCACAACTTTTGTCT
Source organism: Biomphalaria glabrata (assembly GCF_947242115.1). NCBI lineage: Eukaryota > Metazoa > Mollusca > Gastropoda > Planorbidae > Biomphalaria > Biomphalaria glabrata. The sequence continues at coordinate 13,479,910 of NC_074721.1, forward strand.
GTCACACTAAACGAACAAGAACGCCCTTATTTGGAATGCTTAACTGCGCAGAGACTTTGCGAAGATCAAATAATGTACATACTGGGGCCATCGAATCAATTATTCTTTCAACAGAATATCAATTTGAGTTTATTTGTTAATACCTCAACATCCACAAAACCAGATGTACATGCTTGTATTTCCAATGAAAGCCAACACTCTTTCTTTGGTATAATAGGTTCAGAGCTAGATATGAGAATGGTATGTGCTTTTAACTTGGATAAGATTTATGTGTTTTTTTCAGCACTTTTGTCACCCCAAGAGATGGACATTTTCACTTATATGGACAAAAATAGCATTGAGATTATTCTAAATGATTTGTTACTTTGCGTAAATCAATTAAAAGCAAAATCTTCAGAGCCAAATGTGCAAGGGAAAATCATGACTGTATTAGCTACAATTGAGTCCTTACTTACTGAGATAAATTCTAAAATACTTAGTGGACCTGACAAACGTGCATTGAACATCAAATCTACATCTGAAGCTGAGAATGGCAATGGAGAAGATAGTATTACAACAAATCATACACAACTTTTACAAAAAAATACTTTAATAGAGAACATCAAACGGATTATAGAGCTAATTAAAAGTCTACAAAGTGAAAACCAAAACGACAAGTTGAGAACAGAGAAAGAACTACTAACAGCCATCTTGCAATTTCAAGAGGATTATGTCCTCACTAAACAAACATTTAATGAATTTTTAAGTAGTTTAGACAACACATTAGAGCAATTCAAGGGCGAAACTCTTGAAGCAGATTATTTGTTGCTAGGTGAGATGCAACTACAATTGCAAAGAAATTATAGTGCTATCAACAGTTCAATACACGAATTAAATAATTCTTTGCAAGACATCCTAAACCAAAATCTTAATCGAATATCAACGACAAACAATTTTACACAGCAGTTTAAACAAGATATAGAAAATTTGAGTGACAACACTTTTGATACAATGTCGAAAATTCAAAAACAAACTATGAAATATGAACTTCAAAAAGACCTTATCTTAAAAATTGAATATTTGGTGGCGGCCATAGAGAATGTAAAATTGCTACATCAAAACGACCATTTGAATCTTTCTAAGTCGCTTCAGATATCAATGAACGATTTTAAGGATTACAGAAAAAGTACTTCTGCTGAACTATTTGAAATGAAAGACAGAACTAACAACCAAGAAAAGCTTTTAGAAGAGTTAAATTCTGATAGTCAAAACTTAGCACATGACATCAGAAACATTAATGAAACCATACAAGAAGATTTAACTGAGCTTTTCGCAATGTCTCTAGACTTAAAAGATGATTTCAACGAATTTGTTAAAGACTTTGACGATCACAGTAACCGTTCTTCTGCTGATATATGGAAAATCCAGGAAGATCAGGAAAGAAATTTAACAATGCTTACTTCTAGCGTTAAAAGTTTTGAAGACGATATGCAAATTATGAATTCAACCATAAACACTTATTTCGCGAACATTTCATCAGAGTTTCACGCGATAAAAGACGATTTATTCAATTGTGTCAAAGCATCAGAAATCGATGATCTCAAAAGCAACCACACTTTACAAAACACCACAGACTGTTTGAACATAAAGCGTCAAAAAGATTTTGATAATCTCAACATGCTATTTCAAAATGCTAACAAAGAGATTAACACTATGAAATCTGAATCCTTTACTCTTAAAACTGAGGTGGAAAAACTCTCAAAAAAGAATAAAGAGCTTACTGGCGAAAATATAAATTTAAGACAATTGTATAGTCAAATTAATTGCGAGATCAACATTTTACAACAATACGTCATAAAAAACGTTAAAGCTATCGAAAATTCTATTTTCCATGTTTCCAGTTCCTACAATGGGCGGAGATATTATCTGACTATAGAGAAACAATTTTATTGTATTAAAGCAGCTCAATTTCTATGTTCTGTATACGGGGGCTATCTGGCAGAGGTCAACGACTGGAATGAATTGAATTTTATAAAATCATTTCTTACTTCAAACGATCCCTGCACTGGGGATTCAGTTATATATATTGGAGGCACGGACGAAGTAAAGGAAGGTCGATGGGTTCACATATCTAGAGGGACTCCTGTTGTGAAAGCATTGTGGGATAGTGGGCAGCCTGGCGGAGGCAGAAAAGAAAATTGCCAGGCATTTGAAAAATGTTCATTACTGCATGATTACAGTTGCCTTCTCAAAACGCCCTCTCGCAAATTCTTATGCGAGATTCCTGAATGAAACTTGGCTAACATTATTTGGTTACGCAAGGGTAGTTGTATCTAGGGTACATCCTTTGCTGTATGTATAGGGTTACCATTCATCCACACCCTAAGAAAGAGATAATACTTTAAAAAAAAAAAGGGACTACACTTCATTTGACATCACAGTAAAAAACGAAATAAATGTGAAACTAATACATACATTTGTCAAATAAAGCTACCTTTCAAAAAAATTGCTTTTATATACCGCGTCTTTTATGTTACAGCTTGCTCAATGCGCTTTGATTTAATGTCTTTTGTGAACAACTGAGGGGAGAAAGAATATGAGAGAAGGTTTCCTTGCTACTTTAGGTGCTCAGCAAACACAAGACAGGATCCGAACTCGAGGCCTCTTGTCATGTAGCCAAGAGGTATTTCCCACATCCTTTTTACAGTAGTACAATGTTTGCACAGTTTACGTGCAGGACACATAGATATTTTAGAGTGTAGGTCCCTAAATTGTCAAGACAAAAAATGCCTCAAAGAATTCAGTGGAGAGTCTATTTCTCTTTTTTGACATCAGCGAAAAAGCACATAGTACGTTCGCGTTTTATTATGAATGCAAACACTAAAAGTTTCTTAGATGAGATAATTAAAAAACCAACTAGATTAAACAACACATTAAATCTCTTCTTAACCAACAGACCTGGATTAGTAGTAGATTTTGTGGCCTTGTGATGGGTGTGGAGCCGTGATAAGGCTTGTTCTCACAAAGGCGATGGTTTGCCTTTCGTTGTAAATTCCGGGCAGCGTCAGTGCCAGGGCAGAGTAGTTTTATATCAGTAAAAGAGCAAGGGTTAAATGAACCCTCACGAGTGTAGGTATATGCTTACCTCGTGACTTCCTGGCAGTGCCAGTGCCCGGGTGGAGCGGTTTGAGCTTGGCTGAGGAGCCAGTAGAGGTTTCTTTAGTGTGGCGACCAGGGCTTTCAACCGGCTGGAGGGAGTGTACTCTTGTCAAGAGTCTAGTGTGGCACATGTCAAGATGGGGAACGTAAAATATTAACTCGTTGCCAAAGGGGGTGGGGTTGGATTGGAGGCGTGGTGGCTGTGTTTTTAGCGCTTGATTGGCTAAATTTAAGAAAATTAATGATAAATAGAGTAATTAAAATAATTAAATGCTTGGACCTGAATGATACCTTGAGTGAACTAAAACGGGTTTTCACACCGTGAGGCACCTCTGTTATGTCGACCACCTCTTATCTCACCAAAAAAAAAAAGACTGGTTTTGGCATACGTTCGTCCCCCATATGGGGTACTTGCCCTAGCCAGCGTAACTGTCGAACCATAAGAAGTCCCTCTATACTAGTCTATACGCTATACTGTCCATACTGGCGTTCGCTAGGATATCGCTATTGGTAGTGCTATCTTGCCACCGTATGTCCATGATGGAGCTCAAGCATTTTTGTTAAAAGCGTTCAAGTAGTCTTAGTTGTTTTCTGTATAATACCCATACCAAACGGTTATCAACTTCCTTGAAAGCGAGGTGTCATTTGATACTATAAACATCAGGAGAAAACACGAACCCTTAACTCAAACTCAAAACTCAAACTCAAGAAAACATTAAGAAATTAAAATAGACACAAAATAGACAGTGAGATTCATAACAAATAGAATATGCACAATTGATTACAGTACCATCTTTTTAAAAACATCTTTTAAAAAAATCATCAAAAGTTTTAAAATCACTACAATTTTCTACAATTATTTTTTTGTGTGAAATTGTGGATCGGAAAATGCCGGGTACTTGAAGCAAGCTAGTTCTAATAAAACTACACAGATCATCAAATAAAGTACTGCAAATGTGTAGTTTCACACGCTTGTTTCAGGTCTTTTCTTACTATAGCCTCTATCAGGTTTTATCCCAACTACCCGTATTTTTTAGCAGATTTTTTTCTCTATCAGGCACATTTCAAATTATAGCATGATAAATCAGTTTAATTTACAAAAAGAACTGAAAAATGCAAAAGATGTATAAGGAAAAAGGTACTTCCCAAACAATTTATAATTCTAGTTTTAAACCAAAGAATTCACATAGAAAATATTCTAATAAGTGGTATTAAACGAATAAAGTTAGGAACTTTATGTGACTCGACTTATGTTATCTCTCATCTTATCTTATCTTATCTTATATAATACAGGCGTTACTTCACTTAAATTCTGCCAAGTAATTGGCACTCACGACCTAATTCTACTGATGGGAGATTTTAACGCCAAAATCAATCCCAACCGAACTGGCTTTGAATATGTAATGGGACCATATGGCTCTGCAGAAAACATCAGTGATAATGGCGAGCGTTTGATTTCTCTCTGCGCATCCAACAGCCTTGCAATTGGAAACACATATTTTAAGCACAAACAAATACACAAAAAAACATGGCGATCACCAAATGGGGAAACCTTCAACGAGATAGATTACATTTGCATCTCCAAACGATGGAGGTCATCTCTGTTAGACGTGCGGACCCGCAGAGGAGCTGATATCGGCTCAGACCACTACCTTGTCAGTGGCAAATGTAAGCTCCGATTGAAACGCCAACCAAAACGAGCCACACGACCCCGCCCATTTAATGTAGAGAAGCTTAAAGACGGCAATACTGCAGCACAGTTCCAATTGAAACTAACGAACCGCTTTGAGGCTCTTGCAGATATATTGACCCTTGAAGAAGAGTGGGCCAACTTCAAAGATACCACTATTGGGTGCGCAGAAGAAGTTATCGGAAGGAGGCGAGGTTCATACAAGGAACGGTGGATACAAGACAGAACATGGAAATTGATAGATGAGAGGAAAGAGGCCAAACGTAGACGAGATCAGAAAAATGAAACACAGGATCGCAGCCTAGCGGAAGAAGCCTATAGGGAAGCAGATCTGAAAGTAAAGAGAAGCTGTCGGCAAGATAAACGGGACTGGATTGAGCAGAAGGGACAAGAGGCACAAGCAGCTGCAAGCAGAAATGACACAAAAACCCTCCATCGTATTGTCCGAGATCTCACTGGAGCAAAGAGTGGACATGGGGCACCAATAAAACACAAGCAAGGCAAAACTTTGTTAACGAAAGAAGAACAGGATGCAAGATGGGTAGAGCACTTTAAAGAGACCCTTAACCAACTTTCGCCAGACATAACTTACATATTCAAGGACCCCTCTCCAGACAATGATCTCAAGGTCAAGACAGACCCAATAACTGCTGAGGAGGTTACCATGGCCATTGCAGTGCTAAAGAATAACAAAGCACCAGGACTAGACATGATATCAGCAGAAATGCTAAAATATGGGGGACAGTGCATTGTTAACAGAATGACTGATCTCTTAAATCTCTGTTGGCGAACTTCAAAAGTCCCAGAGGACTGGCAAAAGGGAGTGATTGTAAAGCTTCCAAAAAAGGGCAACTTGGCAGACTGTAACAACTGGAGGGGCATTACTCTCCTCTCTGTCCCAGGCAAAGTTTTCAGCACTGTTTTGTTGAGACGGCTTCAACAGTCTGTAGATGAAAGGCTCAGAGAAGAACAAGCAGGTTTCCGAAGAGGCAGATCATGTACAGAGCAGATTTTCGTTTTACGAAATATCATAGAACAAAGTTTTGAGTACCAACAACGGCTAACGATCAGTTTCGTGGACTTCAAAAAAGCGTTTGATAGTGTCCACCGAGAATCACTATGGAAAATAGTTAGAGAATACGGTATACCAGAAAAATTCGTCCAGATCCTACGACACCTTTACAGTCAGTCTAGTTGCTGCATTAAAACAGAAGAGGGAACAACAGAGTTTTTTACAATCGAGACAGGTGTGAGACAGGGGTGCATCTTATCTCCCTTCCTTTTCCTCCTAGCCATCGACTACATAATGAGGAGAGCAATGAACCAGACTGCCTTTGGTATTCCATGGCATGAACAACTCCGATTGACGGACTTGGACTTTGCTGATGATGTTGCACTACTCGGGGCTACAAATAAATGCATTCAAGAAATGACGGAGAGCCTAGACAGAGAGGCACCCAAAATTGGCCTCCGCATAAACTTGGATAAGACTAAAATTATGCGAGTGGGATATAAGGCAAAGGGTGTCCCCGTCAGACTTGGCGAGTCAAAGCTTGAAGAGCTGGACAAGTTCACGTACCTTGGCAGCATCATAACAAATGATGGAGATGCTTACCATGATGTAGCGTGCCGAATAGGAAAGGCAGGGAGCATTTTCCAAAGGCTGCAGCCTATTTGGACTAGCCAAGCCATTGGACTCGAGACAAAAATACACCTTCTCAACACAATCGTCATTCCAACTGCTACATATGCATGTGAGACGTGGAAGTCATCTGTCAAAATTGAGAAAAGACTAAATGTGGCTCAACAGAGATGGCTGAGACGGATTTTGGGAGTCAGTTACACAGACCGGATCTCAAACAAGGAAATCCTTTGCCGAACTGGGAGTCGAACACTTAGTGAGGTTGTGACTGAGCGTCGCATGAGGTTTGCGGGACATGTTCTACGTCAAAATGAATTACGCACACCAAGAGTTGCGATAACATGGAAGCCAAAACGAGGAAAGCGCAAACAGGGACGTCCTCGTATTACCTGGCGACACACCTTCATGGAGGACCTCAGAACAGTGGACACCAGATGGGAAGAGGCTTCAGACATTGCCAGTGACAGATCATTATGGAGACAGCTTGCCGCCCAATGCGCCGAACGGCGCGGGAGGACCTAAGTCTAAGTCTAATTGGTTTTCCTGGCTGCCTCAGGCAACCCATTTCATGCTCTAATAATACAAATGTGTCCTAGCATATGGATCCAGGAATATGCCTTTATTTGTGTGTCTTTCTAAGAGCTAATGTCAAAAGTCTTTAGCGCTATGTAGATACTGTTTTTACACACATTCATACATACATACATACATATATATGTGTGCAGGGTTGCAGCTACGGCTTCCAGTGTGCCCACACCTACCGCTTCACTACTTGCCTGTCGCCAAAGGGCTTTGGTATTGGGGGGGGGATGGCAAGTGACTTTGCGCTGGAATATGGATTTAAGTGAGGAGGATTCGCGTAACACGTCGACCTCACTCTCTCGCCCTAAAGCCCATCCTTTTCAGGAAGCAAGATTTGGTCAAGACGTCCGGACACAAGTTTGGGTGCAGTGGATGACCAGAGATTTTCTGTGTGTCTTGTCCTGCTCTTGAGTGATCCAAAGCACTGTGCTGGTATTTGCCTTTCTGTCCGAATTGTCTAGTTTTGTGACGCTACGCACAGGCCGCCAGGGTCCAGACTTCACATGCTAGGTTTGACAAAACCTCAGTGTACTGAGTGCCATGGACACGTCAGACACCTCTCTACCTGGTTTAGCCGGCCAGTCAAAGCCGTTTCCGGGGTGTGGCCGCTGCACATGCTACAGCTTCTGGGAGCCACAGATGAGAGTTGGGTACTGAGTGGGGACCAAGAGTGAGACAAGCTACCCTCAAAAATAGGGTACGACTGCCTGTCCACTAGAGGTGCTACCCCTCATAGATATTTACCCCTTTTATATTTACCTGCTCCTTGGAAAGCCTACTCGGATCCAAGCATCAAGATAAATGGACATGATATAAAGCAGTGGACAGATTCACGTATCTTGGCATCACACTCTCCAGAAACGGAAAGAATGATAATGAAATCTACCTTCGTATCCCCAAGGGCAGTGCTTCCAATGGCAGACTGACTAAAAATGTCTGGAACAGACGAGGTATCACTAAAATACAAAGCTAGGGATCTATCAAGCATTCATCCTCACTACATTGCTCTATGCCTCAGAAACGTGGACAGTGTACAGAAAACATGCAAAGAAACTGAATCACTTCCACATGACATGTCTAAGAAAAATACTTAAGGTCAAATGGCAAGACAAAATACTGAAGATACAAGATACTGAAGTCCTTCATAGAGCGGGTCTGCAAAGAATTTATACAACCCTGATGCAGTCTCAGCTGCAATTGGCAGGACAGGTCTGCAGAATGGAAGACCACCGCATCCCTAAACGACTCTTGTATGGCCAAGTAAGCAAAGGAAAGCGCTCACACGGTGGTCAAAGACAGCGCTTAAGGGACACCCTCAAAGCTTCTCTAAAGGCGTTCAGCATAGACCCAGCCACCTGGGAGACAGAGGCACATGACAGAGCATCATGACGTCGCGTAGTGAAAACTGGCACAGAGGTTGCTGAGGAAAAGAGAACCACGCAGGCAGATGAAAAACGCCATAGAAGAAAAGCAAGCCCCACGTCACTAGCTCCAGCTGGCATAACCTGTCCAGTATGCAGCCGAATATTCCGGACTCACATATGTCTCACCAGCCACACGAGGAGGCATAAAACCCCAGTGCGAAGCCCTCAGCCCTCTGGATGACAAAGTGGTCATCATCGAACCACGATAGACGAACTATATATATATATATATATATATAATACTTATTGAGGCTTGTCTTCTAGTCCCAAGATTGATGAGGAATGCAGTATTTCCCGTGGCAACACAGCCCCAGCTTTGACCTACTTATATTGCCACATTAAGGGCAAGCTCAAACATGGTACGCTGGTGGTCTCAAATGTGTATCCCGAGGTCTTTGTGGGTGACCTCCAGCTGTCTCGTTCTGAGGCCGAATGCAACCAGGTGCTCTTCTCTATGTCAGCTAATGCAAGTTGGCGCCTAAGCATGTCTTTAAAGCGTTTCCGTGGGGAACCTCTGTTGCGTCGACCACCTTTTAGCTTACCACTCATCACTAACTCTCCTATTCAGCGTGGACGAAAAAATACGAAAATATAACAAACAAGACGGATATGACCCACGGCCTGTGGGCCTTAGTTTGGATATTACTGATCTACTGGGTTGATATTAGATCAATGTGAAAATAAAAGTAGAGCTTAAAAATGGGTTTATCCGTTCAGACGACATATTCATTCAAATATAAAATACAGTGAAAACGGGTTTACCTGATTTGTTAAGAAGTGTCATTCTTTAATAGAAATAGAATGAGGTACTTTTGTTTATTTTTTTTTTAGGGTTCTCCAGTTGTGGGAGGAATATTAACCAAACACTACGGACTCCGCCATGATCAAAGGAACATTTATGGCAAGTTTTATCAAGATAGGCCAAACGGTTTTACACACAAACCCCTAACATTCTACTTTATATATTAATAATTACTTACCTTGGATCTAGGACAACTACGATATTTTTATGATCGAAACCGCAGAGACTAAATTTATTATGGAACCTTTTTTTTCGCAATTTCGATCCAACATGGTTTTTTTTAAAGCCGTCATTTTGAAAAGTAGAATAAATCCCTCCAAATCTAAACACTTTCCTTTTGAGCGTCATTCCCTCTGATGTTTTAACACTTGGTTATCTCAGTCGTAGACCATTAGACTTTAAATGTAAGGGTTAGCGGTTCAAGTCTCTAATTACACGAAACCTTTGTTATCTGTTAAAATATTTTTTTAAGTAGCCGCACAGTTTAATTTTAATAATTCGATCTGCATAAAAGTTTAAATGGAATTTAATAACCTCGATCCTAATAGATTGCTTAAAAATTGATAATGCACCAGAGAGCTTTTCAAATGATTCGATAAAAGTTGAAAAGTCGAAGAATACTCACATACCTTTTTTTTAAATAAATAAATATACCATAAGGCAGATATCTCATAATCGATAATAGTTTTTGTTTTAAATAGAAAAAGGCCATGAGATTATCTAAAATCGCTCTTCTGACACATTACATTTAGTTTTCTTGCCAAAATGTGTAGAAGTCTCATTATTCAGTTTGATTCAAATAATTCTTTGAAATTTTATTACTTAAAAGTCACACTATAGACAAAATCTTGAGTAGAATATTCCTTGTTCTTTGACGGATCCGGTGGGGCTGCCTATGAGTTTGTGTGATAAAACGAACTCTCTTTGTAATCTTGTTTGTTTTTTTTTGTTTACAAAAATAAGCACTAACTGTTACGTCTTCCTATTGGATGAAACTCTTTAGACACGAAAACGACAAAGCACAGTTTATACTTTAATCTTTACTAACACTGAAAACACTTTCTTGTTCATATTCCTCCATTTTGTTTTTTTTTCTCCTTTCAACACGCAATCGCACCATTTCACATACACACTAAGATGCGCACGTAACACTAACATTAAACAAAAATTTATATAAAACTCATTATATTTTTTTTCTTGCATGGAATTATTTATACATGACGGCATCATTGTGTACAATATGATTATTAATATGAAACATACAAAATAATGCGCAAAAGTTTCGTTGCAGAAACATTGAGAAACTACATTTTTTAGCATAGTTTAAAAGCTTTTCATTTGGCCGTTTTGAATTTTGTTCAAATCATCTTTTCCCTATTACTACTGACTAGTGGCGGAATAGGAAAGGAAATGATAGGTCTGTAGATAAAGAGACATTAGTGTAAAGCTACAAACCAGGAAGGTAAATATTATTTACATCTTCGTTCATTGGATATAAAGACGACAATGGATAAGGAAGGTCAAGCATTGTCAAGGCTATCAATGGAAGTTGTTTTTTTTAAAACATTGAAGTGCATTGCGCATTTTTTCAAAACGAGTGTGTGTGTATTTCATGTGTGAATGTATTTGCATCTATATTGATATTGTTGCAGTAGCTACGCTGACGTGTTCAATGGCAGTCTGAATCTCCATTTGATTGGATCAATAAAAATTTTATTATCGTTTCTCATCCTAAACAAAAAAAACATAAAAGAAATTAAAAACAACAAAGCTTATATTAAGTCTTATTGTATCAATTAGTTTGGATCAGTCATGTAATTAAATTTGCAATAGATCTAGATTAACAATAATAAATTTGTGTGATTAGAAATATTTTTTATTTACCGATTGTTTTTGTTTAGCACTTTTTATATACGCTATGATCCTATCAGTTGTCTGCACCAGTTAGAAAGGGGTAGGGGGAGAAAGAAGGGGGTATCTGGGTGATCGCTTTTTAAAAGTATTTTTAAAAAGTGGGAACGACCTGAAATCGAGCTTGTGGGCTAAAGCCCTCTCAGGCTTCTCAAGCCAACGCTGTAACCACTCTGCTAGTGAAGAGTCTATGAACATGGAAGATTGTATAGATATCTAATGTTTCTATTCCATGTTTGTGTTCACTAAGCCTAAGACGACAATCTATAAAGGGTACTTATTCAGCTTGTACTTCAGTCAATACAATTTTTTTTTTGTGTCTGAAATACCAAATAAATATTTTATTACCAATAGTTAATTAACTAATTGGGTATTTTTTTAAATTGATTCTTGTGTTGTCACGTAAAAGAAATAGATGAGCAAAATTTCAGCTTGATCTGTGTCGGAGAAATAACGTGTCAAACTTTTGGCCAGACAGAGTGAGCTGATATAAGCTTTATAAAAAGCTGACCCACTGGAAATTAAAAAATATAAATGTTTCAATCTAACTATAAAGAACGAATAAAGTTAAACTAAAACTATGTCTCAAGTAAAAAAAAAAAAGTAGTTAAACGAAAAGTTTATCACCAATTTCAAATAAACTGAACTAAAATAAAAAATAAAAAACTTTAACAATTTTTCCTATTTTTTTTTTTTTTTTTGGGGGGGGGGGGGCAGGGTATTTGATATAGACCTAGCTAATCTATCCGACTGTAGGTCTATGTACGGTTCGTTCGATTTACTTTTTTTAACATTATAGAAATCTTTCTCCATAAAAAAAAATCAGTAATATGAAAGAAATGTTCCTTACATAAACGTTAATGCACAATAAAGTTTTGAAAAAAAAAGATGTCTAAATAATATGTGTTTGAATTAGGCCTAATTCCTTGAGAAAAGAAGGGTACTTTTATTTTTTTAAAAATTATATTGCCTTATTATATAACCGAAAATCTCACAATAAACATTTTTAAAAATGCCATATAAGAAATGAGAAAGCTATACTAAATTCGGATCTAGTAACAGAGGGAAAAAATTGAAATGTAAAACTATTTCAGTGTAACAGTAGATGTACTCGTATATGCTTGACTATGTCAATTTGACAATCTCACACATTACCACTCCACATACAACAAATACTATTAGGTAACGTGCAAGGAAAAAAACGCGGGGTGGTCTTGTCAGCATCGACTACACACTACAGTAGACTAGGCCTACATTTATTTTATAGTCAGGGAGGGTGTGGATTAAATCCCCCCACCCACCCAGAGCTAATTGTCCTAATGCTATAAGTAAAACCACTAAATATTGACCTAACACACTTATCAGATTCGCACTATAAACGAATAGGGATTAAACACCACCACTTAACTTTAAATAAATCATATATCTTATGAAATAAAAAAAGAAGAAAAGAAGATGATTAGGATCTACCTTAGACATATATATATATATATATATATATATATATGACTATGGGATCTACTTAATATAAATACGGAACAAAATCTTTCATAATATCGCATAGAAGCTTTTGGCAAACAATGTGTAACATTGGATACTTTACCAACCCTCTATAAATTTTTTTTTCAAATGCAGACTGACAAAATAGTAGTTAGCTGCATCATTTTTGTTATAATCAAAGTTGTTGATATCACATGACCAGTAAATAGGGATGCGAGTTTCAACAGCTACAAAATGTTTAAAAGTTTTTAAAAATTAAGTTTGTAACTAAAAAAATAATTACACTACAATTTTAACTAATCATTCTTTTTTTTCTAACTAAACTTTGGCCTTAAATAATTTTTTTGAGTTAAACTAAAAGTTTCTAACTTTTTAGTTAACTTTCGCTCATCACTAATCAGGGGATGACAGAGCTTCCAAGCTGAAAACATAGTAGAAGTATTACAGTACAGAAGGAAAAAAAAATGTCTGGTCGAAGAAATTCATAGGAATAAATACTGATTAGAACTTTACAAATTTGATATATCTGGACTCAGGACCTACTTAAAGTCACTGTATCAATCAAATACTGACGGCTTACGTATAATATGGTCTAACGTAGACACTTAAAATGCCACAGATTAGAAACAGCAGTGAAATCCTTAAAAAAAGTAAAAATATAGCCAGATTCAACAACATCCCTTATGAACATCTAAAGGCTGGATGCGTTATCAAAATCTGCAAGAAGATTTGACAGACCAGAAATTGGTAAAATCCTATCTCACAATCATCCTGCCAAAGAAAGGCAATTCGCAAATCTACTATCGAATCTTTTTTTTTTAATTTAAAAAATTAGCTTTTTATATACTTAGTGCATTGTTTCTTTTTAAAACATTAGATAAATAGTTAGTAGTTTGTATTACATAAAAGATGATAAAACAGACATTGAATTCCCCATCCTTTCCTTAATATAGCCTCCCTTTTTGTTGTTGTTTTAACTATTGATTGTAAATAGTTTTTACGAAAGATGAATTTTTTTTTTAATTATGAAAAACGGCTTGCGTATCTATTTTATAAAACAAGATGGTTCCATTTCAGAAGATAAAATGTAGTCGATGAACAAATTCATTACAAGCCTCAAAATATCATGACATTGGATTTCTCTTTTCAAACTAAACGTGACAGACGGACGGACCACACAAAAATAATAACTGCTTATTCCCTTTCTTGGGCAGATAAAAATAAATATCTCAGGCTGCAAAAAAAAAAAAAATATTATTTTCTAAATCCTGTCAAACGAAAAGAAGCAATACACACACAAACTTCCCGGATGTTACTTTTGCCTGTGTTACTCAGATTGTCGCTAAATATCTTTTAACCCAGTCTGAACAGAATATCCGCTATCTACAGGGGGTCGCTAGTATGATCTACGCTTTGACATCTCAAACAATTTTGATATATTTATATACCAAGAAAGACTAGTCTTTCAATTAAGTTTCGACTTTATGTCTTGAAATAATTCTTTTACGAAACTTGTATCTATCATAAAAAAATATCAACAGGAAGCTAAATGCTAAAATACACTTATAAAGACTGGAGCCCGGATACGCATCTAATTAGCTTGGAAACATTTAGATTTACGAATCACTAATCTAAATGGATATCTTCGTATGACAAATATAGTATTTTTTGGATATAGAAATTTCTTCTGTTTTTCTGATGCAGTGTTTGATTTCGTTCTAAGTTTGTAAGATTATAGTCTGTATGTCACAGCATATATAGTTAAAGTATTATAACAAAGCTTATATCAACTCACCCTGTCTGTCTGTCAGGTAAAATTTTAGACACGCTACTTATTCTCCACCCAATCTAGGATGAAGCTGAAATTTCGCACAATTATTTCTTTAACCTGAGAAAACGAATCAATTTTTAAAAAAATGTGTTAACTAACTTTTGGTAGTTAATTATTTTGTTTGGTATCCCTAACAAGGGAAAGAACTTTTATTTCACTAAAAAGGTGGTATAAGTTGAATTAGTCCCCTTTATACTGTGTAGAGAGAAAAGTTTCAAACTAACAATAGATAACTATAAAACCAACTATTTTCATAAGCTCTTCCCTGGCACAGTGGTTAGTGCACTGGGTTGAGATGGCTGGGACCTTTGATGTAACGTTAATTAATTTTAAAAGACATACAATCGCTCTATAAGTTGCATAAAGGCGATATTGTGTTTTTAAAAAAAAAGTATTTTTAATGTTTTGTTGCTTAGATGTGACTTGCTTCCATTTAGAATGTATTGTAAGTATTAAGAAAGAAAACATCGGTTTTGGAAAAGTAACTTATCTGTAGGAGATGGATGTTGACTGGTCGTTCGGTATATGCTTTGGACTGTCATCTCAATTGTCCCGGGCTAGAAACCTTTGTGCAATCATCCCACGCAGTGCTAGGTGGGGGGGGGGGAGGAGGCTATATGTAATGTACTCCTTACTCTGTTCATGACCGTTATTGCTGGGGCACAGGACTAGGAGTGAAGAGCTCCCGGTCCAGGCCTGTTCGTTGGATAAAAGCCTTTCCAAGGATCAAATTGATAAAAGTGCCTACGGCGCTGATTCTCTACTGGACTTTATCGAAGGAACCTTCAAAACTTGTCAAATAAACAAACTAACATTGTATTTAGTTGTTCAAAGCAGTATACACGGAAGGAAATGGCAGTATAAAATTTCGCATGTTTTTATTTTCCAAAAGGGGAGAAATAGTTCTTTGAGTGAATAAGTCACTTAGTTAGAACCTGTTGTATATTTCATGAGTACGTACATGTAATTTAAAACAAAGTTCTAGCCATTGATTTAAAAAAAAATATTAATCCCTTTGGAAATCTAACAAAGCTCTTATGGTCAAACGTATACTTACAATTTTAATACATCAATTTCATGAATATGTTTAATTAGTTTCATTAAATAAGTAATCTACTTTTCAAGGAAAATGATCGCAAGAACCTATTACTATTTTGTACTGCTGTGTTTTTGTGTCTCATAAATCCCTCATCGATGAAATGTGTAGGTTTAATTTGACGTTTAATACCAGTAATTCATTTAATATTGAGTTCCAAAGTAGCGTTATATTATCTAACGCCCAGGTTTTGTCATCTTTTATTGTACTTTTCATAATGTATGTCCCACTTCTAATGTATTTCAGGCATGGGCGTAGCCAGGATTTTATTTCGGGGGGTGGATTTCATAATTAATCTTTATTACATTCTGACCATTCATTCTTTCGAAAAACGCTTATTGTACCCTAGAACAGGGGTCGGCAACCTTTTGAGTCGGAAGAGCCAAAAATTAGAATTTACAAAATTTTAAAGCTTTAAAGAGCCACAACATTTTTTTTTCTTACCAACAACAAATAGCACACACACACTATACTTTTTATTCCTTTATAAATAGTTTTTTTGCAACAAATTAGATTATATATATATATATATGGCATTATTAGATAATTATTTCTAAATTTAGTAACAACTAAAGCAGTTAATTATTTACTTATAACACTAACATGTACTTCAATATCAAACAATTTAGCAAACTAAGTCAATGGGAGCTATGGCTTTGGTTTTAGAAAGTTTGGACACATTTCGGTCATAACTTGTTTTTAGTTTCAAATACGACTCTAAATTTTCATTTGTTAATTGGCTTCTTACTTTACTTTTAATTATATTTATGCAAGAGAATGCTTGCTTGCATGAATATGTCGATTGAGAAATAGCCCTCCAAATACCAACTTCTTCACCTGACTGTAGCAATCTGGAAGACTATTCAGCTCCAATTCTTCCAACTTGAAATCAACTCTATAAATTTTTTACTCCACAAAACTTCCCTTTTTATATCGATCAATGACATTTCTAGAAATCCAGTATCATTTCTAAATGGATCAGTGTGGATTTCGTTACTATTTGTGTTGAGATGGTGTACCAGGAATGCCAGAATAGTTTTGTTGGTTATGAACTGCTCAAATCTGTCAAGAAATTCATCTCAGATTTTTTTTATGCTGAAGTAATTCGTTTTACAAGCTGCACTGATTGTATCGTGAGACTGCTTCAGACACTAAAAATGAAGTGACTTACCGCTCTGAATATCTTCTGCAAAAGAATGTTTTTCTTCAAAACAAAACAACTCTTCTACCAAAACATTGGCTGGGTTTTTACTTTTTACTTTCCTTGCAGTTTCAGATTCAGCTCATTTCATTTCTTTGTTATATCCAACATAAAGTAGAATGCTTGCAACCATTTGTCGTTCTCTAAGTCAGGGTGATCAATGCCTTTTTTTTAAATTTAGAAATGTATTTAATTCATTCAAGCACAAAGAGAAACATTTCAATCTATGCAAAGCCCTCGCACTCTATTGGACAGAATGAAATCGGAATACTGAGTCTACATTTCGTTTAAGAATTCATTAAACTGACGATGGTGCTTTTGACAAGATGCTGTTAAAAATCTTGATTACCAAACTTATAACCTCAACTATTCCTGAACGAATGTTTGGACACAACGCGCTTCCTGATGTATTATTCAGTGAAACGTAAGAATGTTATGGTTTATTTCGCTCCAAAGAAGCGTTGTTGCCCTTTATTTTTCCCTATCATACTTCCGACTCCATCAGTTGGTATTGAAAAGATTTTATTTAAATTAACCTTAATGTTTTCGAGGTATTTTTGCACGGCATGCGCTACATCTTCTTCTTTAGTTTGTCATGAGAGCAGTAGCAATCCTAGAAGCTCTTCTCTTGGACCTTTGGGAAGACATATATCTGACAAAATGGGCAACTTATGCCGTGTCTTTTATGTTGTAAGACTCATCTAAAGCAAGTGATCAGACAGAAGAAAGTTGAATTTTCCCACCTGTAAATATGTTACATTTGAAGACAATTGAGCTATTCTATCTTGCACTGTTTTAATGGATAGTGGCAAACCTTTGATTTTTTTTCAAGATATCTGGTTTGTTTTTGAAATCACTAAACAGTTTCTCAGATGCATATAGGAAGCAGTCTTTGACATACTCATCATCTGTAAATGGTTTGCCTTTTTGTGCAATTTCTAGTGGTACCACAAAGCTCGCCATATTAGCATTACTTGTACATTGCTTCTATCTTCGAGAAGATAATCGCTTCCAACTCATTACTTGAAACAACAAACTTTACGTCTCAGCCAAAGCGAGTGGTGAAGATACCAATTCGTCTTGCGTAGAAAGCAAATTAAAACCTACATAGACACATCTGACGAAGGCCGAGAGCTTCCCGGAGACTGACGAAAGTGACGACGCGTGTAAGGGGGGAGGGGTGTGGTGAAAAGAGAGTACAAGTGGCTGAGAGATAGAATCAGTGCTTAATCTTAGTTATAAAAAATAATTTTTCGATAAAATAAATAATATTTGCGTATGGAACTAAAGAGCCGCAGCTTCACATCCAAAGAGCCGCATGTGGCTCGCGAGCCGCAGGTTGCCGACCCCGGCCCTAGAATAAGATCTTCCTGGAGTCAGCGGAAAAATTGTAGACTCCCCGCTATTGCCAGCAAGGGATTTTGGGGGAGCGCTACGAGCTCCCCCAGCGCGGGGCGTAGCCCCGCCGCCAATCACTATTTCCGGTATTGAAAGCCAACAAAATGCATATTCTGAGGTATCTACCTGCTATTAAAAAGTTTTATTTCAAAAACCTTATGTGCTATTTTTACTGACTTAGACCCTCCTGCGTCGTTCGGCGTATTGGGCGGCAAGCTGCTTCCACAAAAATCTGTCACTGGCAATGTCTGAAACCTCTTTCTGTCTGCTCTAAGGACCTCCATGAAAGTGTGGCGCCAAGTTGTACTAGGATGTCCCTGTTTGCGCTTTCCTTATAATGGCCTCCATTTCATCGCAACTCGTAATTCATTTTGTCGGAGAACATGTCCCGCAAACCTCATGCGACGCTCTGTCACAATCTTACTAAGGGGTCGACTCCCAGTTCGGCATAGGATTTCCTTGATTTAGACGCGATTTCTATAACTGACTCCTAAAATCTGTCTTAGCCATCTTTGTTGAGCCACATTTTGTCTTTTACAATTTTGGCATATGACTATTCACTGCATTGTAAATTGAGCCCAGCTACTGGAAGAAATGTGTAACCTCTCTTGGCTACGCTCTTGGAAAAAGGGGACTGTAGTTTTCTTTAGATATTATATCAAAAAGGGAAGTTTTATCGTCAAAATCATCTGTTGGGGGGTTTTAAACTGAAAAATCTTTTTTTTTAACTAATTCAAATCTCCTTAGCTACGCTCAGAGAATTTGGTGACTAATAGAACTGTATAATAAAATTGAAGAGAGGGGTTTTCAACCTCGAAACACTCTGTATGCTGGATTTTAAACTCAAAACCATCTGGAGAAATTTTAAAGAGCTCTGGAGGAGGAGGGTTTAAACTTAACCTCCTTCCGGGCTTGGCTACGCTCAAAGAATTTTGAGTATGTAATTTGCTTTTTTTATATTGAAGAGGTATTTTTTAGTATCAAACCCCGCTGAAGGGGGATTTAACTCAAAAACCGTTTGCTTCGCTCACAGATTTTTGAGTATGCAATTTGCTTTTTTATATTGAAGAGGTGGTTTTTAGCTGCAAACACGCTAAGGGGTGGGGATTAAAGACAAAACCCCTCTTGGCTACGCTCATAGAATCTGGTGACTGATGTATGAATAGTTTTATATTGAAGAGGGGGTTTATCGTAAATTTCGGAGGGGGTTTTAAAATCAAAATCTTCCTTTGCTATGCTCTTGGAATATGGGTATTGTCGTTTGCATTATTTTTTTTTTGGTTTTGTTTTATAGAAGAGAGTGGGGTTTAACTGCAAACCCCCCCCCCTCGTAGGGGTAAGTGATGGTCTAGTTTTAAAATCTCACCTAAAATAAACAAAATCAAAGCGAAAAATCAGTCACTAAATTCCACCCCTCCCCGGCTACGCCCATGATATCAGGTATTATCGTTGCTACACTAATGTGAAGGGAGGATAAAAGTTCAATGAATTTAATATACAACCAAAAGTAGTATAAAAGATTGTTGTATTTATGTTTTGACTAAGTTAATTATATTATATTTTGAATCATTTATTTAGGTTGTGATATTAATGTACAGATATTAATACGATAATGAATCGATGGAATCAGTGGACAAGGATGTCCATCTTCATGGTCATAACGTGCACATCGCATGCCTTTGCACAGTCTACTTCACCCACTTCAGGTCAGTTGTTTCGAGACGAATTGCAATAGAAGGCCTGAGCACTGACCTGCAGCGTCGCAACCTGTGGTCAATGGAGACCAATAGTTAGCTGCCACGTATATGCTGTCCACAGGTTGCCACGTCGCAGGTCAGTTTTTCTCAGTGTTTCTCAACCTTCGGCGAAAAAAAAATACAATAAATAAACAGTGCCTAAAGCGTTTTCTCCTGACATCTACAGCTCACTATTAATCCTATTAAAAAAAGGTCCTTTTGAATAATGTTTTACTAAAAAATTATTCTAATATGAATTTATAGGCCTTACTACATTGCAAATACAACCGATTGGTTCCTTGACAAGTTTAAGATACCTACATGTTTAGATTAAGGCTTTGAGAATGGCCGCCAAAAAAAATATTCGAAAAATAATATTTTTAAAAACCTAATTTTCCAGCTCAGTTTTTTTTAATTATGAGATAGTGATACGGCCATGTCAATAATGGTAGCGGCTTTTTCTTTTTTATCGATGAGCAGCAAATCAGAGCGATTAAAATCTACCGTTTTGTCAGTCAAAATAGGCCTATCCCAGTACAGTAGATGATCCGTAGACTCAAAACCCCCCTGGACACAAAACTAGCACACAATATATTAACTCTTCAAAAAGTCTTACAAAGTTAGTAGTGAATTTAGCATTATAAGATTACTATTATTCCTTAATACATTACGGTTACAGGGGGATTTACATCTCGGTCAAAGTGTTAGTTTAATAAAGCGTTAGTCTGAATAGATAATTCGTTCATTACACATCTTGACTAAAAAGAGGTGCCTCGATTAATTATATGACCATGAACTTGCTTTAAATTGCTAAGTGGGGATTTTAAAATAAATAAATAAAACTGACATTTGCATCGAAATAGCTATTTTGACTTCTTATTTTTGCAATACTTCTATTAAGTCACACATTCGAAGTGGGTAATAAATCTGAACAAAACCTTGAACCTCATGGGTGAACATGGTTCTCAAAAACGACGCTAACGATCTTCCTAGAAATTTGACTTTTGGTGTATATTTTTGGGAAAATAATTACTAGCTTGTTGGCCACATTTGGAAAACTCTAATTTGACCGTTATAATTTTTCAAAATATAAAGAAAATAATTAAATTTGGCTAGAGGACTATACAATATTTATCTTAAACAGACTACACGTCTTCTGATATTTACGACCGACCGTAGACCCTATTCATTCAAAAGTTTAATACATTAATTTTACCGCAATTAATTTTTTACAAACGTTAACACAGTGAAACTATGATTTAAAACAAGGTTACAAAAACAGTTTGTGTAAAAACACAAACTCTAAATCGGCCCCTGTAAAGGTCCGATCAGGTAGTTAAAAAAGCAGGTTTCAATTTTTGTCAGAAATAATATCAGAAACTATGAACTACAAACAAAATCAACAATTCGAAAACAAAAATACAAACATACATAATAGATATTATAGCGATACAGTTGTATTGTTCGACTAACGACCTGTTACCACTAGGATGCAGAGATTCATTAGTGCCATTATTTATTACATTTTTAATATTCATATGTATGTACACAAAACTAATAGCGTCCAATCCCCTTTCGTAGGCCACTAAAATTTGATGCAATTTTTCTTTTCACTAAAAATGGTTAATATAGTTTATTTCTGATTTCTCCAGCAATATGTAGGTCTTATCTTCAGTTGTTTGTTTTTATCTAGGCCAAGAGAAGCTTCACCCAAATCAACATTACGCAAAAAATGTATTTCAAATAAAGTTTTCTCTGTAAAAGTTTCTTAGCTTGTGCGGACACTAAACTAATGTCATACTTTTTTTTTAAATGCATTTTGAAAATAAAAAACAATGGATTTAATCCAAAGCACTTGTCAGAACTCATATATATATTAGGGGGGGGAGTTGGGTGAGAGGGAGCTTTTCATTACCAGGTAGAAATCAGACTTATTATATATTCATGAAAAAATCAAAATCTTTGTCAAAATACAATTCGGTTGATTAGCATAGAATTCATACTCTACAAACAATAATATAGTCTAGTGAAATAAACTCTTATATAAATGTTACGTTTTTCTTAAATTAGTCAGAATATCTCGCGTTAAAACGACCCTTGCGCCAAAACGGCCCGAGCCAAAATGTCTCACGCCTAGACGGCTGTGCCAAAACGGTCGCGCCAAAACGGCTGCGCCAAAACGTCACGTGCCGGAGAGAGAGAGAGAGAGAGAGAGAGAGAGCAGTTCCAAGTTAAAGTAACAGATACGTATGTAAGTGGGATCGTTCAAATATTGTTTTATTGGAAAAGGAAAAAAAAATTCAGTTAAAAAAATAAAAATAAATATGAAGCCTAGGTAGCTAGTGTGTATACTAGTATTGTCATTAATAGAAAAACAAAATGTTGAAGACTGTCAATTTCGTGCTTCCATTCCCAGGATTATGTGGTGGTAAACTAAGGGCTTCAAGCGGAACTATAACAAGCCCTGGCTACCCTACAGCAGCATATAGCCATAGTTTGACCTGTGCCTGGACTATTGAAGCAACGCCAAATCAAATAATAACATTACGGTAACTAATCAGATTAAGTCACTTCTGATGTTTCATTCTAGATCTTCATTTTTTTTTATAATAAAAGATAATACATTTAATTTTCATTTTCTTTGTTGTCCTTAATGGTGATAAAAGTGTCTGATTAGATCGCTTTTTAATTTAGCCATCCAGAACCGCTCTTTTATTTCTTCTTCTACATTTTTTGATCTCCCCAATGTTCATTCTAAAAGACTTGACAAATAAATCTATATATATATCAGTATCAGCTAACTTAAAGTTTAAAATTAAATCAGTTTAATGTGTAGGGGCTGAAAATATCACATCGAAAACTCTTTTCCTTTTCTATTAGAGTGACGGATCTTGCGCTAGAATCCACGCAGAACTGCCTGTATGACTTCCTCGACGTCTACAACGGTACCAGCAGCAACGCAACGAGAATCCTTCACGTATGCAACAGTGTATCAACTATAACAACGGTAACAAAAAGCAAAATGTATATACTGTTCAGGTCTGACGAGTCAGTGTCCAGAAAAGGATTTTCAGCTACTTACGAAATAACCAACGGTATTACTTATGTGTTACTACGTTTGTATTTTAAAAACAAAACTATTTTGTTTAATTATAGTGACACATGAAATGCGTAGGACGTAACTATCTTATTTTTTTTTAAAGAAACGTCTGTAATCTATATGTAATACCAAAAAGCTTCAAACTGATTAGTCTGCTATTGTATTGTTTATAGTTTTCAGACTACACACATGTATAAATAGAATACATTATGTAATCCTACGAATGCATACATTCAGTTTTCGATGCGTTATCAAACTTTATATATTTTGTAGAGAAATAGGCTTACACCTATAATATAACACATGGGCGTAGTCGGGAGGGGAGGGGTTCAAACCATCACTTGCCTCAGACCTCATTGTCTGAAAGGGAAACTTTACTTACTGCCCCAGTACAGTCAACTTAAGCAAACTAAAGTCACCAAATTTCATGAGCGTAGCCAAAAGTGGTTTTGTGGTTGTCCTCCCCCTCCAATACATAACTAAAGCATTTTACCGTTTTCTACCAGTCGCTGGACTCCAGTGAATTGCAAATTTAGTTTTTGAAATCTTTTTTAGCGGAAGAGTAGAAGGTTAATTGCACTGTATATACCTCAGAATATGTATTTTTAAAGCTTAAAATAACGGAAATGATGCTTGGTTCCGGGGCTTCGCCGGACACCACTGTGGGAGCTCACAGCGCTTCCCCGGACTCCCTACCTGTCCCTTGGCGGTGTGTACTTTCTTTCCACTAAATATAGGAATTGAGTATTCTAGGGTAGAAAAAACGTTAATATATATATATATTAAATTATCTATCTATTTATCTATCTATCTATCTATCTAATATGTAACCAGATATTACCACTCTACAGACTGTGCACCATGGACCTACGGTGTAGGCTGCTCGCTCTCCTGTTCTTGCATCTATCTATCTATCTATCTATCTATCTATCTATCTATCTATCTATCTAATATGTAACCAAATATTCCCACTCTACAGACTGTGCACCATGGACCTACGGTGTAGGCTGCTCGCTCTCCTGTTCTTGCATCTATCTTTCTATCTATCTATCTTTCTATCTATCTATCTATCTATCTATCTATCTATCTATCTATCTATCTATCTATCTATCTATCTATCTATCTATCTATCTATCTATCTATCTATCTATCTAATATGTAACCAAATATTCCCACTCTACAGACTGTGCACCATGGACCTACGGTGTAGGCTGCTCGCTCTCCTGTTCTTGCATCTATCTTTCTATCTATCTATCTTTCTATCTATCTATCTATCTATCTATCTATCTATCTATCTATCTATCTATCTATCTATCTATCTATCTATCTATCTATCTATCTATCTATCTATCTATCTATCTAATATGTAACCAAATATTCCCACTCTACAGACTGTGCACCATGGACCTACGGTGTAGGCTGCTCGCTCTCCTGTTCTTGCATCTATCTATCTATCTATCTATCTATCTATCTATCTATCTATCTATCTATCTATCTATCTATCTATCTATCTATCTATCTATCTATCTATCTATCTATCTATCTATCTATCTATCTATCTATCTATCTATCTATCTATCTATCTATCTATCTATCTATCTATCTATATATCTATCTCTACAGACTGTGCACCATGGACCTACGGTGTAGGCTGCTCGCTCTCCTGTTCATGCATGCGGAACACGTCTACTTCATGTGACGCCATATCTGGTCAGTGCTCATGTCTCAGTGGCTGGACCGGAACTGACTGCTCCCAGAGAGTTGATCCCTGCCTGCTTAATCCTTGCCCTTCCAACACTACATGTTTAACTAATGGTGACAGCTACACTTGCCTAACTGGAGTCAACTCAGGTACCTTTTTGTTTTCTGGTTTTGTTATTATTGATTGTTTAAATTATTGTATTTCTTTAATAACGAAGATAGAACAAACAAGTTCTAGTTGTCACTAAGGCACAGTTAATGTGTTTGAAAAGGTTCTAAGAATGTAATAAAATAAAAACAGCAACAGGTTATTTAAAGTCAATTTTCCAGTTTATTTTGCATATTCATTTACAATATGCTTCAAATCCAAAAGTACGAATGAACGTTAATTGATGCTAGTAAGATTTTTTTTTTTTATTTTAAATTGTATTTTGTAAATAATTTGTGTTTCGTATACTACAAAAGTTATTCTGGTGACAGTATTGGAGAGTGTAGGTTCCCCTTCGTTCCAGCATTGGGGTCAAGGGTAGCGATAAAAGCTCCCCTGTGAAATCCGTGGCGGAATCCCTGCGCCATGCACTTTTCTGTGTTTTATTATTCCTAAATGCTTCACGCGTCTGCAATGTCTGCATATTAAGAAGAGCACATAAGGTTAACAAAAAAAGAATGGAGAGAGCCGATATTAAAGATTTTCCCTCTTATCTCGTCTAAGAAATGTATTCACCGAGCGTTACAGCTATTTATATTGCTAAAAGTTTGTCTTTAAGTCCTAGCAATCTATAAGGCAAATGATGTGAAGGTAATTTGTTTGTGTGGCCCATAGTAAACGAGGATGTCACGTGGCCAGCACAACGACCAACCGCCTTTACTTTTCCCCAACTCATTTCAGATACTCATTAGAGCTTGGTGGACTCATTAGTGCCCAAAAGATTCCGAAATTAAAAATCCCAGTCTTCACCAGGATTTAAGTACATTTTCTTTCCCTTGTTAGAGGTACCAAACAAAATAAGTTATTACCAATAGTTACATAACTAATTAGTTAATTTAAAAAAAAATTATTCTTGTGTAGTCATGTAGAAGAACTAATTGTACATAATTTATGTCTAATCTAAGATCGGTTGTGGGAGATATAACGTGTACAAAATTTTTACCAGACCAAGTTGATATAAGCTTGTAATAAAATACATATATTAAATCAAGCTTAATAAAAAATGAAGCAGCACTGGCCATTACTATTACATGAGGTAAATCCAAGTTAGCCCAAGTACGTCTATAATTCTACTAACATTACCCACCGGCTTGGTAAGTTTAACCAATGGGGTTTCGATCGTAAAAATGGCTTAGTTGTTATATGTACCCGAAAAGTAATAACAGGTTCAATTTTCGTATTTTATCGTCCACAGCAAGTGGGAGAATTAGTGATTTTTATTGTCTGTGATCAGGGCCAAGAATCTTATATTGTAGATAATGGGCATGGATGTCGTCAGATAATCTTTATGTTCAGTAAAATGTCTTGTCGCTGAATTATCATTTTGGTTAGAAAAAAGTCTTCAATTAAAACATGTTTAATATCTAGATTAACTAAACCATTCTGACATAAAGTAAAGTAGCGTAGAGCGTTTTCGCACTGGGCACTCTATAATAGGAGTCTTCTTCGCTAGGATCCGAGAGAACAATGATTGTTGACATTGTCACACGGAAGACGAGACAATAGAACACCTCCTCAACGACTGCAGGATGCTCAGAAACACATTCGAAGATACGACTAGTCTTGAAACATATGGATCTGGTGCATGCGGGGGTCTCGCTCTGTACGGAGACAAGCGAAACCTGCAGAACACTGCCATATAGGTACCTGGACCGTGCTATAAGTTATTAATCTCAACACGGAGGCTTACAAAGTATTGTTATAACCCTATTCGCGACGCAAAAGGATTAACTGTGTGTGATCAGCTGACATGTGACACAGGCCAGTAATACAGTTTAGCGTGCTATATTGGCACGAACTTTGCACGTGAATAGCGCCCGTGTTATGGTCATCTGATCATAAGCCTGCGCAGACCAGAGACACAGTATGTAAGAAAGCGGCAGTTCAAGACCGGAGACCGGGACTGTTAGTCGACCATGAAGTCGGTCCTGGTGCAGTCCTCCAGTGAAACGTACGAGTCCAGGAAGAGACAGTAGAGTTTATGAGTTAAGTAAAATGATATAGAATCTATCTTTGTAGTAGTTGATTGTGTTGCCAATTGTGTCATGTTTTATTTGACCATTATTAAAGTACCAGATTATTTGGAGCCTTGTTGTCAAGTTTTTGATGTTTTAGATGTGCTGTGTTGTGTTTAGCAGTGTTTACAGAAGGCCTGATTAGGATAGAGAAGATCGTTATAGTATAGTATAGTACTTTACAGTATCCTACCAAACTTGATGAAGCTCTCCTTCTTCCTTATTGCTTTTAGAGCCTGGAATGAGTTGCCTGATTTAGCCAGAAAAACCAACGACTTGCATGATTAACATGCATGACTAGATTGACACAGGTTTACGCTGAGGACATGTTCACAGTATGCCACAAGACATTCTGTATGATGATCTAATAGAAAGCAGAAAAGTCCTGAATAGCAGATGGCGTACACACCAGAAGAAGAAAGAAGGGTCAACCTGCTAGAGCGTCTGGTGATTACAAATGTCCAACCTGTGACCGCAGCTGTGTATCATCTTTTGTGTGTATCATATTGTCATCTTTATTCACACGAGAAGTTGCGAATGGAAAAGATCATCTCATGAGACGTATATTGCCACAGACGCGTAGAAAATAATGATCTTTGTTGAAGTAAAGTCTTAATTTATAAGATAGTATAGTATAGTATAATAGAGCATGGTACAGACTACTGTTTGTCGAGTAATACTATTGTTGCTTTAATTATTTCTTATATATTTTTTCTCAGACTGTAATGTGACCCTTACTACCACCAATGGTACAATAGCGAGTCCTAATTATCCAAGAAGCTTTGCAGATTTTAACTGGATGTCCTGCTCATGGACAGTCTATGGTCCGGCTAATACAATCATATCTCTTAAGTAAGACCTAGGCTTGAAATAACAAATGATCTTATAGTAAAGTATAATACTGGATCGTCAACTCTAGAGATGTTAAGAAGTTTTAGTAAACACGCCTCTGTCTCCGCCAATCTTGTATTGAGCAACTAGACTTTCTCTTCCAGGGACTCTTTCAATATCACTTGGTTACCTCCCTTTCACCACTTCCGTTAACTTTGTTGCGTTGATCATTTTCAAAACAAAAATTGTTCCAATACAAAAAAAAAAAAAAAAACGCATTGCATTAACAGATTTGTAAGTGTTCGGATTCGGACTCTAAGATTTGATTGGAAAGCGCATGAAACCATCTCAGAAACCTTCCATCAGATATCCCCCTACTCGTCACAAGTCGACAAAAGAGATTGAATCATGGCATAATGTATCACAAAAGATGCGCCTAAAAATTCAAAATAAAAATAAATATATATATAAGAAAAAAAACATGACAAAAAATATCACGGTTCAAGAAAATTTGTTTGTGTATTTCAAAAATTGAGATAAGCTTAGCAGTAATGCATAAAAGAAAAAAAAAGCCATTAATGAATACATTTTGTATGCACAATGTAACAATTCATTATCTTTGAAATAAATTCCTTTTTTTTTAAACCGTACACCCACCCATAAAAATATGTAGCTAAACAGAACGTTAACCCTTAAAATGCTGAGCTGTTTTACAATGAGTGCATAAAATAAGATTCTGATATTCAGAGATTAGACTATGACACGAGTCTTAGGGGGTTAATACACTTTGACCCCTACCTAAAAATATCAGCGATTTAAAATTTAGATCTAATGTGTTCTATTTTATTTTATTTTTTTTAGAGATCATTCTTAAATGTACTTTGTTCATCCCTTTCAGCTTTTTAGATTTCAGTCTCGGCAACAGCAATAAATGTAACTATGAATCTGTTCAAGTCTTTGATGGAGCTTCTTCAACAGCACATCTTCTAGGCCAGTACTGTGATACCAAAGTTCCAAACTTTCTGATGTCAACTTCTAACTCTATCAGGGTGACATTTACGACTTACGGCTCTTTTGCTAGAAAAGGCTTTCTTGCTTCATTCTTGGTGCATAGTAAGTACTGCATATCAGCATTCAAACATTACATACATACATACATACATACATATAAACGAGCTACGTCACTGTTTAGATATTCGTATATATGTTTATTTTGTCCGGAACACTCTTAAACTCCTCAATAATACATCCCGCAGTACAAAGCTCCCCCTCCACCCACGCAATTTTCTAGCCTTCAAGTTCTAAGTCCTTTTTAAAAATTCTCTTTCATACTATATCCTACTACTTTGAATTTTTGCTTTACAATAGTGGACTACTTGTAGATCAAGATGTAGTCGCTTTAAGATTGCTCCACACACAGCCGCTTTCATAAAGATATAAAAACATAATCACAATGAATTAAGGATAATCCCTCACTTTCACTCTGACAATTTTACCTTTTACCTTTACCTATCACTTAGTCTGTTGGACCGTTGGGGCACCAAGCAAGATTTGTCGACCGTCTTTCTCCATTCCTCCCTGTTTAAATCCTCTATCAATGGTAGGCCCGTCCATTCTTATATGTTGTCCTACCATCGCCTTCTCTGTCTGCCTCTTCTTCTTTTTCCTGGTACTGTTCCCTGATGGAAGGTCTTTGCGAGCCCCGTGGATCTTGTAATATGGCCATATATTTTAAGCATGCCTTTCTTTACAATAGTTAGCAGGTCATCATGGGGTCCCATCGCTGTAGTAACCCTGTCTCTAATCTCTTGGTTTGTGATGCGGTCTTTGAATGTGATACCTAAGATCCTTCTGTAGCATCTCAATTCCTTTGCTAGGATCCTCCTAGCTAGCTCTGCAGTCAGCGTCCAAGACTCGCTAGCATACAAAAATGTGGCCATTACCTACACCTAACATCTAAAGAAAAATTCCATTAAAGATCTAGATCTGTGAAGAAATATACATACGTATATAACAAATTGTACAGTGTTCATAAGTGCTTAAGAAGAAGAAATGGTTGTTTTGTATTTAAAAAAAATAAAATGTTGGCTTTCAAATACATAGTTGGTAGAAATTACGAATAAGTTGTCCTAGGCTTCAGTTCAGAAGAAATATATTAAATTTTCGTATTTTATCGTCCTCGGTAGGTGTAAGAATTAGTGATTCTAATTATTATGAGTGATCTGGAACAAAAATGGTATATTGTAGATAAATATATAATTCTAGGTATACACACAGACATACGAGATAGTTTTAATTATCAAATTAAAATGTTAAATTTTAATACATATAAAAATATTTGTTGAACTTTAAAAAAAAACAACTTATTGTTATCTAGTCGAAATCATGTACAAAGTTACTTTATTCAGAAGAAAAAGTCTACATTTAAGCCCCCAAAATACCGACCTAGTGCATTGCTATTGTTACGTACATATGAGACTTTTAATGATACAATAATAGACTCATATATGGTAGATTATGATGACTTTAATCTTGAGTTACAATTAATAATGTGTCAACAATAACTTTGTTTGCATTCCTTCATTTTCGGATTCCATCTTCTCTCCCTTTCAACACACATTCGCACCATTCCACAGTCACACTATGCTGGGCACGTCACAGCTATGTTGATTTATTTTCTTTGTCTTTGCTTCTAATGTCCAGCTTGTTCCAATTTTACTTATGGCACCGGATGTTCTCAAACTTGCACGTGTAACCAGACCAACACTGACGACTGTGACAGAACTAGTGGCGTCTGTTTCTGTAAGTCTGGATGGACAGGCTCAAGCTGTGCAGAGGATAAAAACGAGTGTCTGGCTAAAAACGAAGTGTCCGTTTGTCCACCTAACTCTGATTGTACGAACACAGCAGGAAGCTATATCTGTACATGTCGACCTCCTTATGCTCGCAATACTTCAGGCCAATGTCAAGGTTAGAATTTAAAAAAAAAATATATTATAAATTTTACAAAACAATTGATATATTAGTATTGACAGAATAAAGTAGATTTTGAAATCTAATATTTATTATTAAATTTGATGATGATAATTATGTTAGTAGTTATGTTGTGCATATTTCTTGAATATACATTTTTTGTTCTCAATTTAGTTCTCAACAACTGTATAAGAAACGCCGCCAAGTGTTCCCATACATGTTACATCAACAGTGCAGGAAAAGAAGCATGTTTTTGTCCAGATAACTTGGTCCTTGGAGTAGATAAATTCAAATGTGTTGGTCAGTATTAGTTTAAACTCTTAGAAAAAATGATACATATATTTAGATTATCTTTTGTTTTCACTGTCGTAAACTGAACGATCCATAACTCGCTCTGTAAAGAAAAAAGATGAAGTGTGATTTGTTTGTATATACTAGCAGTACACACAGGGGGCTACGCCCTTTGATTTATTCTCTGGCTTTGCTTTTGTTTTTTTACGTCCGTTACATACCTTCCTTTTCTATTGTTAAAATTTTAATAAACGGGCTACATCTTAAGGACTCTCCTAGCATACTTTTTAGCACGTGAATTATGTTCTCTCTTTATCTTTCCTTTTCTCTCTCTCTGTCTGTCTCTCTCTCTGTCTGTCTCTCTCTCTGTCTCTCTCTTGTAATAGACACACTAAAACATGAGCTTCAATAAACACAATGATTTTATTAGTCTCTATTTATGTTCTTTACTCCAGTCACTTGTTCTCTAAACTGACTTCCTTTTACACACAGTCCTGACACACTAATGTTCATTCAACCATGTACACTTCAACCAGGTTCACTGGTCATTTCATACACAGACACACACTGCACTACCAGCCACTCAAAACACATACACTTACTATTACACACACTCTCTCTCTTTCAATCTCTCTCTGTCACTCTCTCATTCGTGAACCTACATTTTTAATTTTTATTTTACCCTGCGATTTGTAATTTCTCCGACATAGACATTTGACTTGATTTGGAAAGACCCCATTTATAAAGCCCTCCACGACAAACATACGCACATCAAAATATACCATATGCTACTTTTCAACCGTACCCCCCCTTCCCCCCCCCCCCGAACCCGTTCACACTTTTCTACCCTTTTTTTTTTTTACTATAAAAACCTTTAACTTTGTTAGCATCCTCCGATTGATCGACCTTTCGCCACACACTTTTCAGCTTGTGAATTCTATGTCTAACACCTTTGGCTAATGTTGCCAGTTTTCTCATCCTAAGGCGAGCGATGTAGCTATTATACAGCACAGACGTTTTTTTAGACCATCAGTTTCAGACCTAGAGAGGAAAGAAATGCATTTTCAGAAGGCCCAAATTAATTTTGTTTTGTGTCTAGCGAAGGTCGAGGCAGCCTTCCCTATGCGTTTTTTTATCTCCTCTTCTAGAAACATTTCATCTTGAAGTGTGGATCCCAGATTTACGGCATCCAGCTTGTTATCGTCTATGAGGTTCGAGGGTGGTCCCATAACATTTGTTTTCTTTGTGCTAATAGTTAAGCCAGACAAGTGATAGGATCATAGCGTATTGACTAGTCCAGGCAAGTGATAGGATCATAGCGTATTGACCAGTCCAGGCAAGTGATAGGATCATAGCGTATTGACTAGTCCAGGCAAGTGATAGGATCATAGCGTATTGACCAGTCCAGGCAAGTGATAGGATCATAGCGTATTGACCAGTCCAGGCAAGTGATAGGATCATAGCGTATTGACTAGTCCAGGCAAGTGATAGGATCATAGCGTATTGACCAGTCCAGGCAAGTGATAGGATCATAGCGTATTGACTAGTCCAGGCAAGTGATAGGATCATAGCGTATTGACCAGTCCAGGCAAGTGATAGGATCATAGCGTATTGACCAGTCCAGGCAAGTGATAGGATCATAGCGTATTGACTAGTCCAGGCAAGTGATAGGATCATAGCGTATTGACCAGTCCAGGCAAGTGATAGGATCATAGCGTATTGACTAGTCCAGGCAAGTGATAGGATCATAGCGTATTGACCAGTCCAGGCAAGTGATAGGATCATAGCGTATTGACTAGTCCAGGCAAGTGATAGGATCATAGCGTATTGACCAGTCCAGGCAAGTGATAGGATCATAGCGTATTGACTAGTCCAGGCAAGTGATAGGATCATAGCGTATTGACCAGTCCAGGCAAGTGATAGGATCATAGCGTATTGACTAGTCCAGGCAAGTGATAGGATCATAGCGTATTGACTAGTCCAGGCAAGTGATAGGATCATAGCGTATTGACCAGTCCAGGCAAGTGATAGGATCATAGCGTATTGACTAGTCCAGGCAAGTGATAGGATCATAGCGTATTGACCAGTCCAGGCAAGTGATAGGATCATAGCGTATTGACTAGTCCAGGCAAGTGATAGGATCATAGCGTATTGACCAGTCCAGGCAAGTGATAGGATCATAGCGTATTGACTAGTCCAGGCAAGTGATAGGATCATAGCGTATTGACCAGTCCAGGCAAGTGATAGGATCATAGCGTATTGACTAGTCCAGGCAAGTGATAGGATCATAGCGTATTGACCAGTCCAGGCAAGTGATAGGATCATAGCGTATTGACTAGTCCAGGCAAGTGATAGGATCATAGCGTATTGACTAGTCCAGGCAAGTGATAGGATCATAGCGTATTGACCAGTCCAGGCAAGTGATAGGATCATAGCGTATTGACTAGTCCAGGCAAGTGATAGGATCATAGCGTATTGACTAGTCCAGGCAAGTGATAGGATCATAGCGTATTGACTAGTCCAGACAAGTGATAGGATCATAGCGTATTGACTAGTCCAGGCAAGTGATAGGATCATAGCGTATTGACCAGTCCAGGCAAGTGATAGGATCATAGCGTATTGACTAGTCCAGGCAAGTGATAGGATCATAGCGTATTGACCAGTCCAGGCAAGTGATAGGATCATAGCGTATTGACCAGTCCAGGCAAGTGATAGGATCATAGCGTATTGACTAGTCCAGACAAGTGATAGGATCATAGCGTATTGACTAGTCCAGGCAAGTGATAGGATCATAGCGTATTGACTAGTCCAGGCAAGTGATAGGATCATAGCGTATTGACTAGTCCAGGCAAGTGATAGGATCATAGCGTATTGACTAGTCCAGGCAAGTGATAGGATCATAGCGTATTGACTAGTCCAGACAAGTGATAGGATCATAGCGTATTGACTAGTCCAGGCAAGTGATAGGATCATAGCGTATTGACCAGTCCAGGCAAGTGATAGGATCATAGCGTATTGACTAGTCCAGGCAAGTGATAGGATCATAGCGTATTGACCAGTCCAGGCAAGTGATAGGATCATAGCGTATTGACCAGTCCAGGCAAGTGATAGGATCATAGCGTATTGACTAGTCCAGACAAGTGATAGGATCATAGCGTATTGACTAGTCCAGGCAAGTGATAGGATCATAGCGTATTGACTAGTCCAGGCAAGTGATAGGATCATAGCGTATTGACTAGTCCAGGCAAGTGATAGGATCATAGCGTATTGACTAGTCCAGGCAAGTGATAGGATCATAGCGTATTGACCAGTCCAGGCAAGTGATAGGATCATAGCGTATTGACTAGTCCAGGCAAGTGATAGGATCATAGCGTATTGACTAGTCCAGGCAAGTGATAGGATCATAGCGTATTGACCAGTCCAGGCAAGTGATAGGATCATAGCGTATTGACTAGTCCAGGCAAGTGATAGGATCATAGCGTATTGACTAGTCCAGGCAAGTGATAGGATCATAGCGTATTGACTAGTCCAGACAAGTGATAGGATCATAGCGTATTGACTAGTCCAGGCAAGTGATAGGATCATAGCGTATTGACCAGTCCAGGCAAGTGATAGGATCATAGCGTATTGACTAGTCCAGGCAAGTGATAGGATCATAGCGTATTGACCAGTCCAGGCAAGTGATAGGATCAT
This sequence comes from Biomphalaria glabrata, assembly GCF_947242115.1. Taxonomy (NCBI): domain Eukaryota; kingdom Metazoa; phylum Mollusca; class Gastropoda; family Planorbidae; genus Biomphalaria; species Biomphalaria glabrata. The sequence goes on from NC_074721.1 coordinate 13,514,673, forward strand.
AGCGTATTGACCAGTCCAGGCAAGTGATAGGATCATAGCGTATTGACTAGTCCAGACAAGTGATAGGATCATAGCGTATTGACTAGTCCAGGCAAGTGATAGGATCATAGCGTATTGACTAGTCCAGGCAAGTGATAGGATCATAGCGTATTGACTAGTCCAGGCAAGTGATAGGATCATAGCGTATTGACTAGTCCAGGCAAGTGATAGGATCATAGCGTATTGACTAGTCCAGACAAGTGATAGGATCATAGCGTATTGACTAGTCCAGGCAAGTGATAGGATCATAGCGTATTGACCAGTCCAGGCAAGTGATAGGATCATAGCGTATTGACTAGTCCAGGCAAGTGATAGGATCATAGCGTATTGACCAGTCCAGGCAAGTGATAGGATCATAGCGTATTGACCAGTCCAGGCAAGTGATAGGATCATAGCGTATTGACTAGTCCAGACAAGTGATAGGATCATAGCGTATTGACTAGTCCAGGCAAGTGATAGGATCATAGCGTATTGACTAGTCCAGGCAAGTGATAGGATCATAGCGTATTGACTAGTCCAGGCAAGTGATAGGATCATAGCGTATTGACTAGTCCAGGCAAGTGATAGGATCATAGCGTATTGACTAGTCCAGGCAAGTGATAGGATCATAGCGTATTGACTAGTCCAGGCAAGTGATAGGATCATAGCGTATTGACTAGTCCAGACAAGTGATAGGATCATAGCGTATTGACTAGTCCAGGCAAGTGATAGGATCATAGCGTATTGACCAGTCCAGGCAAGTGATAGGATCATAGCGTATTGACTAGTCCAGGCAAGTGATAGGATCATAGCGTATTGACCAGTCCAGGCAAGTGATAGGATCATAGCGTATTGACCAGTCCAGGCAAGTGATAGGATCATAGCGTATTGACTAGTCCAGACAAGTGATAGGATCATAGCGTATTGACTAGTCCAGGCAAGTGATAGGATCATAGCGTATTGACTAGTCCAGGCAAGTGATAGGATCATAGCGTATTGACTAGTCCAGGCAAGTGATAGGATCATAGCGTATTGACTAGTCCAGGCAAGTGATAGGATCATAGCGTATTGACTAGTCCAGACAAGTGATAGGATCATAGCGTATTGACTAGTCCAGGCAAGTGATAGGATCATAGCGTATTGACCAGTCCAGGCAAGTGATAGGATCATAGCGTATTGACTAGTCCAGGCAAGTGATAGGATCATAGCGTATTGACCAGTCCAGGCAAGTGATAGGATCATAGCGTATTGACCAGTCCAGGCAAGTGATAGGATCATAGCGTATTGACTAGTCCAGACAAGTGATAGGATCATAGCGTATTGACTAGTCCAGGCAAGTGATAGGATCATAGCGTATTGACTAGTCCAGGCAAGTGATAGGATCATAGCGTATTGACTAGTCCAGGCAAGTGATAGGATCATAGCGTATTGACTAGTCCAGGCAAGTGATAGGATCATAGCGTATTGACTAGTCCAGGCAAGTGATAGGATCATAGCGTATTGACTAGTCCAGGCAAGTGATAGGATCATAGCGTATTGACTAGTCCAGACAAGTGATAGGATCATAGCGTATTGACTAGTCCAGGCAAGTGATAGGATCATAGCGTATTGACTAGTCCAGGCAAGTGATAGGATCATAGCGTATTGACCAGTCCAGGCAAGTGATAGGATCATAGCGTATTGACCAGTCCAGGCAAGTGATAGGATCATAGCGTATTGACTAGTCCAGGCAAGTGATAGGATCATAGCGTATTGACCAGTCCAGGCAAGTGATAGGATCATAGCGTATTGACCAGTCCAGGCAAGTGATAGGATCATAGCGTATTGACTAGTCCAGACAAGTGATAGGATCATAGCGTATTGACTAGTCCAGACAAGTGATAGGATCATAGCGTATTGAGAACGCTAAAAGCTTGAAATTGCGCTAAACAAAAGCGATTAATAAAAAAATATTTCTAATCGCAGTCATTTATTATTGTTAGTCTAGATCTATTATCTTAGATCTTATATAATACAGACGTTACTTCAAAAAGATGTTTACGTCCTACGCGTCATGCATTTAGTCATGCATATTAACCAATGACTCAAATTCTGCCAAGTCACTGGTTTTCCTGGCTAGATCAGGCAACCCATTCCATGCTCTAATAGCACAAGGGAAGAAGGAGTATTTGTACAAATTTGTCCTAGCATATGGGACGAGGAATGTGCCTTTATCTTTGTGTCTTTCAGAGTATTTTATTACTAATCTAATTACATGACTGATCCAAACTATTTGATACACTTAAAATGCACTTTATTTAAAAAAAATATTTGGATTTTGTTTGTTACAAATCAAGTTTGAGAAGATACGATAAATACGCATCAAGGTCATATTGTGTACATATATGTTATCTATAACTTTTTAAATACTTCAAATAGATTATTTAGTCTGAGAAATGGGATCGAGATTTTCAACAAAAAAAAAATCAAAAAAAATTACGCTACGCTAAATTACGTTAAATGAATATATGGAGATGCTGTGGCGGGAAGGTAAAGCACTTGGAACCAGAAGTCCCGTGTTCGAATCCTGGTGAAGACTTTAGGTTGACCACTTCGGGGGTCGATTTTTAGTTTGTTTTTCCACACTAACTGTCTTTGTAACCTTTTTTTTTTTTTTTTTTTTTGTGATCTTTTAGTGCCATTCTATAGCCACGGTCAGTCTTCTTCTGACATTTTGATCAATCCTGCCAATAAAAGTTCTAATGGGATGTACTTTAGCAAAGTCACTTTGAGTGAATACACTCCGTTTGGAAACAGATTATGGAAAGAGGCTTACGTAAGTATATTTTAAATTATATTTCTTTTATTATCCAGGTCATAGTTTGAATTTCATTGATTGACTTATATTAAATTCATTAATTTACATACACACCATGCTTTTTTTATTAGTTTACTAAGCAGAAGCTAAAAATATTGAGTTTATTTCAAATAATTGTTAAAGCTTTTATTATTATTATTATGCTAGCGAGCATTTGAACGAAAAGGACACAAACGGAAATAAATAACTATCACACCCACAAGAAGAAAGCCGCAAACTATACCAATAAGTCTTAATTAGTTTCCCTTATAATTAATAAACCGAATACATTGGGCGCTCTAACACCACGACCAACAAAAGTCACAGAAATGAGGTCACCTGTTACTAGAGGTTGTAAACACGCCGTTTCATTTTTTAGTCAACGATACGTAGAATGGTAGCATTAATAGAACAATTAAAACAAATACTCACTATTTTTAAGGTTAACTTAGTTCTAAAGAGTTTAATGATTTTGCATTGGTTTATTGGGCAGATTTTCAGTAATGGAGTCATAAGTTTCTCAACCTCCGCACTGTCCAGAGATCCAGATTTCAAGCTCACACTCTCCCAGGACAACTATATCATTGCTCCTTTCTGGTCAAAAATGGACGCCACTGAAGGATCTGTTTACTATAATCTCTACGAGAAATGTGATGAGGTCACTTTTAAAACCCCAGGAAACAGTTCTTCGTCCCCCTTCAAGGCTGTGGTCATGGAAAGAGCCGCTGCGGACATCAAATCCTTTTACAGCTTGACAGATTTTGATGTGAATAGAGTTTTAGTCACAACATGGATAAATGTACAACCCGAATCTGTAACGGTAAAAAAAAAAAACAATATAAATTAGAAAATCTTTTGTCTTTAAAATCTTATATTTCCATTTTCTCTATTTTTTCCATTACTCATTTTTTCTTTCTTTTATATTCATTTGTCTTCTTTCTTCTCTCTCTCAATTCTCTAAAATACTTCTCTCTTTTTGTTGTCTCCTCTCTTAGACGCTCTCTTTTTCTAAAATGTTTTCTCTCTTGCTTTATCTCTTTCTCGTCTCTCTCATTCTCTTCCTCAGCCTTTCTGTTTAAAACAACTCTCTAATATTTAATTCTGTGACTATTTGCTGTCTATATCTTCCTTTATCCTGGTTTATCTTTATCTTTTCATTCATTTACAAATCTCTAATTTTTAATTATAATCTCTATTTTTGTTTTAGGTATGTATGTGTCACGAGTCGAGACTTTGACCTATTTTGACCAGTTTCTAGAAGCCCAGGTCATGTCAGTGCTGACCAGAGTAAAGAAGTTAATTTTAGTCAGCAAATCAGAAAAAGAGGTTAAGTGGAAAAAAAGCATACGTCAGCTTCTAGAAGGTCTCAAAATTAACTTGTTTACTCTGGTCAGCACTTGACCTGGGCTTCTAGAAACTGGTCGAAATAGGTCACAGTCTCGACTCGTGACAGTATGTTTTGTCCTACTGGACTTAGCAGGGCTAATGGGGGGGAGGGTCGGGCCTCAAACTTCTACCCAAAATAAATAGGTTCAAACGTTACCTTTCCCCTCCTATTTATAAAAAAAACTAAAGCAAACTACAATCAGCTAATTCCAAGAGAATATTAAAGGCATCTCTCTCAATCTCTCTCTGTTGATGGTATGTTATATGGTGTGAAGAGTTGTGCCCATGTATAGGGGACACTACTCGGGTAGCCAAGATGGCCGATTAAAGCTGTTTGTTATGAACTGAAAGTGTTCTTATTTCAAGTTTGTTTATATTCAAGTATCTATCCTAACATGGTGGCAGCGATTTACACATCTAATAAAGGTAAACGATAACCTAGAGAAGCTTAAAGAAAATATAAGAAATCAGTAACTAAAATGGCTACTGCTAACAGTACCGCAACCGCTATTGCAAACAGGCAATATGGCGGCCAATTGGAAAAGATTCAGAAGAGACTGGGATAACCCTGAAAAGGCCACGAAACTCACAACAGAGACAGAAGAGATACGTGTAGCAACACTAATGACCATAATTGGAAGTGAGGCAGCAGACGTGTTTGATTCATTTGGAAAAGGGCAGGAGACAAAAATAATGGAAGTTTAGAATAGTTTTGAAGAGTTCTACTTTGGGAGAACGAACGAAACCTATGAGAGATATGTCTTCAATACGAGAAGACAAGAAGAGGACGAGAACATTGACTCGTACATAACTGCCCTGAAGAAACTGGCAAGCAGCTGCAATTTTGATAAACTTGAAGAGAGTCTGATTAGGGACCGAATTATCTTAGGGGTTAGAAGTGAACACTTGAAGATGAAACTGTTGCAAGATGATAAACTAACCCTACAGAAATGCATAGATGTGTGTAGGATATATGAAAGATCACAAAGACAAATGAAGGATATTAGAGAAGGAAGAGACGAACTTTTGGACAAACCAACCATTGAAAGAATCTCAACGTCAGGCCCAAAATACAGAAAGGAATATCAACAGAGTGACACGGGGCCAAGACAAAGGAAAACATGTACATTTTGCAAGGGCGACTATGAATACACAAAGGGAAAATGTCCGGCCTGTCTGTCTGGTAAAATGTTTGTACACTTTATATCTCCCACACCTAATCTCGGATGAAGTTGAAATTTTGCACATATGTTTTTTGTACCTGACAAAACAAGAAGCAATAAACAAATTTTTGAATTAGTTTTGTTTTCTAACAAAGAAAAGAAATATTACTTGACAAATGTGGTGGAAAAGTTGAATGAGTTCCATTGAGTAGGCTTGAGCCCTTGAGTACTAATTACATGACTGATCCAAACTAATTAATAGATTACATTTAATATAAGTTTTGTTTATATAAAGTATGTTTTTCTTGTTAGTTTTAGATCTAGAATACATGTCGATCTAGATAGTTTTCTAAGAAAATAAAACTTCAAATGCGAATGACTTAATACAAATATCACTATGGTGTTATAAATCACTTTTGGTTTTATATCTAGTCTAGTGTCTAGAGTAGTCTAGACCAGGGGTGGGCAACCTTTTTGGATCGAGGGCCGCATTTCTTTCAATTTGGGAATGGCGGGCCGCATATCTATATACAACTTAGAAAGATACTCTAGCTAACTTTTAATTCATAGTTACACTGTATTATATTCACGTTTCTTTTTTCCTCACTCCACGTTAAGGAATCACAACAATAGTTAGCAATTAAAAAAAATTTTTTTTCAATCGCTGTTGTCTTTTTATATTACAAAAACCCCGCTAATATACAGTTGTACTTAATGTGCAGTATTTTACTTTTTACACTCGTGCATAATGTTCCGAAACTGTAAAACTAGCCTACTAGTTGTTACCTTTGTGACTGCTGTCAAATTACAGTCAGTCAAAATCAACAAGTAATCATACTTTTCTAGTTTCCCCCCACCCAAAATATAATGCTTGTTCACTGGATGAGACAAAATATGTTCCGGAAGTTAAATGTGGACGAGCGAAACTTGCCCTTTTGGAGCATCACCAGACAATGCTGAGCATGTCCTTCAATGGTGCATACTAAATCAGAGACCCGAACAGGACCTTGGCCCAAGGCACTCCTATAGAACCAAAAATATTCGGAGAACTGCCTGATCTGGAAAACATTGCGCGGTTCATCTTAGATACTGTTCTCAACCCTTCAACATGTAAAATGAGAACAAAGAAGAAGAAGAACAGATGTATGTGTACACAAATAGTGTGAACAGCAGCACATTTTTTAAAGTGTTGACATACAGATTCTGGCACCCATAAGACTCCTGTGGAGGTACTGACTGGAGATTCTCTTTGCTCGGAGTTATGTCCTCTGGAGCTAAATCAGCTTCTGCGCTAAACGGTGAGCTAATTGTATTGAAAACCGGTTCTTGACGTCTTAAAATTTGCTTTTATAAATTGCAAAATTAAGGAATCTAAATAAGTGTTGTACTTTTAATCATTTCACTAGAAATAATTTCACCTTTCAGCAAAGGAAAATGACAAAACCTGTATTCTTTTGCTTGCTTGTAGAGTTGGGAAGACCTTGTTTGAAAAGATTTAACATCCATTTACATTTCATATGCAAAAAGCTCATAGCAATGGCAATTATGAAACATGAAATCTGTCTTCCACGCTTTATTAGAAAAATTGGTAACAAAATATCAGCCAGTGTCCTTCAAGTAACGTAACAATTTCTTCCTGGAGAGTTTATATTGTTCTCGTTTACCTTACCCCATGCAATGATAGGGGAAATTTTGGGTTTAATTTATTCATAATCGGAACTACCTGAAGTTAATAATCCCCTATCTCTAATAAATTTGATTTATCGAAAAGTATAACTTCTGAAGTTGATATTTTATGCAGCTTTGTGCAAACTTTCCTGTTTAAAGTTTGTGGTTGGGATATTTAAAAAAAAAACACACCACTTTCGAGCTCCACAAACTGTCGCCCTTGTCATCTTGTTCCAAGCATACCCAACATTCAACACAGTTCTTCATAGCAATGGATAAATACTGATCAGAGATTGTGTCTTGAATTGAGTATATTGATGTATAGCCAATAAGCATAGTCTTCGTTTGATTGAAACTTTTTATAATGGCAGTTTCAATAATTTATATTTATATTATTTTTAATATATTTGCATTTTTATATGCATATACTGTGGGCACACCTGACTTCTGTAGATGTCGGCGGGCCGCATAAAACACTCCGGCGGGCCGGATGTGACCCGCGGGCCGTAATTTGCCCACCCCTGGGATGAATAAAAAAAAAAAGGAAGATGGAATGTCTAGAATTAAACATTAAAAGTTTAAGCAAAATAAAGAACAAATCCGTGTCAATAAATATTAGCCTGTCGAATTTATGAATACGATACCGTGAATAAAAAAATCATTTCGAGAAAAAATAACCGCTGCCGTTCCAATCGTAAAAGTTGTTTAGTTGGACTAGGCACACGGTAAGTAATAACAGGCGTAATGGACCTCATTCACCAATAGTAAACAAACAATATTTAGTCACGTGATCATATTAATAAAACAACGCAAAAAACTGTCATGTGACTGCCACTATGTATTAAAATTAGATCGTAATTTGTATAGAAGAGATAGAGAACCACGTGGCAAAATATTGTTTGTTTACAATTGGTGAATGAGGTCCATTTGACGCAAATATGTCTGCGATTTACATTAAGTACATTAAGACTCTTTGTAATCTTAGTTTGTTTTATTTTTTTTTTTTATAAAAACTCACATATGTTAATTCTGTTTTTCCTTCCTTCAAGTCCACTACTAATGCAGAAACGACCAGCTTTCAATTAGTGTACATCAGTGGTCACAGCAAAGTTAGAGTTGGTTACACTTACCAGTTCAGTGGTAAGAAATCTATTATTGACATCGCAAATATGAAATGTTGGCTATTTGGCATAAGTGCCCCCTTCCGTGCAATACACATGATTAAATAATTGTTTACAATCAATGCTGCTCAAACTTGCCCATATTACCCCCCCCCACCTGACAAAAGAATTGGTTTGCGAGCCGCGCCGCCGCCCGAATGCCTTAACCAGTAAGAATGTCAGTAAGCGCCGCCATATTCACCAGTAAGGTCGGCCAAATGTTTTTCTGCATTTTGATCTTAACAAATTCATTTGACTAGCACCTAGCACGCCTTTTCCTCCAAGTAAATATTGTCAGCTTTAAGTAATGTTATATTGAGAAGGGGAGGGCCAGATTGACTCTAAAGTGTACGAACAATTCAAGGTAACTGTTGCACATGCAAGTTTGTGATGAAATTAATCGTCATAACATACTTTTGTTTAACAAAACTTCCTGTAACGCATTGGTTTTGTCCACTATTAACTGTCTAACAGAACATTAGTACAAAGAGACATATTGGACCTTTTTTGACGTAATAAAGAATGGGTGGAATCACGTTGGCGGTGATGTATTGAAGTGTGTACTTTAAACTAAAACCTGAAGGACTTGAAAAATATTACCACTGTGAATCATGTTTGAAAATGTGGTATGAAATACAGGTTAGAGATATAACATTTCTGTGTCTTAGAACTCATTGCTGAGCTAGTCCAGACTTATCTACGATTGTATTGTTTAGCGTAAAACTCTAAGTACGCTCGGTTGGTTTGAATCTTGACCATTTTATAACAATGCTTGAGAATCCGTAAGTGGCTGAGAATCCGTGTTTTTTTTTTTTCATAAAAATACACCATTTTTACAACTATTCACTATTAATAGTAACTAACACGACAGCTATCTAGTAAGGGAGATGTCAATTACCATATTTTAAACACATCTATGCTAACGGTCTTAGATTTGTGTAAAAAAAATATTTTTTTTTACTAATTTATTGCTAAGTCAAATAGGTTCTATCATACTAAATACTATATTTACAAAAACAAAAAAAAAGTTTACTTCTTTTTTTGAAGAGAAAAATCTCTTTAGTATGCATATAAGTGGAACACAATTTAAAACACCATTTAATAAGTGATTTTTCAATTCATCGCGTGAGCCGCAGCATCTAACACAGAACATGGAACACTTAACTAAAGGATTTAAAAAATATTTTTTTTACGGAAATGTCTTTTTTTTTTTTCTTGAGGCTTTGAATAAAAGATTGACCCTTTACAAAATTAGATCAATTAGATAATCATTATAAGACATCAGTAAGGCCAGGTTTACTTCTAACTTTACCTTCACTTTCGCCTATTCCTTGGTCTACTGGACCGTTGGGGCACCACACAAGATCTGGAAACCTTCTTTCTCCATTCTTCTCTGTTATTTGCCTTTGGTAAAATATCATTGTGATATTCTTTCTGAAAATATTGAAACCTGCCTTTTTACCTTCCTGGATGGACCACTTCAGGGGCCGATTTTGAGTTTGTGTTTACACACATACTGTCTTTGTAAGCCTATTAACTCTGTTTTATTACTAAAAGTATGTTATTTTCGGTCATGTAAATGTATTAACTATGTTCTGATGTAATATAAAAAAACAACAAGATTTGTTCTAATACTGTAATCCCTTTTTATTTTTTATATCCTAAAGACCAAGAGACTGCGTATGTGATATTTATCTATCAACAAGATAAGATGAAATGGCAACCGAAAGAAGGAAGGATTATCAAAGCTGGTTTTGTAAGACCAGAGTCTGGTATCACTGACATTGCCCTTACTGTTGATCAGATATATAACCTTGATCATATGATTGGAGTAGGATCTGGTAGGTGATACAATATGAAACTGTATTACATAATCTTTGCGTTATACAGAAAAAAGATTGACTTAAAAAAAAAGATACAAGTTTGCTATATCTGATTATATTTTGCAAAACTTATTTCATATTTTTTATCAAGACTACTTTTAATATTTCTTCCCCCTCCCCTATACACACACACAAACATAGTGAACACATTTTTTAATGCATTTAAGGTTCCCGGTCACTTCATCCCCTGGCCATTTCATCCCCATGTTATTTTATCCGCTGGTCATTTCATCCTCTAATCCGTCAAATAATAATTGTAAAAAGTATGAAATTAACAATATTTTATTTATTTATTTTTATTTACATGACAAAAACAATAACACATTAATAAATAAGAATAGAACAGAATGTCATTAAAAATATTTTTAAAAATAACATGTATAGATATAGAATTATGTAAAAATTGTTTTTGCTTGTTAATTGAAATCAATAAGTTAGGCTATTTGCTAGTAGGTACAGAAGACGATTCTTTGATTCGTATTGCTGTGCATCAATTGTAATTTCTTGAACATTGTTTGCGTATTGCTTGAAGTTCGCGTTTATTAAATTATATAAAACGTGATATCAGAGTTTCAAATGACACGCTCATATTTAAGAAAAAATGATTGACAAATAAAGTGAAAGATGGTCTTCAGAAGATAAGTTATCAGCGGCAAGGTCAGAAGTAGTCTAATTGTTCTCATCTCTCCAAAGATTTTCCCTACTTCCACCACACCTTGGACTTTGATCATTACATAACTCAATATGCGCAGGAAAATATTGACATCCCTACAACAAACAGAAAGAACTAACTAAATACAAACTCCGCATTACACTATATCTACTTATTGAAATATAATCTTTCATTTCTCAACAAGTCTGAAGAGAGTTGGGGAACACTATATACACTCTAATAACATGCCAAAAAATATCAAAAACTATTCTAAATAAACATATTTATACATTAGATGAAACGGGGGCTTAAAGGCAAAGTCTTAACAGCACAATTACACAATGATTAAGAAAAAAAATTAATTGGGGATGCAATGACCGGGGATGAAAAGACCAAGGATGAAATGACCGGTCACCGCATTTAAAAAGCGATCAAGTAACTGGTTTCCCAACTGGTCCAGACAAGTGATAGTATCATAGCGCATTTAGAAAGCTTAAAGCATGCGATCGCGCTGAAAAAAAACCCAGTGGTAAAAATATTAATAATAGCACATATTTGTCATTGTTAGTCTAGATCTATTACAAATTTAATCACTTGACTGATCCAAACTAATTGATACAATTACATCTCATATAAACTTTGTTATAAAAAAGTATTTTTATTTATTTATCTAGTTAGTCTTCTGTCCCGTAATGTCCTTAGTGATTGTATTCAATGTGTTTCTATAGTCAAACGTACATGTTCTTTTCTTATACATCTCATAGCTCTTTTTTACATCTGTTCTAGTTGCTTTGTTTTGTTAAGTTACGGATGTTCCTAACAGATTAAGCATATTCTATTATTGGTCAAACCAAGGTTAAATACAAACCGTTCTTGTCTGGAGAATCTATACTAAAGCTACAATGTTTTCACGAGCAGACGATTTGGGACATTTTTGTAAACAACTGACAGGACATAATTGAACATACCTCAACCGACAATTCTTATATCCATTTCAGCGAAAATATATTTATACTTAAAGAGAAAATTAAAAACATTCACACAATTGTCAGTCAGGGTGTTTCAAGGTTATTCGTCGTCACCGACAAGTGCTGGTTGCGTGTGTGTATCTGTATTTTATTTTTGTTATTTGTAAGTTGGTTGTGTTTGCATCAGTGATTCTGTTATACTTGGTGGTCAATATAAAGAGACCCGGTGTCATGCTGAACTTTATATTTATAGTACTAAATGCTGAAGTGAACAAGTGTAATTTATTTCCATTTGTTGGGACCAATACAATAATCTTTTCTTAGTATGCGATCACCTGCATCACACACAAGGCTACCTTGACCCGCGTCACCAGTACAGGTACAACATCTACAGGCATTGACTTATAATGCCTAGCCTGTGTATATGTAATTATGGGGGAGTCAAGGTTCATCCTGCCCGAAACATGGCAGGACTTAGGCGTAGGCGAAACAAGCTTAGGGCTTCCGACTGGCGGAAACCTCGCACAGGGCTCTAAACAATTTATTTTAGAAAAGAAATAGCTAAAATTGTACCCAAAGTTATTGTTGGAGTACTTACTTTAGGTCTTCAAACTTAGATCCTCCCGCGCCGTTTGGCGCATTGGATGGCAAGCTGTCTCCACAAAGATATGTGAATAGCAATGTCTGAAACCTCTTCCCACCTGGTGTCCAGTATTTTGTGGTCCTCCATGAAAGTGTTGAGCCAAGTTAGATGAGAATTTACCTGTTTGCGCTTTTGGAGTACCGTACACTATATTGTAAATAAATTTGATATTTGACCTGCAATTTTTTGTTTGGGGGGGGGGGAGGGGGTTAGAAGATAAAGAGTGTGTTTCTTCGTAGACTAATGTGGTGTAACAGATGTATGTCTAAAGTACCTTGATAATCCTAGATGCTTGAGTATCTTGTAAGTTTTATTACTGATGCGAGTCCTATTAGTAACACATACTTCGCTACCAGACAATGTACAATAACCAGCAGGATCAATGCACAGTAGCTAAGTTCACTCGAGATGAAATTAGAATAACGAATTTTAATGCAGAATGGGCCTCAGCCGAGTAAGTCACTAAAACGATATTATCCCTTCAAGAGTCTAGCAGTAACTGTCCTAAAAGTCTACGGTACTTATCTCAAACCCAATGCCTATGACGTCACTAGAAAATGTCGCTTTCAAAGTCAGTCTATTATAGTGCGTTCCTAAACTAAACTAAGTGTCTAACAGTGGCTATAACTTGTGAATGTACCTTTATGAAGAGGTTTAACAAGTTCATTGAATCGTTTGTATCGAATAGGCGAGGAACAGAGTTATTTTAATGCAGAAGAAATTCTAGCAGAATATTCCAGCAAAGTTTTTTGCTTTTTGTCTCTCAATTTTTCTATTCCACTCTTTAGCATCTGTTTAAATCCCTGCGTGATTACACGTTTGACTGTTTAAGATAAAAATTGTGATTTGTAGATGATATCAAAATAGGGTTAATCCTGGAAGAGACCGATCCAGTAATATGATGCACATTGGTCTGAAAGTATCTATGGGTCAGTTGCGGTAACATTGTAACTATACAATACTGTATAAGATATTAAGTACTGATTTGTAAACTCTGAGTCATGTCAAAGATTTATCTGTGTCATACACACTCACCTGACTTTTATAGGACTATAAGAAATATTAAAATATGTTGTTTGTTAATGGTTTGGATTGAAACTCTCAGCAGCACTGCATAGGGGTTAGGCGATTTCGTTATTTTGAAACATGTGGCTGGTTTACACAATAAAGTCTGTAAAAATATTCTATAAAAGTTAGAGAGACGGACAATCACTTTTACGCCACTTACTGTTATCTGTAATGGTAATTTGTACATCTTCATTGGCAAATAGGGTAACTGCCTACCTAGCATTCAGCCCAAATGCCCATATAGCCAGCCTAACACTTAATGTTTTATTTGACTTCATGTTGATTTAAATTTTCTGGATCTTTTTATTCGTATATCTAAATCTTCTACGTTTTCGAATTGGTTGAAATTGAGCCATATGTCTTTTTTGTCCTGGGGCTGAAAATGCTGATGCAAATACTTTATCTAGAATGGTTGCTTTAGTTTGATTATCATTATGTGCTTAATTATCTTCTCTTTTTATTGGCCTCTTCTTGTTGTTTCCATGTTCTTAAATTTAATCTACGACCACAGAGTTTTTATTGTTATCCTTAGGTATGATCGGAACGTGGACATACGAGGTCTCCAAGCTGATCAGTTCCACTCAGAAATGTCAGAGATACACGTGCGGCCATGCAGAACTGCTGACTAACTCCAAGTACAAATCAGATGTCGACCAGCTCTACAAGTGTCCATGTACTGTTAATCTGCTGGACAGAAGATGGAGGGTGTATGAGTCTCGTGGAAAGGTCGAGTGCTACGCCCTCAGTTCTATTGTTAAATCTAGACTCTTACAAGACAACACAAGAAACAGAGTGAGTACTGTAAAAATAATTAAAATATTGTTTTATATGAAAACAAGTGGGAATGCTATTAGTGGGTTTTAGGGATTTCTAGCTTCTGTCAGTTCTCAAATTAAAGTTATCAAATTATGTTTTTGCAATTGGATTGGGTTTATTAATATTGTGTCAACCGAGCGGACTCACTAACCAAAATGTATATGCTTGCATTTTATACATTTTTTTTTTCTGTTTGTTAACCCATAAAAAGTTTGCGCATTCCTAAGCTTTCGTATTACTGTCTCATTTGATTTTATTATTTAATTTTCATTACTTTACGTTTTAATTTTTTTTTTACATTAATGTAGATAGCGTTTAGGGGCGTGATGGCTGAGCGGTAAATCATTTTGCTGCCGAAGAGGTCTAGGGTTCGAATCCTGGTGAAGACTGTTTTTTTTTTAATTTGGGGATATCTAGGTCGCCACAGAGCCCACCCATCTCTAATACGTAACTAACCTTGTAAGGGAAAGATAAGGTTGTTTGCTGTGCTGGTCAGATACACGGAAGAAATGTACATCATCTGACCCATGGATCACGACGTCTAACGTCTAAAAGGGATGCTTTACTTTGCTTTCGTAGCTAGTTACTGTCTGGCTAGTGCCCGCCCTCTTAACTAACAGAAACTTGCTCACAAAAGATGTAATCTGGATTGTAGAACTGGACAGCACGTCAGGCTCTTTCTTGTATTTTAACATGCATTATAATTACATTTAAGAGCGTCAAAAGTAAACAAATGGACTTCTTTCTATTATAGAATTTCATTTTAAAGGTTTATTAATCTAATCAACTAGCAATATAGCAATGACTTTGTACACACGACGCTGAGTATTTTCCTTTTCTTATCACTATTAGCAGTGACATTTTGATTGGTGATGTTTTCTTGTGTAGAACTGAATAACCGTTCAGTGATTTGATTCACTAATTGAAACAGTGCCACCTAAAATTCTCTCGTACATTTAATAAACCTTCCATTCCCTTCCCCTTACTTAGTCTGTTGAATTGACTAGGCACAACATTTGATCTGTCAACCTTCTGTCAACATTTTTCACTGTCTTTTGCTAGGATTATAGCCTCTTGTATGGACAGACCCGTTTTTCCCTTGACGTTGTCAACTCGTCGAGTATTTCATCTGCCCCCCCCCTTCTTTATTCTGATAATGTTCTCTTCAGAATAGTCTTTGTCAGATCTGAGAATCTGAATGAATAGCTCTTCGGTATTATCTTGAGGTTATTAATGAACACAATTAAATCATTATTATTTAATCCAATAAAAAATGCAACACAATCGCCACCACAATAATATCCTACAAATGACAAACGACTGGGTAACCATAAAGCATATAGAGCAATTGGGACCCATAGTATACATATGGTTTTTCTGGTAAACATCTTCAATGTCATAAGCCCATAATCCACTTCCTATGGATTTAGCCAACCTAACATTCAAATAACTCACTAACTTAAACACCTCGCATAGTAGTAGTAGTTGATTATGATATTATCCCTGGTCTATCAGACCATGAGATCATAAAAATACACAGTCAGATAAAAGCAGTAGCCAATACAAAACCCAAAAGAAAAATCTTACTCTGGAATAAATGTAACCTAACACAACTACACCAAGCTGCATTAAACTTTCAGCAAACATTCTTATTAGAAAAAGACATTAACCAACCAGTCGATGACCTCTGGAATTTCATTAAAAAACCATCTTAAAAGCATTATAGAAAATCATATACCAACTAAATACATATCAAACAAAATAAATAAATGCTGGTTTAATAATAGACTAAAGAAGCTTTGTAAACAGAAGGAAAACCTCTATAGAAAATTTAAAGAAACTAATGCAGAAAGAGTTTACAAAAAGTATATAAAAATTAAACACTTAACCCAAAAAGTAAGCAGACAGCTGCAGAGTGAATACATAAACAATGTAATATCTAAAGATAACAACAAAAACCTATGGTCATACATTAAGTCTAAGAAAATGGAAACAACAGGCGTAGCGCCATTAAAAGATGAACATAACATAATACATAATGATAATGAAACTAAATCAAACATTCTAAACAAATACTTTGCATCAGCATTCTCAGCCCCAGAAGACAAAGACATATTACTGAATTTGAACCAAGTAGACAACATAGAAGATATAGTAGTACAAGAAAATGGAATTCAAAAACTATTAGCCAACACCAAACCAAATAAAGCTTCTGGACCTGATGGTATTCCAGCTAGATTACTCAAAGAACTAAGTAATGAGCTAGCCCCAGTGTTCAAAATACTCTTTCAGGCTTCACTTAACCAGGGCAGAGTACCAAAGGACTGGAAAGAAGCTAATGTCACCCCCCTATTTAAAAAAGGAGAAAAATCTGACCCAGGAAACTACAGACCAGTATCACTTACCAGCATCACATGTAAAATCCTAGAACACATAATATGTAGCAACATCATAAACCACTTAGACAAACATAATGTCCTCACACCATACCAACATGGCTTTCGGAAATATAGATCATGTGAAACACAACTAATAGGACTAATTGATGATTTTTCAAAAGGTTTAGATAATAGTGAACAAATAGATGCTATCTTACTAGATTTTTCTAAGGCTTTTGACAAAGTTCACCACCATAGTTTGCTTAAAAAATTAAAATATTTCGGCATTAATGGTCCACTGCATCAGTGGATTAAAGACTTTCTGATAGGGAGAAAACAAACTGTAATAATAAATGGTTCTAAATCAACACCGATAACAGTAAACTCAGGTGTACTTCAAGGAACAGTCTTGGGTCCACTACTATTTTTAATTTACATACATGATTTACCAAATTGCATTACTTCAGGAACAAAAGTCAGATTATTTGCAGATGATTGCATAATATATAGAACAATAAAAACAACACAAGACACAGATATTTTACAAAGAGAATTAGATGAATTACAGAAATGGGAATCAAATTGGAGCATGTCTTTCCACCCAGAAAAATGTCAGTTGTTAAGAGTAACAAAAAAACTAAAACAAATTAATTCATGGCAAACCAGTAACACAGACTAAAAACGCAAAATACCTAGGTGTTATAATAAATGAAAAACTGTCATGGAATCCACATATTGATGAAACTACAAAAAAAATCAAACAAAGCATTAGGATTTATTAAAAGAAATTTCTATAAATCAAATAAGAAAATAAAACTAAAATGTTATTTAACCTTGGTTAGGCCAATAATAGAATATGCATCCTCTGTTTGGGACCCCTCAACTCAAGAAAACATTAAGAAACTAGAACAGACACAAAATAGAGCAGTGCGATTCATAACAAACGAATATTCACATTTGACTAGAGTAACACCTTTAGTAAAATCACTAAATTTAGAAAGCCTTCAGGACAGAAGGCTCAAAAGTAAAGTAGCAATCATACATAAAACACTGAACCATAATCTTCAAATACAAAAACAAAATTTAATAAAATACTCTGAAAGACACAAAGATAAAGGCACATTCCTCGTCCCATATGCTAGGACAAATTTTTACAAATACTCCTTCTTCCCTAGTGCTATTAGAGCATGGAATGGGTTGCCTGAGCTAGCCAGGAAAACCAGTGACTTGGCAGAATTTAAGTCATTGGTTAATATGCATGACTAAATGCATGACGCGTAGGACGTAATCATCTTCTTTTTTGAAGTAACGTCTGTATTATATAAGATACGAAGATAAGCATATATACATATTTATACAGTTATTTTATTTTTCGATTAATCCATTAGAATTGTACACATTCCCAGGCTGACTACCACCCGCTTAGTCCTTTCATCACTTATGCTGCTTTATATTTTTCTCCTTAAAAGTAACTTTCATAAGAGTAGCAAAAGTTCAGAATAGTAGGTTAGAATAGTGTTGTACTTATGACTTTTTTATCTCTAGTTAATATCATGTTCTAATTTCTGTCTTCAAGCTTTGCTGCTACCAAAATAGATATTCTCACAGCTTCATAAGTCTAGCACAATACGATGAAAATCGCAGAAAGTCGTCAAATATTCATAACTCTCCGCAAGCTGGTCACATACTCATAAGTGACCCGTGGTCATGGTCTACCCACAGCTCCAAGGCCGTACAAGACAACGTCCAGGCTAACAGGTGGTGCTGTATGGAAAGTCTCAGTTCTTTTCTGTGTGAACGATTTAATGCTGTCTTCCCGGATATGGAGTGTACTAACGATATTCCTTACATACCTTGTACGTAGATAAGTCCGTATATACCTCGTATGTTGATAATTATAAATAACTCTATTGAAAATATAATTAAGATAAGATAATTTGTATTGATCCAATCAAATGGAAATTCAGTTTGACTACAATTGATAACCTCAGCGTAACCACTGTAACAATAACATTATAGATGCAAATACGAACAACATTCACACACGAAACACATACACACTCAAACCAGGGCTTTATGAATTAGACTTCTATGAACTTCTTGATGATTACAGATGATCTCGTAACACTCTGACCGACAGCGGGATGAAGGAGTCTTTAAATCTTTCTGTTTTAGTCCTAATGGAAAGGAGACGACCACTTCGTTCAGATCTTATGTAATAGTGGTTTAATGGGCGAAAGTTATCTTTATAAGATATAGTTTTTTTTACTCTAAATTGCTATTTAAAAATATATTAAATCTATCAAAAATGAGTAGCTCCTGCATCTTTGTGAGTTTGTCAAACATTCTCACGCACTAACAGGCACACACATACACACCCAACAAAGAAAGACAAAGAAACAAGGATTTGGTTTCGGGACTTTGGTGGGACAACAAGAAGAGCAAGACTTGTGTAAGTCAAGAAATGGAGATCTCCTACTTATAGATAACAACGTTCTCAATGATTTTGGTTTACTTTCTTGACAGCACACATTCTGGGAGATCCTCATTTCATCACTCTGGACGACTTGAACTATACAATGAACGGCTGGGGAGAGTACACGCTCATGGACATCCCCAGCAGAAGGTTTCTTCTACAGGTAAGAAGAATTGGCCATGGATTTACTTATTTTGCAGCTCAGTGAGTTCTGATAATGATTTATTAGAGGTATTCAGTTTAAAACAATGCACAAATGTGTACGCAAAGACGACGAAATATATAGTATTGCTTTTTAGAGAATGTAATTTAAGATGTTAAATTTTTTTGTTTCTTTACGCTGCAGTGCTAATAAATGAGTCATGCCGGATTTTAGTAATGAGTAGGCTCTTGTTTGGTTGCTCTGTGTTTTAAAGAGTTTGGGTTTAAGTCTCGGGTTCGATTCCTGTTGAAGACTGGAATTTTAAAGTTTGGGATCTTTAGGGTGCTTCTGAGTCAACCCAGCTCTAATGGATACCTCACAGTAATAGTTGAAAAATAAAGGCGGTCACAGAAAGAGAAGACCTTTACATCATCTGCTCCATCTCCATATGTCGCAAGGTCTGAAAGGGGAACTGGCTATTTGGAAAAATTGTTGCGGAAGTCATTATCCTCTTCAAGCTTTCAGGATATATGCAATTTAAACAATCAAACAGTTTGTCATATTGGTGAATAAAGAAATATAAAAGCTGGAAATTTAAGCTTAAATTTGTCATTTTCTCATATTTAATTTAATTAATAATTTGTTAACATAGATATATTTTTTATATGTGGAAGCCACCATTTAAGAGTAGGGCCCATGGCGGTTGCACGGTCTGGCGCTGTAGTAAATGCACCCATAAAAACAGAGTAAGCTCCATGCTAATGCCTTAGAGAATGGAGATTCAGTAATATTTAAACCTTTTGTTAGATTCGAAATTTGTTACAAAAAATAATAAGTATAAAAATGTTTTCAAACTTCCTTAATAAAGGTATTTTTGTTTTTTTACCTTCAGGGTAGAACTGAAAAAGCCGAGACTAGCAATGGCATGAAGATCAATGCCACGATCTTTTCTGCCTTCGCTGCCAAGGAGGGAGACAATCCAGCTTTCCAAGTCAAGTTATCTCTGAACAAATCAGGTACGACTTTCCTTCACTACCTTTTTACTCTAAGATTATCTATATTTACTTCTCTAGTGGGGAGGTGTCACTTAGAAGTATAGCCAACGATGGGAGCTTCTGAGTCCACCCAGCCACATGACACCCTCGTTATGTAGGCAACAGAAAGAGATGACCTTTACATCATCTGCCCTATAGACCACAAGGTCAGAAAAGGGACCTTTTTTATGAGCAAAAGAGAATTACGAAAACTAAAACTCAAATGTGAATATTTTTGTGTTTTTTTTTTCCATACATTTCTTTATCCCAGCGACTCCCAGGGTGCTATGCTATAATGCAAACTAAAGTTAAATAGACATACATTTTAATACTTCTTGTATATTCTCAGCAATGATTATAACGGCCAACAACAAAGACATTACAAACGACTTTTATAGACTGTCTAACTACACCCTGGTCACTGAGAGCGTTGGCATTCGTCGAGAGAACATTCTGAACAAAATTGTTGTCACCGCTGCCTTCCCTGCAGGTACGATTAAGTTGATTTAGCACACGCTACAAGTTTTTTTTTATTATAAGGGAGTTAACAAATAAAATACATGATTATCTCTTTATTATTGATTACTCCGCTTTGTAGAAGTTCGATAAGCCACTACATTGTAAGTCAGTATTTCTCCACCTTTTATCAGTGGCGCAAGTCCGCCACGCCAATCCGGGCAGGAGGACGACATCATTGTGCCCTTATCTAGAAATGCAGCGCTTGCAAGGTATTGTGGTACTGGAGATACGAGAAAATGAAGAAATTCTCCTCATTAGCGCTTATGATTTCAAAGCTAAAAAATATGGTCAATCGTTTTATGAATGTTAAATATATGCTAGAAAACAGACTTCGTATCCAGCCTAGATATGATGTCTAGATAGTTATGTATGTATGCGTGGGTGTGTTTGTGTTAAATGTTAAATGTTTCTTTAGGTGTAACAATCATAATCCAAGTCGGAGTAAGAGATCTAGAAATAGACCTGGAAGTGGACAAATCTCTCAGGTCTTCGACCAAAGGTCTCCTCGGCAACTTTAATGGAATACCTGAGGATGACTTCGAGCTACCAAACGGAACAGTGCTACCAAGTAATATAAGTGAAAAAGAGATTCTGGAACAGTTTGCGCCTTTGTGTAAGTCAATTTAGTTAAATGAACTTCATATATATTATAACAAGTGTTAAGCTCTTTCGCGGTGTCAAATACTTGAAATACAAACAAACACAAATGAAGGTCACACTGAACGAAACCGATATCACCGGCGAAAGGCCGAACAATCAATAGTCGACTCAGCTGGTGAATATCAAACACGTTTAATAATTATGAAGGGAACCGTCGAATGTCACCTACTTCTAGCCGTCTATAAATACTTCTTCTTTCTATGTTGTTATGACAAGCGTCTTGTTTATGTCGACTCCTATATCGTTCTGACTTTTTTAAAACTATCACGTCATCGTCACTAAGTCAAAACTTGCCCCATATTTCCGAAACAAATAACTCATTCCTAATCGTGCCAGAACAACTCCTCCCCCTCCTGCTAAAAAAATGTGCCAGTCAATTTTTTACCTATTTGTCTTAGTCTTACATTGTGCAGGGGCCAAAATGTATGGGGAACATAGAAACAATACAACTTGAGTCTTGATTCTAACATTATGTCTCTTGGTTCTCAGCAAGCAAACATTTCTCTTTGATGTCAATCGAATCTCAAACTGAATTGAAATAAAAGTATTGCTATCTACTATTAAAAATCTATTAGGTTACTCGATGAACTCAAGCAATGAAAATATTATTGGGAAACAAACATATATACATGATAGGGTTGTGAGAATCGATATCGGTTTATAATATTTGACAAAAGTAAAGAATGTAGAAATAGACCAACAGAGGCCGTATAACATGCAAGTATTTTAATTGACAATGTAATAGATGGATTCACACCCATATAAGCTATCTAGAAGTAATTTTTTTAAAATTCAAAGCTTGCAATTTGTTCCAGTTTAATTATATACATTTGTTTTGCCTTTTCTTTTTGGTCAACATTTGACAGATAAAGTCACTCTGCACAATTCTGTGTTTATCTATGATGCTGGTCGAACTACTAACGACTATCAACATCCAGAGTTTGTTCCTGTCTTCAGTGACAGTTTAAGCCAGTCTCAAGTGAACGAGACTCTCACAGTGTGTGGAGCAGACAACAAAGAGTGTATCTATGATTATATTGCCACTAAAGATGCCGCCCTTGCACTTTCTACCAAAGACAAGAAAGAAGAAATAGTCATAAAAAAACAGGAATTATGTAAGTAGTTGTGAGAAGCCTGGTCGAGAGGCTAAGTGCGCTTGAACTGGGCTTGGCTTGGCTACCTATGAAGGGGGCTCGAGGTTCGACACCCGACTCGGACAGAGTTGCGTTTACTGAGCGCCTAAGGGCAGCACGGAAAACCCCACTGGTTCTCAAATGAGATTGGACCAAAACCGCTCTGAGCATGCTATAAGCATAAAAGTAGCGCTATATAAAAGCTATAATTTAACAAAATATCTTTAGACACACAGACACATAGCATTACTTGATAGACTTCAGCTTTATCCAGTTTAATTGAAGTAATATTCTATAACCTTAAACTAATATTACTTAAATATAACATGATTCATTTTTTGACGTGTTGGTCTTTGCAGCCAACTCGCCGCCTATTGTGGAGATTTCCAGCCAAATGAAGCTTACAAATAACAGATGGGCAATTCGAGAAAATATCGTGAATGTCTTACAGTTGACAACTTCAGATGCTGACATGGATAATGTTACTATTATAAATCTATCTAACAGCACAGCTGTTTCTTTGTTGCCAAATGGGAGTGTGCAATATGTACCAATCAAGAATGACCCAGTTAGACTCAGGTAATTACATCATTCACTAACTTGTTTTTATATTGTTAGAATTGTACAGGGTGGATTGTTAAGGAAGAAAAGTCTGATGACCCCAGAAAATTGCAAAGTATGGAGTAGAATGTTGTTTGTAAGAAGAAACAGAAATCTTGTTTATGAAATAAACTCGTCCCATATGCTAGGACAAATTTGTACAAATACTCCTTCTTCCCTAGTGCTATTAGAGCATGGAATGGGTTGCCTCAGCTAGCCAGGAAAACCAGTGACTTGGCAGAATTTAAGTCATTGGTTAATATGCATGACTAAATGCATGACGCGTAGGACGTAATCATCTTCTTTTTTGAAGTAACGTCTGTATTATATAAGATAAGATAACAGTTTAATTCCTCAAGCTGAAATCATGAAAAGATTGAAAACATAAAATAATTTAATTTCAATAGCAATTTCATAGCAATAGACTTCAAGCTTGAAACTTCCTGAAAGAGATAGCGTAGTGTCTTCCATTCTATTTATAGTTTCTAAAAAAATTAACATCTGCAACAGACTAGAACTAGATCCCAATTTTTAACTTCCTTGGCCATTTTTACTACTACTGGAAATTTACTGTTGTTTCTCAAAATGTTTATTTGTTTATACAATTAAGAAAACATCGATCTTGGCATTGACTCTTAATACTACATGACAAGTCATACCGGAAGGAAGAGCAAGGTTATTTTAAATTAGAGCCTATTTTTTAAACCTTTGCAGGTCATATCTTGGTTAAGTTTTTAAAAAAATCTTTCTTTAGTACTTTATCGAGTGAGACTAGCCATTTTCAGTGAGTACCTGAAATAATTTTTCCCTTTTAAGACCTTGGAGTCTATAGGGCTGTTGATGTAAAAGTCATCTGTTTCTGTGGCCCACCGTTAACGAGGATGTCATATGGCCAGCACTACGAGGAACTGCCTTTACTTTTCCCCAACTAATGTCTGGTACCCATTAGATCTAAATGAGCTCAGAGGTGCCCTAAAGATCCCGAAATAATAAAAAATCTTGGTCTACACCAGGATTCGAACCCTAGACCCTCCGATTTGAAAGCCAAGCTCTTTACCACTTATTTGAGCTTAAAAACGGTTAGTCGTCGTACTATACATTAGTAGAATAAGAGGGAGAACCAGAACCTTTAAGCCATTCAGAGCGTTTACATATATATATATACTTATCAACTTCTTTCATACAACATTTTTTCTAAAAACTAATTTAATATATTTCTACATCTTTCTATAAATAGCTTCCAGGCTAGAGATTCCAAGGGAGGCTACTCTGCTGTACTTAACATATTGGTTACAGTTTGTCCGTCGTGCAGTGGGCGTGGCACGTGTGATTTGAACTCTAGCCCTCTTGTTGACTATCTTGGAGGCATGTTTCGGGTACAGAGATGCATTTGCCAGCCAGCATACACAGGTGACAGCGTTATTTATTAATTTCTTACCGCCAGTTTCCGATTTTGGTACTTGTAGTAGCTCTCATAGAAAAAGGATCGCTTAATTTTTTTTAAATTTTTTTTTGACATCTCCATTGGTTGTAGCTTGTAAGCATATATTTGTAAAAAATGCATATTTCTTTTACCATCATCGCTAAAGGACCTTTAAGATAAATAAATAAGGAACTAAATTCAAAGAAAAGTTTTGTTTCTTTTGTTTTATTTTTTTTTTAAGTATCTAATATATATTTATATAGATATTCTAAAATCAAAAGAGAGACATAAAAAATGTGCAACACAAATTTAATGTAATGGCTTATAGCTGACTTATAAAAAAAAAGCTTGTTTCAAGTCGTTTTCAAATGTTTCTAAATCAAAATTTGACCACTGCATACATTTAGGTACCTACTTTGAGTCAGAGTTCGATGGCTGTACATCTCAGCCATGCTCCATAGGACAGAGCTGCACTGATCTAACAGCTGCACAGCAAGGAGATGCAACAGAGGGCTACATTTGTGGGCCATGTCCGACTGGCTTCACCGATGTCCACAAACTGTGCATAGGTAATCTACAGTTTTCATCGTTCAATAACTACATGCCAGTTAGTTTCAAAAATGAAATCTGAACAAAGAACGGCTTGATCTCTTTTTCTTTCTATTTGATAACACTTTCTATGATTGAAGGATGTTTTTGTTCTTTTTGAAAAAGTTGTCAGTGTCAAGATTTAATTTTTTACCTCAGTAGGCCCTTGTCTCTCCGGCTTATATTTTAGTGCGATTTAGTTGTCAGATATCAGAAAAAAACAAATGCTCTACTAAAGACTGAAGTAGTTTTTACGTTCTTAAGAAGGCTGAAGAAGCCATACAAAGTTTACCTGAAGGGTTTGATTGATTGTATACAATTTAAGCTTCATAGTTTGTCTACATTGTTTGTTAAAGCCAGGCTTTTCAAGTTCTTTATCCAACAACATACTGTCTGAGTTTTGTGATACTCAGTTGGTTACTTTCTTTCATCTTTTTTTTTAAACAAAATTTAAACCTTCACTCTTGCTTGTAAAAAACGTTAACATTACAGCTTGCTGTTTTAAAATCTAGATATACGGATTCATTATTATAAAATGTATAATTGAAAACATCTGATTTGATTCATAGATAAATACATGTCTGAAACTTTAAAAAAATCTTCTAGCAAGCTTTATGTAGATAACAGTTATCCAACGAAAGAGCAGTCGCAGTTTGTAGATTATGAAACTCAATTTTTGTACTTTCTTCTACATGACCTTCACCTATGTGACTAATTGTATGACTTTAAACTATATTTTGTTGTCTTACAAATGATTTTTTTTTATTTTAATAATTAAAAAAAAAATACTATTGTTTGCTGGCACTTGTGCTCAATAGTATATTTCATGATATAAGCCAGGAGAGATGTTATTTTGTTAGGTTCTTGATTTGTACATATTTACTTTTCCGTATCTTTGATTTTTGTTAATAGATATCAATGAGTGTTTAAATTCAAGTCTTTGTGATCAAATTTGCGTCAATACTGAAGGGTCCTACAAATGTGAATGCAAGGAAGGCTTTACCCTCAGTTCCAGTGACCACAGGACATGCTCAAGTTTGTAAACACTTTATTATTACATTATGTGAATAGAGTGTATGTTCTCTCTCTCTCTCAGTACAGGAACTTTTTGAACGTAACGAAATGTAGTTTTTAGTAAGAAATTTAACTTTTAAATCTCAGATATAATGCACGTGCAATATTATGTTGTCTAAATGTTAGAGGAAATAATATGATACGATGTACATTATAATCATTATATATATATATTGTAATAACTGAAGGGAGGCAACTCAACGAGGTATACGAGTTTATTTACGTGAAGACATGACAAACAAATAGGACATCTGCCTTGAACACAGCATCTTCATTTCGGTTCTTGACTTGGGCGGAAATCGTTCTCTCCCTCTCTAATGTCAACATCCTTCCTAGTCTAGTCACTAATAGTGCGCACCTTCTGCACTATCTTTGATGGCGGTGTGCATGCCAAGGTTATAACATTGCCCCCTTCTAGCGCTTTTTGTCCCGAAAAGAATCAGTACACTGGAGGTTTGACAGTTCAGGTGGAGGTTGATCGGTGGGAGCCACAGGCGGCAAGGAACGTGTTCCCCACGAAGCCATCCGCACTGTTTTCCTCCAGTGCCGCTTTCTCTTTCTCATGTTGACCAGGCTGTTGTTGCGACGATGACGTGGTCGTTTGACACACAAAGAGATAGTGTCGAACACTGTTTTCTTCAACACAGCCGTTGATCGGGCACACTATCAGCAGACCTTCCCGACAGACGCCTCTCAAGGGAGCTTCAGGTTTACATGCAGCCACCGTCATCCTCAGCAAACAGTCTCACGTCCAGGAGATAACTCTCTTCAAGTTCAATTTAAAGATGTCTTCCTCTTACCAGCTCAGATTTAGCCTAGGTTGATTGACATTCGTCTATGCCAATGTTGATGATGATGGAAAAGTACACATACTTTGTTGGCGGTTTTCGTAGCATCTAAATTCTCTGTGTGATGCGCCGCACGTACAGTTCATGCTGAACTTCTGGAAGCAATTGTCGAGCCTCGAATTTCCCTCGTCACCACCGGCAGGGAGGGGGAGGAGGGAGGGAGGAAGGGAGGGCCGTTTTATGTTATTTTAACAAATACAATAATTCACGGGCTAAATATTATAATCACGTATGCTTGGGGATTGTTAGAATGTAACCCAGTTATTGGAAGGACATGCTCCGGCCATAATCAACAATATCAAACATATGAAGAAATCAACAGGCGTAGCTGAAGTGTAACGCTAGTACATTAATCTGCCCGATGAAACATGATAGAAACCTGATCTTTTTACTGTAAAGACTAATACGATGACTTGAAATTGTGTAATCCACAGACCAACAGTGCAACACAACTTTGACGGCCACAAGTGGTACAGTTATGTCTCCAAACTTTCCACAGAATTATTCTGACAATGCTTACTGCGATTGGACTATTTTAAGTAACGAAATAGGGGCAGTTGTAATAATCAAGTAAGGAGTTTAACATTTGCTAGACGAAGACGTTAAATGATTATATCAAACTTGAACGATTGTACTTCAAAAATGGTTACTGTGTATACATACTTTGTTATATCTATGTGTGACACCTAGACGTATAGTTTACAACACATTTCTTTTCATATCTGTCTGGTATAAAGTTTACATTTATTTGCCCTACACTTAATCTCGGATCAAGCTGACATTTCGCACAATTATTTCTTTTATCTGACAACACAAGAATAAAAAAAAAATGACCAATTAGTTAATTTACTATTGGTAATTAGTTATGTTGTTTGGTATCTCGAACAAGGGAAATAAGCTGTACTTGACTGAAGTGGTGGTATAATCTTTATTAGTCCCCTTTATATGTCGTCAAACTAAATTGAAACAAAACAATATATTACTATACAATTTGTCTCTAGTCATAAGTCTCTCGTTAGCAGAGTTGTTAGAACGTCGGCCCGAGGTGGCGTGAGCCAAGAGTTCGAATTCAGGTCGATACCCGCTTCCTTTATTATTTTTTTTCTGTAAAACCCACACAGATTTTGCTTTCTTTCTCCCCCCCCCTCCCCAACAGGTCCAGATAAGTGAGAGGATCATAACATAGTGAGAAAGATAAAAGATTGAAAAGCGCTACGCAAAAAAAAAAAAAATATAAAAAATTGATAAAAGTATTATTAATCGCACAGATTTTTTGTTGCTGGTCTAGATTTATTCCAAATTTAATTACATCTCTGATGCAAACTGATAAAATTATGCTACGTATAAGCTTTTTTTCAAGTATCCACACATACATATCCAGGTGTACATATCCAGGTGTTCATATCCACGTATACATATCCACGTATACATAACCACGTTTACATATCCACGTATACATATCTAAGTATACATATCCACGTATACATATCTAAGTATACATATCCACGTATACATATCTAAGTATACATATCCACGTTTACATATCCACGTATACATATCTTAGTATACATATCCACGTATACATATCCACGTATACATATCCACGTTTACATATCCACGTATACATATCTTAGTATACCTATCCACGTATACATATCCACGTATACATATCTAGGTATACATATCTAAGTATATATATATATCTAAGTATACATATCTAGGTATACATATCTAAGTATACATATCTAGGTATACATATCTAGGTATACTGTTCATATGTTAATATCAAAGCATTTCGTCTTTCATAAACTCTTAAGTAATTATCTTTACATGATCCACTTTTTTGCTATTAACGCAATTCTTCTATGCTATAACATAATGTCCTGTGTTCTAAAACACGAAGGCCTCGTGGCTAAAACTTCCTTCTTTTGTACTTGATCCCGCAGGGTTTACCTATATGTTATATGTATGTTATATGTATGTTATATTTATGTTATGTGTATGTTATATGTATGTTATATGTATGTTTTATGTATGTTTATTGTATTTTATATTGTCGGTATTAAAATTCTTGTATTCCTTCTACCATTGTATACAGCATGACTGAGTATGATGTTGAAGGTTGCCCATACGACTATTTAACTCTATATGATGGAAACGACACAAGTGGCAGACAGTTGGGACCATTCTGCAAAGAAATGCCAGGCTTAATAATATCATCAGGAGGTGCCATGCATCTTGTGTTCGTTTCTGATGGATCTGAAACAAGAAAAGGTTTCAGAGGGACATACACTATTCAGAGTTAGTTATTTTATTCTTGTTGGGTCAGTTGTGACTCTTTAAAGGAAAGATCCGATATTGGTTTGTCTGTAAATCAGTCCATCTGTCACATAAAAATCTGGCTTTTGTCTTCTGAAAAAAAAAGTTTTTTTTTCACAAAATAGCATAATTTGTATGGCCTGAATAGTGAGCAATATAATGCTGTGGAAAGACAATCACGTTTGAGCCGTTAAAAATAACATCCATCAGATGGTCAAGTTTAGTTTACATAGATGTATTTCACAAAACGAAAAGCTCACAATGGCACTGAGCCGTAATTGACACGGTTATCTATGATCGTCGGTCAGGTTCATAATAGTGGAATTATACACATACTTTCTTCATTTTATGTTCAATGAACCAAGACAGTTGTATGCTTACCTGTTACAAAAAAAAAAAAACCAACAACAACTGTAATATAATAATGTATTGTATTATAATCAATTTTTTAAACATTTTCTAAATAGTTCTAACACTTATTGACAGATAAATGTCGGGTGAAAAACTGCTCCCACTCCTGTGAAGTTATTTCCACTAGTCCGAGAAATGAGCAATGTGTCTGTCCAGAGTGGTCAAGACTTGACTCCAACAACAGCAACATGTGTCTAGAAATCAATGGTAAAGTTAATGACCTCATTCCGCCTTTATTGAACTATCGTTTGTAGTGTACTAAAGAATACTCATATGTAATTATTTTTACATTTTATAAATGTATGTATTCTATATGTGAAAAACATTTGGGTACTTTTTCTTATGCAACACTTTTCTCCTTTGGGGATAATTTTCAGTAGAGTTTGCGTTCAGAGTTTAAATTGTCTAGGAGCATTGTCACAATGTAAAATGTGATTTGCTTAATTGAGAGCTAAGGAATAAACAAAATAGAAGGTAAAAGAACTCGAATAAACTAAGCCTTTACTATTGTAAAAAAAAGAGTTAAAGTATGCATCTTACTAAACAATTAAAGTTCTTAGCAGTGAACTGACAGTTTTGCTCATGTATACTTTGTCTAAAAATAAACGATTTTGTTGAATGACGAGCAGGTAAAAATAAAACATGCATGGTCTGCAGTAGTCTATGAAAATAAAATGTATAAAATAGAGCCGTGACACACTTGTTATTAAAGAAACATATGAAATGCATATGTACTGACTTTTATATAAGTCTCTCAAAATTTGTATTTCGCAGCTTGTAACACGACAGTTACTGCCACTTCTGGATACATTGTAAGCCCTGGATACCCGAATTTCTATCCAACCAACATTAAATGTTACTGGATTATAAATTCTGCATCGGGTGGACAAGTTTCATTCAAGTAAATATATTCTATGCCTAGATGTAGATACATTTTGTAACAAGAAAGAAAAAAAATACAAAGCTTGTAAAAAGTGATTAGAAATATGTTTACCAAGTGTTTTTGTTTAGCGCTATTTCATGCTTTTAACTCTCTCACTGCTCTATGAACATGTCACGTGTCTGGACCAGTTGGGAAAGGGGTATGGGGAGAAAGAAGGAATTATCTGTTTCAATATTACCGTGATCACTTTTTAAATACATTTATAAAAAAATAGTTACAACAAAAAAAAAGTTGAACGACCTGGATTCGAACCTCGAGGGCTCTAGCCTCACCAAGCCTCCTCAAGCCAATAATGTAACCACGGCATCAGAGAAGTACTTATGAAAATATAAGGTTTTATGGTTATCTAATGTTAGATTCAATCCTTAAAGCAAAGTATAAGGGGAACTAATTCAACTTATACCACCACATCAGTCAAGTACAACTTCTTGCAATACTAAATACAATAAATAATTTTTTAAATGCAAAAGTTCAGCTTGATCCAAGATTTGATTGGTGTCGGATAAATAATGTTTTCAGACTTTTACCTGACGGAGTGAGTTGATATAAGCTTTGTAAACAAAAATGACAATACTTCATTTATTCAACTTATATAGTAATTTTTTTTTGCTCTTAATAACTAATGAATGTTAGATTATTTTCTTTTTATAAAAGGAACTATTTTACCCCTTTACATTCTGCCTCCTCCCCAGAGAAATAACAACTCTTAAAAGAATGTATAAATCTACTAGATTTTATAATATTCTAATTATCCATATATCACAAACCTATATATATAGATTTTTATGTACGTAACACTTTTTCAAGCTCTAAAGGAAGTCGCCCAATTGAGATAATGTTTCAAAAATCCTAGATCGACATAATCATGTCTGTTGATTTAAATCATCTTATGTACATTTAAATAGTTTGATAACCTAGATCTTTCTAGATTATGTATCTAAAAATTGCAAAATAATAATTATGAGACGAAAGCACTATTATTTTTTATCAAGGCCGGTCCTACAGGTTGCGGAGCCTTATGCGAAACGGATTGCGAGGGGCCTAATTTGGGTTGTGATAATAAGTGAAAATTAATATTTTGTATTAGAAAATAAATTCGTCTTTGCATTTTATTCATACTTTTACTAAGTAAAAAATCACTGTCAAATTAACTTTACGAGTCATTTACAGTAGATAGCTGTTTTCCAACAAAAAGCCGATAAACATTCAGATCTGCCTTTTAGATTTGTTTTTTAAATAAGAGGTCGAGATAGATTTAGATCTATATTTGTATGCTAATGACTATTGAAGTAAATTAAATATTTGAAGTTCTTGTTTGGTTAAAGTTCAGCTTATTTTTACATTTTTATTAAATGAAAACTTACAATGTCTTTTTTTTTTACTCGCGAGTAGGATTTGCCTTTTCCATATTGAATGACACATCAAAATGACAATTTTGTCTGTTTTAAGATTTACATCGGTTTTCAGAAGATTTTAATAATCTCAGGACATTTTCATGTCTTTTTCTTATATCTTATACTTTCAGGAGAATTCCAGGAACCCTTTAATAATAAGTTAAAATGGTTTAATTTAATAATTTACACCTAGAATTCGCATCGCGCGGGGCCTATGAAAGTGCGGGGCCCACTGCAGCCGCATAGGTTGCAGTGGCCTATGACCGGCCCTGTTTTTGATGTTCAATTAATACATCTAGATCTAAAAATTAAATTACATGTTACATAGGTTAGTGTTGAAAAAAATACTTTACTTCTTATAACTACTTTACAAAACAACGCCTTGTTTCAACTTTTGTAGTTTTAAAGATATCCATGTCCAGTCTAGATACAATATATATAAGTCTATGGGAATAGAGTCTTCGTGCGGAAGTACCCAACGAGGAATAGTATCTGTAAAAAGATATACATGTATTTCTTTTTATGCTTTGAAAAGTTAAAACGCTCAAACTAGAGTCATTTTTTTCCAAAAGATATACATCAACCTTCTAGGAAAATCGTTAGAGCCGTTTTCGAGAAACGTGTCCACCCACCCAGGATCTGTCCACCCGTTCGGAATGTGCGACATGAGTCGAGGTATTGTGATAACCTTTTTGTTTTTGTCTATTTGTTTCTAGTGTAACTGACATGAACGTAGAGTCCACCTCAGGTTGTACATATGACTACGTGAAGGTGTTCGATGGTAACACCAGTGTTTCTGGAAGTATTGGACAGTACTGCGGAGACAACCCACCTTTACCTCTTAGATCAAGTGGTCAATCCTTGTATGTCCAGTTCAGATCTGATTTTTCGGTCACTGGCAGAGGTTTTAAAGCCCAGTTTGCAATATTATCTGACACAATTCCTAATTTCCAACGTTCAACATAAACCTAAAACCGGTAATAGATCGATAGACGAGATCAAATATATATTCATCTCATAGTCTATTGTATTCCATTGTTGTATATATACTTTTTAAACCTTTTATAAATATGCTTAATATCATTTACAAATGATTTAATTCAGTTCTCAGTTCTTAGACGTAAAAAAAAACCTCTTCATCAACCAAAGCTTTCAGCAACAGAATCTGATATTGTATGTTTTAACCTGTTTCATAGTCTTGGCAGTCTTTGAACATTAATTGCCCAGTTCTAGCTATTTTTAGCGGCCCCCGAAAGGGGAAAAGACGCTATTAGTTTTGTGCGAAATGTCTGTCCGTCCGTCCCGTTTAGATCTCGTAAACTAGAAAAGATATTGAAAATCCGACATCACAATATTTTAGACCATTCAAAGATCTGATGCCACGGCTACTTTTTTTTTTTTCTGAAAGCGAAAAATCTAATTTTTTAAATCAGTTATGCAAGCAGTTTTTTAAAGAGAAAAAGCTAATAAGTATGCATTATAAGTTAGACCTAAATTAAAAAGAATAGTAATCTTGTAAATGTCATTTTCGTGAACTTTTTTTTTTATTGCGAAAATTTTTATAATTTTTTTTTTAGCATTCGGATAAGAGATTGAGCGTTTTCAAAAAATTACATTAATTATAAGACTTCAGCTGAGCGGTAAAGCGCTTGGCTTCCGAACAGGAAGCCCCTGGTTCGAATCCTGGTGAAGACTAGGATTTTCTACTTCAGAATCCTTAGGCGCCTCTGAGTCCACCCAGCTCCAATAGGTACCTGATATTAGTTGGGGAAAAGTAAAGGCGGTTGGTCGTTGTGCTGACTACATGACACCCTCGTAAACCGTAGGCCACAAAAACAGATGAACTTTACATCATCTGCCCTATAGACCACAAGGTCTGATAGGGGAACTAGTTAGGCCAGGTTCATATGTAACTTTGCATTCACTTGCACCTATCCTTTGATCAGCTGTTCGTTGGGGCACTACACAAGATCTGTCAACCTTCTTTCTCCATTCTTATCTCTCATTTGTCTTTGATATAATTTCATTTGGATGTTCTTTCTGAGAATATTGAAGCCTGCCTGGGTGAGTTTGTGTTTCCACACAAACTGTCTTTGTAATCTTGTTTTACTTCAATTATAATGTTTCCCACTTCAAAACTGAAAGTCTGGTTCCAAATAGGTTTTCGTTCTATTTTCGTTTCTAGAACTGTACAGTCTAGGTCTTACATAGGCGTAGCTTCTTCTTATACATTTGATTTATAACACTAATAAGAACTGATAAACTATTTCTTGTTGAAGAATTGTGTAAAAGATGATCAGTATCTAAACATTATTTTTTAATGCTCATCTTAGGAATATTATTTTCATATAACACATAAAATCACTTAGTACCAGTACCATCAGTGGCGTACCAAAGGATTTGTGGGCATTTAATAAATATATAGGTCTAATGTGTGGAATACAA
Organism: Biomphalaria glabrata; assembly: GCF_947242115.1. Taxonomy (NCBI): domain Eukaryota; kingdom Metazoa; phylum Mollusca; class Gastropoda; family Planorbidae; genus Biomphalaria; species Biomphalaria glabrata. Next base: position 13,549,321 of record NC_074721.1, read on the forward strand.
ATAATATGGTTACTCATTTACTTAACAACATGAATAGCAAGATAACTTGGCATTGGCTTAATATTTAATGTAAAAAAATAAATAAGTTGGACACTCATTTGGGGGACCCTCAAGTGGGGGCCCGTGAGAATTCTCAAATTTTGACCTCTCCATGTCATAGCTACGCCACTGAGTACATTAGAAATAAAAAAATGTTTAAATAATTTCATGTTATCAACATAAATTTATTTTTTAATACATTGAATCAATATTAAAATTATTTTTTAAATGTTAAAATTGCCTTGTTTTGTTTGATTTACAATAACAAACTAATCACCGGGATTTTAAAAGTATATATTAAATAACATTTAAATTAAACAGTTGAAAATAAAATACCTCGGAGCTATAGTCTCAGATGAGGGAACACACCTTAACTACTTGCCTAAATCACACAGTCCACAGAAGCACTTGCAAAACTCAAAACAATATGGAGAGACAAAGACATAGCCATCGACACTAAAAACCGACTGACGCGCTCCCTGGTCATGGCCACATTCTTATGCTTGCATGTCTTGGACGCTGACTGCAGAGTTTAAGAGAAGGATCCTAGCAGAACACATCGTTACTACTCCACTGTTGATCTTCAAATTTTTACAGCTCATACTATTGAACTGCACACTACTCATCATATTTTAGTGTAAAGGAACAACTAATTTGACCAGCTTTTTTTATAACATCGTATTCTAATGCACACTTTTAAAGAGCCCATCTCTGCTGACTTGATCGAAGGCTTTGTTCAGGTCAGTGAACGTAATGTACTAGGGCATTCTTTATTTTCTGCTCTAAGGACCATGTCAGCTTAACAAATTGTAGGCACCTGTCTTACCACAACTACATCTAGAAGGTGCCATGTAATTCTGTTTTCCGATTTAGTCTTCAATTAAGTATTACTGACGTATAGTGTATGGCATGCAATGAGAAGTCCTTGAGTAATCTTTGTTCTTTTTTATTTTTTAACTCAGTATTACAAAATGATCTTTCTTGTGTGTTAATCTCTTTGCGAGCGCCTTCTCAGTGTAACATGTTAAGCTTCTTAGAGGTTTCACCACTTTTCAAGTCACTTTTAACAGCTTCTGTAACCACTCGTATGCCTTTTTCTATATAGAATGTAACACCACAATAAATGACAGCTCCGGTTTTATTGCTAGTCCTGGTTATACACAACAATATGATAACAATGTCTTCTGTGAGTGGCATATAACCACCAATGTCAGCAACAAAATATTTATAAGGTATGCTGATATCGTTTATGTAATTATCAATAGATATAACCTTTCCTGAGATGACTATCCAAGCATATGCAATGAAAAAAAACAACTTTCTTTCCTCTGGTATGCAACATAAACATATCATTTCTCTCACATCTACTCTCGGATTCAGCTGAAATTTTGCACAATTATTTCCTTGACCTGAGAGCACAAGAATCATTACAAAAATTAACCAATTAGCTAATTGACTAATGGTATTTATTTATTTTGTTATCTTGAACAAGGGGAAGAAATTGTACTTGATAGATGTGGTGGTATAAGTTGAATAAGTTCCATTGAGGACTTGAGACCTTAGTAATTTTTTTTGTATGTATTTGAAAAATAATCCTGTAAACATTCACCATGATTCCCCCGTCTTCCCTCTTCTTTCACAACTGGTCCAAACGAGTGATAGGATTATAGCGCATTGGGAAAGCTAAAACCTAAAAAAACAAAACAATTGCTAATAATATTTTAAACCGCACTGATTTATTATGTTTACACCGAGTGTACATATAATTACATGACTGATCTAAAACTGATTGATACAATTACACTTAATATAAGCTTTGTTGTTTTTTTTCTAAACTATTTTTGTGTATGTTTTTCTTGTTATAGTTTTACTGACATGAGCCTTGTGGCTGTGATAGGTTGGGAAATGTGACGTGTATCTGGCGCGTTAAATGTCTAGGGGATGATTATTTTTAAAGCTATCACACACCAACCCGTCAGCATATAAATCGGGAGCAGACACGCAACGAGACAAGCAATGAAAGAAAGATACAAAGTTAAAAATGAAGAATATTTATTTACATAAATATTTACATTTTAGAATAAAAAGGGGGAGGGTTTGTATCAATGATATCTCTAATCATCACTCTTGCACTTAATAAGGGAGTATGTAACTTTGTCCTCTGACTTAGCTGGCTTTCCTGTTGTTGTCGCAGTTGGCTGTGTCCTGGCTTGAGGTTATGCAGCTGGAGGTGGCGCTCTAGCGGATACAGGGACGCCGGTGAATCAGTTCTTATGGAGTCTCAATCCAAAGTTCTGATATCTGTAGTGGGCACAGTAGGGCGGGTGGCTGGCTACCGTGGGCACAAGGTTACTGCGGGCAGAGCTGATCTGCCGTGGGCAGCGTAGTTAACAGGATAAGTCCAGTGAGTTGCAGAGGGTTTGGCGTAGCTATGACGTCTCGCACAGATCTGGGTCTATAGGGACGTCGCACCTAATAAGTTGACAGGTGGGCTGTCGAATAGGCGGGCAAGACCGATAGCGCCAAGTAGTAGAGTTGAGTAGATCCACGTAGGCAAGTGATCCGATAAATAGGCAAGTACAGTGCTGAATAGCACTAAGCACAAAGGCAATAGGTTATTCTCGATAGCAAATACAGTGCTGAATAGCACTAATCACATAGGCAGACACCTGAGGAGACTGCGGATAAATAAAGACAAGTTAGGACATGTCTCTCATGCATCTTATCGATGCCCTCGACTGAGGTGCATTCGTCAGATTGGTAAAATTGCTTTAGAGCACAAAGGGAGATGATTTGACAAATGGGATTTGGAAAATAGATGGCTGATAGTAGCGATATAAAATGTACATAAAAGGGGAAATAATAATCTCAAATAAACAACACAAGTTGTAAAAGAAAAAAAGGGGGGGGGGAGAAATGGACGGTGGTCAGCGACCATGACGGTTTGTTTACATACGACCGTCGGCCGAGAACAATGGAGCGTGCTTGAATGGAGAGGGTGTCCGTTTAAGGGGCGCAACTCTCGTTAGAGTAAAATAACTAAAGGGGGAGATAATTCATGTATCTTCTCTAACCGCAGTATTAGTGCGCTAGTAAAATTATCAAGGCGGTCAACCGAGATAAAGGAAATAAAATAAGATGTACAAATACATACATGGTTGCATCAACGATCAATTGAGCAACGTAGCATTAATAGATTAATGCAATACATAAATATACATTAGCCATGTTCATGTTTTCTACTTACGACCGTGAGAAATACACAATGCACTAATTAAATGTAAATGAAATAATAAAATACACTTGATAATCTCCAGTGAGAAATATGCACAAAGTAATTAAGATGGAACTTGTGATTAAGTTCGGCTTACCACCAGGTATTCCTCTAAGAGTAAGAATAAATGAAGTAGTCCAGACTCGATTGACAGCGATAGAGAAATAAGAGGGTCTTCTGGCTTGATTTTATCTACCTTATATATAGGCCTGGAAAATGTGGGCGGAAACAGGAAATGTCCTAGGCTAAGAATTGTCTTACACGTGGGTGGATTAGACTTGAGATGGGAGTCGCAACTTGGAAAGGTCAATGGGCGAGTTGGTCTGAGTGATCTCATAGATCAAAGAGAGACATGGGAGAAGGGGGGGAGGTGACTTGCATTCCACACAAGGTGGTGTCAACTGCGCCCGTCAGACATCCGGCCGGTGAGATCAAAGAGACTGTGTTTACCTTTATCCCGGTCAAAGGAGATAAGTGAAAGCCTTGATCTAGTTGTCCCAAGGTGGTCGACTAAGTCTAGCCCGGAGAGGAATAGGTGGGGCGGGTGAAGAAATTGGAGATAGGACGGGAAAATGACTAAAATAAAATAATAATATATAATATATAAATAAAAATAATGATAATAATAATTAATGCTGTGATAAAATTGAGTGACTCTGACAGCAAGCTTTTGACTTGTCACAGTGGCACAAACAGCATGCGCCTGGGATTATGTTGACATTATCGAAGAGAGTCCGTTAGAATGCAAGAGCCTGAAACGTTTCTGTGGCAACGCTTTGTCGACAAATCTTATGACTAGTTCCAACAGCTTACTCGTTGTTTTCAAAACTGATGGCTCCATCACATCGAAGGGTTTTTTGGCCAAGTTTAGCACATTTAAAAAGACATGTAAGCATTTCTTTCTGTAATCACTTCTTTCTGTAAGCACTTCTTTCTGTAAGCACTACTTTCTTCTCTTATTACACTCACATCATTTCTTTACTTTTAATAGTTTCAATAGGGGCAGGGCCGGCCTTACACATTGCGGGGCCCAATTTAATGGATGCTTGCGAGGCCCCACTTCCACTTCTACTTCTTCTAAGTGTATAAAATAAAAAATATTTGTCACCGGTGTGAATTTTCAGACCCCATAAATGTCATTGGGGTGGTTTCAGATGTAGGCGTGGTGACATTGGGTTCATATTGTTGGATGTTACTTTGGATTCTTGTGCGCGTGTTCTGAGTCTTATAAATAACGACGAACCTAGAAATTCACAGACTGACACCGTGTCAGCAGACAAGACATTTCTGAACTATATTAATTGGGTGCATGAGAATTGACAAGAATTCCAGAAAAGCAAAAAATTCGCAATTTTCCACTACAAGAAGATTCTGCGCACTGCTTCTGGTGTCCATTCTTTTAGAATGTTTCTCCAACAGCTTGATGATTTTGTCGAAATGCAAGGAAAGTGCAGACGTAGCTTCTTCTCTTACGGACCACCTTGTATTTTTTAAACTCCAGGCGACAGCTTCATTTAGTTTGGCTCATCTCTGGGGTGAATTAGAAAACAAAGGTGAACAATTTATGTACAGTTTCATAAAAAAGTGATAATTTTGGATCTATCTCAGCAGAATGAAGAGCTGCTAGGTTCTGAGAGTGATTATCACAAATAAGAAATGTTGCATTTGGATTTATGCCTACGAGACGTTTTTACAAGCCAGACAGACGACCACTCTTTGTGACTGGGTTGTCATATTTTTTACCTCTGCACAGATCAAAGTCCAGTCCAATGTCTTATTTTTTGAATTTCTGGTGACAAATAATATGTCTTTCCAAATTCGATATTATGCAAGTGGTATTTCGTAACTTCATCGAATTCTGCAAGTAATTTCACAGGATTGTGTGAATTCAGTTTTTCATTGTGACCACGTAAGCTTATGTTAATTTTTGCTAAGCTTTTCTTCTTCTAACTTCCTATTAAAAAAAAAAACTTGTCTGTGGTGGACTTCTTCTTCGTGTTCTTTCAGTCTCTCAGGTTTCTTCCATTTGGTGAAACCAACTCCAAGGTCGCTCAATGCACTAGATGTCTTTTCTGATGCCTCAGAAAACAGTACACATGCAAAACATAACAGACAAGAGGAGCCAAGATCGGTTGAAAATTCTCTAGTTGAAAGATTTCTAGTAAACTCTGATGTCAAACTTCATGATTTATTTTGGGTAAACTCTACTGAAAACAATACAGTTCATCTATGTTTTGGAAAAATAAGCTCTCCTTTAACAGAATTGTGCCCACAACTCCTAGGATAAAATTCCAGGCTGGATCTATCCGAAGTCTTTGTACTTAATTACAGCTTCTTCCATTTCTGAAGAAAATGATTTTGAAGACCATTCCATGACTCATCATCTGTATCACTTATTTCAGATGTTTTCTATGACTGTGGTTAAAGGTATTCCCCTGGAGTCTCTTCAGCACTACTTCTCTCATCAAGAGCCATTTTCACTTCAACTGCTGTATCTTTTTATGAATCATCTGAATAGTGATACTTTTCCTCGACAAGTTCATGGTCTTCTTTGTGTTCAGTGCTTTTATCACGTTTCTTCTTAAATGATAAGAATAATTAAATAATCTACCCTATATACCAAGTAACTTCCTGAAAGTAACAAGGCACTAGTCAGCGCTACTCTTTGAAATTGAGAGAAAACCCGCACGGAAAGAGTTACTACAGTGTTGGTTACAAACAAAAGGGTCACCAACTTATATAACAACGTGAAAAGTAAGATTACATGTCAATGTAAGAAAAAAAAAACATTTCAGACACTCATTTGGGGGCCTCCCTCAAGAAAGGGCCTGCGGGATCTTCAAATTCTCTCCCTCCTCCCCCCACCCTAGTTACGCCACTGGTGCTTTGTACACCGATATCTAGTCGTTTTAAAATTGTTCGACACAAAGTCATTTACCTTTTTTTTGTAAAGGCAGCAAGAAAGCCTTCTCCCTAATACCCCTATACCTTCATTTGTATATAAAAAAAAAACAATATTAAAAAGATTAAAGTATTGTTATAAGCATGAATGTTACTCAGTAAAAGAAATAGGAAAAAAAAAACCAAATCTCGCGCTATTGATTTACTTTATGATTAGGTCCAGTTAAAGCAGAGATATTTATTTAAGGTCCAAATCGTATTGCACTGTGGTTTGTGCAGTTGCGTGCCTTCCGTGTGCACAGGAGGTTTTATTAGTCCTTAAAAAGTCTCAAATAATCTGCAATTTATTTATTTCAGCACCCACTGTAAGATCAAATTACGCTATTAGTTTTATGTCCTCTTTGTGTTGGCATGTCACGTTTAGATTTAAAAAAAAAAACGTGAAAAGCTATAAAAAAAAAAAAGAAAAGAAAATATTTCCGTTGGGAAAAAAAGTTTAATATAAGTAAAAAATCTCAATATCGATAATAGATTATTCATTTTGATTTTAAATGAAGAATAACGCCTTTTGGTTCTTTAGTTTTTATTATTTATTTAGAGAATAATAACATGTCCATGGCTTGAAAACTCCTTGATCAGGGGGAAACTGTTGGGTGTGTTAACACAAACTCTCTTTGTACATTGACAAATCTACATTCAAGAAAAAAAAAACAAGGTGAGCCTCGCTCAAAGGAATATCTATTAACGCAAAATATTTACCCGAACTTATTTTTTAAAAACATCGCGTTAGTATTGTAAAGAATCGTTTCCCTTCTAGCACCTCTGTTATGCCGAACACCCTTAAGCTCACTAAAAGCCTTTAGCAGATGTTAGAGCCCCATACGGGATACGTGCCCTGCCCAGCGTAACTGTCGCTGTTTGTAGTGCGGTCTTGCCACCGTATGTCCATGATGGTATGCAAACATCTTTGGTGAAAGCGTTAAGTTGTTTTCTGCCAGGTACCCATGTCTTAGATCCACATAGAGAGGTAAAGAGAACCACTGCTTGGTAGACACTGATTTTTTAGGCAGACGGAACAATTTATATTGCCACACTCTTGCTTGCAGGCGTCCAAAAGTATTACTGTCTCTGATCAGACGACTATCAATCTGAAGAGTTGCTTTTTCGTCCCTTTAGTTCTCAATGTAAATGTACAAGGCAATTAGAATTTTAGAATAGAAAGTCTCTTAAGTCCCCCCTCCCCACAGTGTAAAAAAACCACAGTTCACGTCGTGTCGTTTTACATTGCATCTTTTGCGTAAAACTATTGGGCTATTATTGGCTTGGAGGAAAGTTTTTGCATTGTAGCTTCTAAACTGGTTACATTCAGAATTTAATATTGCAATTAGTATATTCATTATGGCTTTAGTACAAAGCATCAAGTGATACGAAATCTCTACGTTATAGGGTAAACGTGCACCTTGTAACAAAGTACAATAGCCCAGCGTGATGGTTGGACTTTAAGAAGTTCATACCATTTCGCAACAACTTCGCTATTTGTAGTGCGGTCTTGCCAACGTATTTCCATAATGGTGTGCACATATCTTTGGTGAAAGCGTTCAAGAAGTCTTAGTTGCTTTCCACAAAAAGGCGTTGAGAGAACCACTGTTTGATAGACACTGATTTTTTGTAGACAGGCGGAGCGATTTATTTCGCCACACTATCGCTTGGAGGTGTCCAAAAGTACGATTAACTCTGATCAAATATCAACCTCTCTTTAATATAGTTTAAAGCAATGCGTCATTTGATACTATGCTTCCCAGATATGTGAAGTTGTCTACCACGTTAAGGGATGCCTATTCTCGTTGATCTTTGGGGCTGAGTAGATTTTATTGGGTGACTTCTAGAACATGACTTCCGTTTTACAGAGGTCTATGGTTAAACCAAAGAAGGCGGCAGCGTAATAAAAATTCGTTGACCGTGAGCTGGAAATCATCAGGACCGGCCTTAGGTTACTGCAACCTATGCGACCTCAGTGGGCCCCGAACTTTCATAAGCTCCGCACTAATTCTAGGTGTAAATTCTTAAATAAAACAATTATAACTTATAACAGGGTTCCCGTGGTCTCCAGGGAATCTCCTGAAATTGCAAACTATACTAACAGTCTGGCAATCTCCAAAAATTATTGAAATCTCCTGAAAATTCATAAAAAATGTCCTTTAAATAGACAACATTGTCATTTTGGGGTGTCAATCAATATGGTAAACGCCAATTCTACGCACGATATATAAAAAAAAAAGATTTCATTTAGTAAAAAATGTAATGCAAAGACGAATTTATCTTCTAATACAAAATTTTAGATTTCACTTATTATCCTTATCCCTACCCTGACTGAGCCGCGCGCAATTTATTTCACATAGGGCCCCGCAAATATTAGGGGCGGCCCTGGGTATAATGTTCAGTGTGTGCAAGAAAGGAGTAGAGAAGCTGTGTTATCACCATTTCCTGTATTTTGGTATAGGACAATAGACTTCGAAGTTTGAACGCATTGCAATAAATCACCAGCAAAATAACAACAAAGTAAAAGTTACCTACGGGTCTACGCAATTAAAGTGTAAACAATTTATAAAGCCTTTAAAACACAATAACTAATCATACATCGACATAATTTCATATTAGATCAATCTACAATAAGAGTGCGCAAATGTTTAATTAGGCCAATTGATTCATTAAAACTTGTTCTTGTTTGCAAAGAAATGTCTTAGTGTACTGCTGTGAGCCTAATGACGTAAGCGGTGTCAAGTTTGTTTCCCATTGACGTCATATAGAAAATTTCATTCATAAAACATTCTAGCCAAAATTAATTTTTCGATAATGAGCTATTTTCAAACCGATATAACGGTCGACCTCGAGTTTTTCCGAAGTGGCCAATGAGTTGAGAATTTTTTTCTCACTATTATGAACATACCGTGAAATTTTAAAGAAAATCGTTAGACCGTTTTCGAAATAAAAAAAAATATATATATAAATATATATACAAGAATTGCTCGCATAAGAGCACACACAGGATATATATATATATGTACATATATATATATATATATATATATATATATATATATATATATATATATATATACATACATACATACAAGAATTGCTCGCTTAAGAGTATAGGATACTCTTAAGCGAGCAATTCCTGTATGTATGTATGTAAGTATATACATTTTATTTCGAAAACGGCTTTTTAATAATCTTGTGTGGTGCCCCAGCGGTCCAGAAAGTAGACGTCGCATCAGAAGCCTGAATGGTCTAAAATATTAGGATTTCGGATTTTTACTATCGTTTCAAGTTTACGAGATCTAAACGGGACGGACAGACATTTCACACAAAACTAATGCGTCTTTTCCCTTTGAAGGGCCGCTAAAAATGGTTTAAAATTTCTGTTCAACTTTAGGGGAAGTTTTCATACACGCTACATGTATAATGATCACACTAGGTACAATCATCACTAATATTAAGAAACAAAATATTTTGCAAAAGGTTTAGTTGCACGCAAAATTGAGATACCCTGCATTTGTTTAGGAACTGGTGTTTCTTTTAAAGCCTGTCTTTAAGAGTCTTTTACAACTATTACTGATTGGTAGGGGTCTAGGGAGGTTATATTAAAATAGGTTATATAAAAGGTTATATAAAATAAATTGCTGTAAAATAAGAATAACAAACCAGGAAGGTAAAATTTGTCAAAATATTATTTCATTTGATATAAAAACATCAATAAACAAGGAAGATCCTGCTAATCCAAGGTTACCCAAGGGACTTTTTTCTTTCGTTTCTAGCGGCCCCCAAAAGGGGAAAAGCCGGTATTATTTTTTACAGCTCTGTCCGCCCTACCGTTCGTCCCGCTTAGCTCACAAAGAACTAGAAAAGATATTGAAAATCCGATATTATGATATTTAAGATTTTGAAAAATCTGGAGGCGAGATATTTCTGTTATTTTCTGAAATGTTTTCTTTTTAAAATTGATTATGTATTTTAGTTTTCTTAACAAAAGGCCTAGAAGTCTCATTATCAATAATAGGCTGTTTAGTTTATTTTCAAGTGAAAATAACAAACAAACCTTAGGAAATCAAAAAAAAAAAAAAAAAAAAAAAGACTTGAACAAGACAAGTATGTGGTTGGGTCCACCTCTGAGTTTGTAAAATAACAGAAAATCTAAGTGTTATCGTATTTTAACATTGATAAAAGAGATGCATCGAGGACAGAATTGTATTGACCATAATGCAAAAACATTAACAAAAAATACATAAGTTCCTAATAGAATGTAAATATATAGGGCAAATATTGTGAAATAACAAATATATTTTTCAATCCACATACATAGCTTGATAGGTAAAAGCTGGAAGTGTATTTTTAGAAATGGATCATACAATGTTTTCTAGAAACGTTTAAGCTAATGTATATCTTTAGAAAAAAAAGTCACTAGATAGTTGGCTAGACAGGAAACATTCTGGTTTGACCGTTACATTTTTTTGTTTGACATTAAAAATAACTTGAAAATATATTTGTCTTACATCTTTTCTTTAATAAAAAGATTTTTGAAACATTAAGTCACATGACTTTAGCAGGATTTACCGTACTCCACTCTTGGTATTCGATAATGCTTTGAATATATCTTTACCTGTTTCTTTTGGGTAGATTTTAATTTTAGATCTAGATCTTGTTACAGATATCTAGAGCTTTGAGTTTTTGAGGTACCTGTTCTGCTAGAATGGAAGCTAAACCTACAGTCTACATTGATTGTTACATCTAGCCACTCGTCTAAATCTAAGTCTATTACACACCTGGTCATATCGAGAGCTAGAATGTAGATCTAGTTTTAGATTACACAATTAGATCTAGATCTAGATCTCAATTCTAAATCTAGATATACGTACATTCTATTATAGGTGCCTGACATATCTTATCTTATAATACAGACGTTACTTCAAGAAAGAAGATTACGTCCTACGCGTCATGCATTTAGTCATGCATATTAACCAATTACTTAAATTCTGCCAAGTCACTGGTTTTCCTGGCTAGCTCAGACAACCCATTACATGCTCTAATAGCACTAGGGAAGAAGGAACATTTGTACAAATTTGTCATAGCATATGGGACGAGGGATCTGCCTTTATCTTTGTGTCTTTCAGAGTATTTTATTAAATTTTGTTTTTGTATTTGAAGATTATGGTTCAGTGTTTTATGTATAATTGCAACTTTACTTTTGAGTCTTCTATCCTGAAGGCCTTCTAAATTTAGTGATTTTAATAAAGGTGTTACTCTAGTCAAATGTGAATATTCGTTTGTTATGAATCTCACTGCTCTATTTTGTGTCTGTTCCAGTTTCTTAATGTTTTCTTGAGTTGAGTGGTCCCAAACGGAGGATGCATATTCTATTATTGTCCTAACCAAGGTTAAATAACATTTTAGTTTTATGTTCCTATTTGATTTATAGAATTTTTTTTAAATAAACCTTAATGCTTTGTTTGATTTTTTGATAGTTTCATCAATATGGGGATTCCATGACAGTTTTTCATTTATTATCTCTGGTTCTAGATCCAGTCTAGAGGAATTGGAACTAATCAATCAACTAATTCCCAATTAGTTTGAAGACTTCGTATAAGCTGACACATTGAAAGGAACTCAACTTTATTTAGATCAGTAAGATTTAAACCTAGTAAATATTTAAATCTTAAATATTTAAATCTTCGCGCGTCAGCGAGCGCGAAAAAAAAAAGAGATACTAGATCTAGATCTATCTCGTGGTAGATCTAATAGGAATAGTCTATTTCTAGGCATTGACGCACCAATCTATATATATATATGATTAGCAAGAACTGTTTTTTTAATTAATTCTTTTTTCTGCTTTAGAGGGAGAAATGCGTATTTTCAGATGATAAAACGTATTTGCGTATTTTCGTGTCCATTTGCGTTCAAAAATACTTGTAGGCAACACTGCTTGTAGATGATTAGAATGCGCATCGTCTGATGTAAGTGTAATATCCAAAAATGTTATAAAATCTGTAAATGTAAGATGGCGTGTTGGTGCAGTTTCTAGAAAAATGATTTTGCAAAGATCCTTGAAGAGTCTTTGCAATCATAAAGCTTTGCAAGAAATGAATATTTTCTGAATGTCACAGACTATCATTATAAAAAAGGAAATGATTTAAAAAAACAACTTTCTTTTTCTTATTGCTTGTTTTCAATCCTTTGAATGAAAATATGCAAACACCCACACACACTTCCTGGATATTACTGTAGCCAGTGTTGGTTGAGCTTCACTAAATATCTTTAAACACAGTCAGAGAAGAACATCTGCTTTCAACAGGGGGATCATTTTATACTGTAGCATCACGTTGACATTTTTTTTTCACTTTTGCCCAAAAAAACAAAAACAAAAACGTTTTCAACCAAGTTTTACATAGAAACATCACACTTCAACTTGTATTAAGTTCCCCTTTCAAATCATGTGGTCTTTAGGGCAGATAATGATGTCTCCATTGAAAATAACCAGGAAGATAAACGTTAAAACCTGCGTATATAAGTTGGATCTCAGAAACTTTTTGGAATATTCTGGACACAGACCTTAGCCTCGTAGATCTATTTAGATCGTCTGGTGTAGCGAATAATAACGTAGACATCTATATATGTTATTTTTCTTGTGCAGTTTTATATGCCTTACTAAGTTTGTAGGATGATAGCATTATGTTACTTTATGCCTTAATAAATATTGCTAGTATTTTTTATTTATATGTTATTAATATTTTCTATGTTCTACTAGGCTACCTTTAAAAAAATATACCAATAAATTTTATACTTTTCCGCCCGAATAACACGTATTCCATACACTCTATAACGTTTTTTCGGTACTAAATTTTATATCTGTGAGATGATCTTTAAAGCATTCACTTTCACACTTATATAGTTTTGTGCTCAAACATACAAACGTTGTAAGGCTATTTTGAATATCAAGAAAAAATGGGAAATATAATTTTGTTTTTATAAAGTCAATATAAGAAATGATTTTTTTATTGTTCACAAAAGAAAATAATTAAACAAAGTTATATTTTCTGCTATTTGTTTATTCTATTTAGTATTTATTTAAATGTATTTTTGAAAAATAAAGGAAGAAAGCACCGGTTTTGCAATATTGATCACTAGATGTGAAAAAGTGAAAAATGGTTTGTTATACAAAGTATGAGGAAAGAAAAAAACAACTTTAAAATTTTGATTTTTTTCTCCATCTTCAAATTAGAGAGATTTATCATGCGTCCGCGCAATTTAAAAAATAGATCTAGTTGATTTTAGAAACTAACAAAACTATAATCGTCTAAATCACTTTCTATAAACTTTTTTTCTTACCGGAACACTTAGCATTTAATAATAATAATAATAATAATAACCTTTATTATCCATAAGGAAATTTGTCTTACAATTTGTGCATTACACCAAATAAAACATTATAAAAATATAAAATATACATTCACACTAGATTCAGTCATAATTTGCATATGAAATGTTAATATCAGATGGTTGAATTTTATTTAATGACCCGATCGCTCGGGGGACAAACGAGTTTTTGTGTCTGTCTTTGTTAACGGTGCCTTTATCTCTTTTGCTTTTTTCTTAGAGATATTATTTCACATAGTGGTCTACTAGTTAGTTATTTCGGTAGCTCACGGAACACTTGTTCAGGACTTGCGGAACACCACGGTTCCGCGGAAAACAGATTGGGAAAAAGTGGTCTAAATTATACTTTCAATGCTTAACATGGCTAAAATGTTTCGCAACCAATATTCTTATAGCAGAACTAAAAATATTTTTATGTTATGAGGTTTCACATTTTATATTATATATTTATATTTCATATTTATCCATTGTCCAAGATATATGCAAAAATAGTTTTACTTTTAAAGTAATATCATCCAATAAAGTGGTTTAACAAACTATTCCGTTATTTGTTGGCATCTTTTACTACAATTTTGATATTATTTTCTTAAACTTGTAATGTAAATCAGGTTGAATAAAATTACTTAATAATATTTATTTATTTGGGTAGAGATATAGATCACAGTATGAATCGATCCAAGCTGTGGACATGGATGTCCACTTTCATCTTTATAACATGGACAACATATGCCTTGGCTCAAACGACGTCGGCGACAGCAGGTCAGTTTGTCTCATAGCGATTTGTTTATGGGTGTGTTTTATGTGTGGTGTTCGTGTGTGGTTTTTGTGTGTGGCGTGAGTAGGCCTATATTTGAGTAATATTGATAGTAAAGTGTTTTTCGAAATTCTCTTTATGCCATCGAGGTCTGTCTTCGGAAGAACTCTCGACAGAGCACGAGTTTGTTTACGTAGGTAGATAGGTCTCAACTGGTGAAACATCAAAGACTAATATGCAACCAGAACTGGATCTAGCTAAAACATGGCTGACATTCGACATTTTCTCTGTACCCCCCCCCCCCCAAGGGAGCATAGAAACTCAACCACACTTAAACACCTAACTCGGTTCTGAGCAGCTTTCTGCATCTGCTTCCACGTTATTCCAGTATCCTCAGCTTCGCTGTTAACCGACATCTTCCAGGTTTGCTTGGGTCTGCCCACTTTCCTCTTTCTTTGTGGATTCATTCCAATCACATTTCTGCCTTTCAACATTTCTACTTTTGTTTTGCAGGTTCATCTCTTCCAGCTCCTTTCGCTTTTTATTATCCAGGGTTATGGGCTTCGAATTGTTTCTTTCCCACAAGTTTACAGTTGGTATCTTTTTGGGCCTAATAATTCCAAATTTCCAGCGTAGGCAACTGTTTGCGGAGGTCTAGTGTTTAATCGATATTTTGTTCTTTACTCTCCATATCTCGCAAAAGTATAGAAGAACCAACACATAAGTTTGTGTTAAAGATGAGGATCTTATTCTGTGAAAACAGTGTTCCGGAGCGCCAGATCGTTTGAAGAGTAATAAAGGCGAACCTAGCTATGTTAATGGGATTTCGTCCTCAGTTCTACTGTCTTTGCTAACCTATTTCCCAGATAAATCAAATGTTCCGTATCGAGCATGTTATCTCCATGTAGTATGATGGGTTTTTTTTGTCCTTTAATGATCTTCATAAGTCAGATTGGCATGAAAGGATGAGAGCTTTCAAAGGATAGGCTCCGTTCATTGTAGGCAAAAAATTATTACCAACGTAGAAAGAAGTTTATCAAACTGCCACAAGAACTTAAACTTGACAGGTGGCAAAGCCCAGTCAAAAACCGAGATCAGCCAACCACAGAAGACCAGTTTGAATCACATACGAAGTAGTTGTGACCCTCACCCGAAATTTCGCAACACGAAATAATGTAAGGGAACTAGTGCATCCCAGATTAAGCATGATAATGGTTCCCATGGGCAGCTCAGCGTAATTCAACTTGACGCTTCAGCTTAAGCTGTCTGAAATTGAAGCACTGATAAAGAAATCGATCGATGCGGTGATGATTCAGGAAACTGGTACGTCCAAACTCGGTGTCAGGATTGTAAGCCTTATAGAGCTTCTGCGAGAAATGTCACGAGTATGTCACTCTACTCATGAATCCACTTCTTGTTCTTGTGGTGGAAACTGCTTTATTGATTCGTTGAGATCTTAGAATACAAGCCCTTGGCACAAGTCTATGCTACGCAAGCGACTCTAGAAATCTTAGATTCTGACAACAACCAAGTTATATAGCTTATCTGTGGTGCATATTGTAGAAAACCAATATTCGCTTACGAAATTATGGCAGACCCTGTCTGGCTCTGCGTTGGGAACAAGCCGTTATCCGAAAACAGAAAGTGATTGAGAAAGGCTACCCACTCAGACACCCAGGTAATGAATAGGTGGTTAGGGAAAGACTAAAAAATCCTTAAAAAAACAGTATTATAGCTTTCTCAAGAGCTACCACGGGAGAGGCGATATTTCCACCCGGTCATAGTTTTTGATCTACTAGAGGTACGGAAGACGCTGATAATTCAGGCGGTAAAGTGCGAAAAAAAAACTTTGAACAAATCATAATATATACAATTAGCGCATACACATACGGCTCCGAAAGAGAAGTCAAAGTCTTGACGACATCGGGCTTTAGACAGCTGTCAAGTCAAATGTACCCTTGGTGCAGTCAAAAATGACTAATTGGTCGGGCCGTGCGCAGGCGTAAGCAACTATGTCGCAGAAATGGAAACAGTCTGGAATATCTTTAGTATACAATAAATATCGAATCAAGGAAGTAACAGCGGCACAGGACGAAATCTTTCTTTTTAAGGCTCAATTTCATTCGTACGAGGACTTGATTACTAAGATATGTGGCCTATATCAATGGAAAAAAGCAATGACATGCATGGGACGCCTACTAAAAAGGACATAAGATATGCACAGTGAGGCAGTTGATTTTATCGAATTATGAAGTCATAGAAAATTCTTTTAATTCTTTGTAATTTTTATGCTCTTCTAATATTTTTCACAAACTGTTTAAACTTAAACTCCCAAGCCAGCGTCGAAGTTTTCCGTTAGAAAAATCTTAATATTGTCTTTCCTTATGGATTCTCTCTGCAAACTGCACCACACGACACGATTAACTTAAAAAATTGACAAACTCAGGGCTCCAAAATAACTTAATGGTTTAATGTCCAATTAATCACACCCAATACTGTACAATTGCAACACGTAACACCGATATATCAACTCTTGCACTAGCATCTCCGTCTCGTTCCGGGCTTGCACTGGGTTCAACAGTTCAGGACTGACTTCACACACTAGGCTCGTTGTGTTGGACTTGATCGCAGACCAAGAACAAAACGCCGTCTTGTACTAGCGAAATGTCTTGACTGAACTTGACAGTACTTCGCACTGAACCTTCGTAATGCGCCGTACAGAACCACACCGTATTAAACCGGACTGTAGTGAACCGTCTTGACTGTGACACCTCCGCTCTTTATATAGGGTCCCTAATGGCCTTCTAGAACTAGATGGAGCATCACTGACCTTCTGGTTAATCACATGAACACATCCTTTGTGACCCTCCTGAGCACTATTCACACAACAGATCCTTCGCTGACCGTCGCAACTCTTTACGGTTGACGGCCCGTCTACCGGTGGCTTGGGTTCGATTTGCGTCGACTGTTTACACACACTACTAACTACTACCCCCATCTGTGTCGCTACCAGGTTTATTACAAAATTTGTGTATGAAATGTATTTCTAATATTTTATCTTAACTTACTTTGTTTTAAATTAAAAAAAAAAAGACTGAAACAGAAAATCGTAGTATCGAATAACCATAAAATATATGTATTTTATATGTATTATTCTATTGTCAGACTGCGGTGGTCAGCTAAATTCGACTTATGGGATAATCAAATCGCCTGGCTATCCCAACAACTACCCTAACTCTTCTAATTGTCGATGGACCATAACAGCAAACGTTGGACAGGTGGTCGACTTAAGGTATGCATCATTCTGTTCATTAGATATAAAGGTATAAATAGGAAGGCTGAATACATTATAAGGTTGCATATCATAGTGAATATAACAACTAACCTTGCAATTTATGAGGCAGATGATTTAAAGATCATCTGTTTCAATGTTAACGCGGTTAACGAGTGAGTAAAGTGGCCAGAAAATCTAAAAAAATACCTCCTTTACTTTGTCCCAACAAATGTTCAAGCTGGGTGGACAGACAAGTGGGGAAAATACACTTTTCCAAAATGCAACTTTTAAAAATAAAAATGACGGCCTCGAATGTTTCTCACAATTAAGTAACAGCATGTCCCAACTCCAAACCCTTCTATTCTTTTTGAATTTATTATGCGTTGTAGACGCCAGGAAAAAGAATTTCTGAAGCTCAGAACAACTCTAATGAATTTATAGCACTCCCCAACCATTGTTTTTGACCAGTTGAGTCGCAAACGTAACATTTTTGTTATTGTCATATGTTGAGAAACACAGACATGTAAGCCCTTCACATGCTATTCGACGCAAAGGGCTGCAAGCTCTCTCCACAGAAATCAGTCTAAGATATGACACTCTTTGTTTTTTATTATTGCCCAGATGGGGCGTACCTCTCTATATAAAATTCCTTAGTTTAACTGAAATATGCATAACATGCGTAATCGTTGGTCCTGCTGCCCACAAACCAAACCCCTAGCTATAGGCCAATAGCCTCACTGCCTTGTGTGTGTTTGTCACTGTAAGGTCTAAGGCTAAGGGAGTAAACCCTAACAGAAAATCCGGTCCTGGAGCCCCGTAGGCGGGGGGACAGTAATAAGACTACTGCTCTCTGGCAAACTCCTGCAGCCACATGTCCCCAAATTGTGATGGATTGCCATTCCTTTGTATCTGGTCAGTATGGAAGAGAGGCGTGTGCTGACGTGTGGGCAGCCCAGCATTCGCAAATTTACCGCCCAGGCTTTCCTCCAGGAAAGGGAAAAGATCGTCTCTTGAGGCGTAAAAATGCCACACAGTCATTACATTACATCGAACCTATCATATTTGACTCAAATAATGTATTTGTAGAAAGGATATTATGATTATTTAGACAAGTAAAACATGTATTATTAACAAACGCATTCACTATTGGCAGGTTTTACCGGATAGACTTGGAAGGGCTCAACACTTCATGCTATGATTCTGTCCAAGTGTATGATGGAGAAACACAAAACTCCTCACCTCTCACTCAGCTGTGTGGAGCCATGAGTCAGGCAGAAGTCTCCAACGTTAGAATAAGATCTACAGGAAACAAGCTTACCGTTGTCTTCCAGTCTGACTACGAAGGAACTAGACAAGGATTTATTGCAACTTACTCGGCAATAGGTAAATACTTGTTGGCTTATGGGCTTACGTATCGTTTTTTTTTTTTAAATGATTAAATGAAACAAAAAAAATTATCAATCTTACAAGGAAAAAAAAAAAGAAATATTTTTGAAAAAAAAAAGACAATTCTACTTTACAAAGCTGAAGACTGTTTCGTAAGAACTATTATGTTAATGTTAATAACTAATGAATAATAAGAGGAATATTTTTTTTTTAAATCTCATCCCGATTTCCTCTCCCAAATTAAAAAATCTATGATATAAAACACAAAGTAGGGTGTATGTATGTATGTACGTGTGTGTGTGTATGTATGTATGTTTGTTTGTATGCATGTATGCATGTATGTATATGACTGAGTTAGAAAGAAGTTGAAAGTTAACGCTTGATGCAATGGACGAAACATCATCACTAGTCTTTGGGAACAAAATTAAAAAAAAAAAAAAACGAGAACTGATTTGAAGCAAGTCTGACAGAAATGGAAACTGCCACTAGAGACAAGAGAGTAGCCATGCTAAACTACAAACGGAATCCCACCCCAAGCAACTTACAAGCGCTTAGAACTAGGTGGAACCATTCCCAATGAAAAGCGAGACAGTGCTAAAAAAAATACTGGCAGGACCTTTGTGAAATAATTCAATCTTGTGCGGACTGTGGTAACGTCAGATAACTATACGAAGGCATGAGAAAAGCTTTTGAAACTCTCACCAGCAAGAGTGCCCTGCTCAATCATCTGTGATCATGCGCTGCAAATGCACTATGCAGAATTCTACCAGATTGAAAATCCCATCTCGCAAACGCTTTGTCCAACTTCACATCACTTCCAGTTTTGAATACATTTGACGAAACGCCTTCCGCAAAGGCCCTAAGCGCAGCAATTGACATGCTTGCACACAGGCAAAAACCTGGAGACAGAAGGAGCCTTGCGTGTGTGTATGTGTAGTGTGTGTGTGCGCGTGTGTGTGTGTGTGTGTGTGTATGTATGTATGTATGTCCCAAATAAAATTTTAAAAAATGTTCCTTAGATCATGTGAATGTTTAATGTCCCTCTCACAGCCTAAGGGCCCTTCAAATAAATAAAAAGTACCTAATTGTATCTATATGAAAGAACGAAACTGTTTAACTTAAATTGGCGTTACTTCAAAACGTTAATGAAAGTCCACAATGATTTTCTAGAAATAGCAATGTTTATGTGTGTCAGTTAAGTCTTATATAGAAATCATCAGCTGGACTGTAATAGAGAAACTTAATAGTGCTATCTCATTGATAACACTTATTTTAATACTAAAACATTCCAGGACATAAGCAGATTGCAAAGTTTTAGACCGCAATTAGCTTCATAAAGTTTTTTAAAATAACTATTTTATTTTGTAATTTTTGTTTCTCTTTCACCACAGAATGTCCTGCATTCACCTACGGTCAAGACACCTGTAATCAAATGTGCAGCTGTGTCAGAAATAACTCTATTGTCTGCAACTCTGTGACAGGGGCGTGTGTCTGTAAGGATGGCTGGAGCTCAGCTACTTGCAACATAGGTGACTAAGAAGAGGCTTAATTACACATTAATAGAAAATACATTATTTGTTTTTGACTTAATGGTTATTCTAAGTGGGCTTTGATAGTAGACCTTAAAACGTGCATTACAATCAATTCTTGTGTCCACGACCACAAATGCCATGCGAGTGTAAAAGCTGATTATTGTTTAATTACCATAGACAAAAATATACGATTTCAGGAGAAAAAGACTAAAGGGTGATATTTAACGTTTTTGAATTATGCAGATATAATTGTGACCATATTCTCATAGAATCAACAGGTGCCTGATACATGTGACACTGTTTCATAGAGTTTTGAATACATTGTAGTTGACTTTCGAAGTATATTAATATTGGTCTATTGGTGTGCGTGACTGTTACACAAATCTTTGCGTTACTTTTTAAGAAATAGATTTTGTAAGGTTGTTATTGCAGGAAGTTGTAATAGATGTAAGTACTACAACTACTTACAAAATGCTTCAAAGGAGACTCACATAGCCTCTGAGAACCAGACCAGCTACTGACCTTTACATGTTTCCATATAACTGTTAACACTGTCAAGAGCAGGCTGCTTTAACCTATGCAACAGCAGTGGGCCCCGCACTTTTATAGGCCCCGCTAAGTCTAGGTGTAAATTATTAAATTAGACCATTATAACTTATATTCCCGCGGCCTCCTGAATTTCCAGGAGCTATCTTCTGAAAATGCAAAATGTACTAAAAAGTCCTGGAAATCTTCGGAAATTATTAATATTCAAATCTCCTGAATACTCGTAAAAATCTCCTGAAATATAGACAAAATTGTCATTTTGGGATGTTATTAAATATGGGAAACGACAATCCTAAGCGGAATTATAAAAAAGGCTTTATGCAATACCCGTAACTCTGGCATCTGGTGAAAAAGTTTTTTGCGCCGAAATACAAATCAAGAATTTACTTGAGGTCAACGATTCACGAAGATAGATTTAACAATTATGTAATTCTTACTATTGAGGGTGATCTATGTAGGAAACTAAAATTTAATTATATGACTTCCCTACATGCAAGGCTCAATAAGTCAAGCTAATTTGATCGTGATTTTGTTCTTATTAAAGGATGAATAAAATGTAAATACCAACTTATTTTCTAATACCAAATCCTTTTCACTTATTATCCATATCCATACCCAGACTGGGCACCGGCTATCCATTTTGCATAGCGACCCACAATTGCCAGGGCCGGCCCTGGACAGGAGATGGGGTAAAGGTTAGTATAGGGCGTCTAAATTCGAAGGTTTCGGAAAGGAGGGCTCATTAACTATGAAGCGAAACCTCCTCTGTCTTGCGGTTAAACCAAAGGGATGCTGCTGACTCCGTATCAGAAACCCCATTAGTTAAAGATCAGGCTTACATTACTCGCTTAGAGCACTTGAAAGAAAGCGGACAGTGAGATTTAATGTCGCCTTGTTGCCGTACACGACCCAGATCTATCTCATATTCATGTCCCAATCGACCTTCATGCAAAACGCGACATTCATAGAGAATGTGCTGTTTCATCATCTTCCTCAATGCAGTGACGAAACCGTGTGTCGTATTGTTCTCGAAACCGTTCGAAGTAAACACCAATTGGACCGTGACCGACACGAACCTGGGTTAGGACGATCTGTTCCGCACGATTAAGTTGCCACCGTTCGGTCTGGTCTAATCATCTGTCCATGTAGCTTATGGCCTTTATCTGAAGACTGCTGACTCCAGACCACTAGCGCATCCAGAACTTTGGAGTGGGTGGGGGCGACTTTTTTATTCCAAACCATAACCCTATAATAACGCCTATAAAATTCTAAAATATCAATAACAAGTTTTAATTATATACGTATTTAATTGATTCCGTTAACAAGCTGTGATTTCTACAAATAAAATGGACCTCCCCCACACTCGAAAAATTATGGTTGGGGGGGGGACTGGATTGCCACCTCCCCATCCACCAAATTGGCCAACATACTAGAGGGGGGGCGAAATGATCTAAAGGTAGGATTAAATATAAATAATTAGTATAAATTATTAACATAACTAATAAATTCGTATACAAATTGTGTGATCTCTTTACTAAAATTCGTCCGACCCCCCCCCCCTACGCCCCCCTCGCCTCCTGGATCTGTTAGTGCTCCGGACTGTATCGGCACCTGTTTTCCCTGCCAGGATGGTAGGAAAATACTGTGTGGGCGATCCAGTTCCGATTGCTTCTCGTCCTCTACGATTTTAGCCAATTGAAGGTGACCAACAATAAAATAATACATTTATAATATTCTTTTGTCTTTGACGTTTTTCGCTTCATTTTCCTTTTTTTCTTCATCACTAGCTGGGCATACACATGTAATTATTTTTAACCACAGCTAAATGCAAAATCAACAGTTCGTGTAGATATCTTTGCACTGTCACTAATACGAATCCATGGACTGAGCAATGCTCTTGTCCTAATACTATGAGAACAGTGTCCAACAGCAGTGGAGTCTTCTGTTTAAACTATTACGGTATGTTCATTATGTTTAGCAAAATTCTAGCTATTTATAGTTATCAGCAATAGATAAAAATCTCCAATAATGATAATTTTTTGGGGGGATCGTAGCTCAAGACATCTAGTCAACGAAATCTTTATAGGCGTATTTATTTCTTAATACAGAACTAGAAAAAATCACATCAGAACTGAGTTTTTATTAGGCCTAACTACATTCACAGCTTTCAAGTTAAATGAAGATATATATGTAGAAACACACGTGAATTACTAT
Source organism: Biomphalaria glabrata (assembly GCF_947242115.1). Lineage (NCBI taxonomy): Eukaryota > Metazoa > Mollusca > Gastropoda > Planorbidae > Biomphalaria > Biomphalaria glabrata. The sequence continues at coordinate 13,572,672 of NC_074721.1, forward strand.
TAAAATATTGAACTATTCAACTAGAAATAAAGCTTACTTCAAAAATGCCCATCGACAGACGTCAATCTATTACTATTTTTCCACATTTTACTCTAGAGTCCACACCACTTCTCTTCCTTTTATCGCAGGACGTAATCATTTTTTTGAAGTCATTGGACCTTCATCTGTCAACTTAATTTACATGTTGGGCGTTGCCTCTATTGTATATTTTTTACAATCAACTTACTAAACAATGCCAAAGACGACACATTGAACTACGTAGAACTGAATTAGGTCTAGTTTGAACATCTCAATGCTTGACTGTTGATCTTCGTATTAAATCTCATTTGTTCCATAGATTGCAATTCCAGGATAAGGGAGACCTCTGGTAGTCTGACAAGTCCTGGTTATCCTCTAGGTTATGAAAACAATGTCTTATGTGAATGGCGGATTATAGCCAGTGTCAACAATCGACTTTACATAAGGTATTCTGACATCGTAAATGTTCATATTAATATTTTTATACCAACTTGATAAATCATGTGAGAGGGAACAAACGAACTTTTGACCTATATTTAGCGGCGATAGAAAAGGGGAAAGCCATAAGTATTTTTTGGTCTGTCCATCATTTTTAGATCGCTGAACAAAAGAAGTATTACTAACAATCAAGTATCATGATCTTTTACATCTAGCAAAATTCTAATAGAACTTCTACAATATTTCCTGCAAGCTAACCAAAACCCCCTCGGCTGTGCTGTGGTAAGTGATGATTTAGTATTAAAATCTCACCTAAAATAAACAAAATGAAAGCAAAAATCAATCACTTATTCCGTCCCCCTCCCCCGCAGGGGGGGGGGATTTCATTTCGGGGGGGGGGGGTTGAACCCCAAGAACCCCCCCCCCCCGGCTACGCCCATGATATATATATATATATATATTGTTATAAACTTCGTGGTGGCACAGAGAGGGGTAGTGGTGTGTGTGTAGTCAGCGGACGCAAATAGCCCCAGGCCAGCGCTAGACCAGCGGTCAACCGTGACGGTCAGCCTAGTCAACAGGACAGTTCGGGAAGGATCGCCGTCGTCAACAGAGCTCAGGAGCGTCACGAGAGTTGTAGTCATCTGACCACCTAGAAACGTCTAGCGGCGTTCTGTCCGGTTCGAAAAAGCCAGTAGGGACCCTATATAAGAGCGGAGGTGACGCAGTCAAGACGGTTCAGAGCCCGGTTCACTACAGTCCGGTCGACTACAGCACAATACAGCGGTGTGGTTCTGTACGGAGCATTACGGCGATTCAGTGCGGAGTACTGTCAAGTACAGTTGAGACGACTGGCGTCTTGATCTTGGTCCGTGATCGAGTCCGACTCAACGAGCCTAGTGTGTGAAGTCAGTCCTGAACTGTTGAACCCAGTGCAAGCCCGAAACGAGACGGAGAGGCCAGTGCAAGAGTTGATACGGCGGTACGGTGTTATCGGAGAGATATTCGTACAGTGTACGTGTTGCCAATTGTACAGTATTGGCTGTTATTTATTCAACTATTAAAGTGTTACGTTGCTTTGGAGCCCTGAGTTGTCAAGTTCTTTAAGTTGGTGATGTAAGGTGCAGTTTGCAGAGAGCCTGGATAGTGAGATTCGTAACAATATATATACAGTTAGCCTTCATCTGGTTGTATCGACCTCGTGATCGCATGGTCATCCATGTTGTACTCAGCAAAAGTCGCCTTCTTCTTCTTCTCCGCCAGTTGGTCTTCATGTGGCTGCAGTGATGTCGTAGTCGCGTCGCTCTCTTGTCGTTCGGTATTGAGGGCAGCCGTTTGGCACATGGAGAGGTATAGGATGTAAGGGCTGTGGATACCAAGATAGTTGGCCAAAGAGGTGACTTCATAGGGCTTTGCGAAGAAGGACTGGGATGAGCTTCAAATCCACAGGACAGGGAATTGTGGGACATGTCATCATTTTCAGCCTTGTCTAGAGGGCATGCTCGTGGGGCAGGTTGGTAACACTCCTCGTGCAAAGGTCCCTCGTCTTCGGCCTTAGGCTCCATTCGGCTTTCTTCACCACAATCAGGACCTCTCTCTCTCCTCTCTGTATCGCCTGTTGGTTTCAGACCTTGTCGATGACTTTCATTGTGGAAATGTCCATCAACTTCGACGTCATGTTTCCTTGGATTTTCTTCACCACCATCAGGACTTTCATCTCCAGTCTTGGCAGCTGGACCAACGTCTGTTGGGTCCGGACCTGGCTGGTATCTCTCAGCTTGCAAATGTCCCTCAACAGCTTCGTCAGATTTCATTGGGTTCTCATCATCACCATCAGGGCTTCTCTCACTGAGCTTAGCATCTGGACGAACGTCTGTAGGGTCCAAGCCTCGCTGATAGCTTTCATCATGTAAACGTCCCTCAGCAACAGGCTTGTAGGCAGAATCAGCGTTCTCTTGATCTGTTTTGCTGTTTGAGCCTCTCATATCAGGTAAAGCTTCAGCACAAGATTCGTTCGAATTATGGGCAGCTTCCATTGTCTCTTCATCTGGCTCCACAGGTCTGTACTCCTTGTTTTCGGATTCACAGGCAGCACCACCTTCATCAGCATCGCCGTTGTTACAGCATATTTCTTCAAAGGTTTGGGTGGGTAGTAGTTCATTGTTTAGCGATGGCGCAGCTCCTTTATCTTTCAAGTCTCTTTGGTCGTACAAGGTTTCTTCTACCACGTCCATCGTTTTCACCACGGGGCTCGTGATTTCCTTCACCGAGATATACATCTTTTCAAGCTTGGTACAGATCTCTTCGTTGGACTTCTTCCATATCATACTCATCTCGTCTCGTACAGAGTTCAAGAGCTCTCTAAAATCTGGTGCGACTTCAAACAGATACGTGTCCGGATCTTCTTCTTCTTCCATTATGTCTTCTCGGAGGCGTGCTTGTAAAGTTTCTTTATTTCCGCTTGTTTTCAGATCTCGATCACGGAGTTCTTGCTTCAGTTCTCTAAATTCAAGTTCGTACAGCAGTTTCAGACGAGCCATAGTAGATCCGATCCAATCCGATTCTGATCCTATCCCACTTCTGACACCAGTGTTACGAATCTCACTATCCAGGCTCTCTGCGATAACAAATATCTCTCCGATAACAACGTTCCGCCGTATCAACTCTTGCACTAGCCTCTCCGTCTCGTTCCGGGCTTGCACTGGGTTCAACAGTTCCGGACTGACTTCACACACTAGGGTCGTTGTGTCGGACTCGATCGCAGACCAAGATCAAGACGCCGTTCGTCTCAACTGTACTTGATAGTACTCCGCACTGAACCGTCGTAATGCTCCGTACAGAACCACACCGCTGAACTGTGCTGTAGTCGACCGTGTTTTGAACTCTTGTCGTGAACCTCCTTTCTGAACCGTCTTGACTGCGACACCTCCGCTCTTTATATAGGGTCCCTACTGGCCTTCTCGAACCGGACCGAACGCCGCTCGACGTTTCTAGGTGGTCAGGTGACTACAACTCTCGTGACGCTGCGATCCTTCCCGAAATGTCCTGTTGACACGACTCGGCTGACAGTCGTACCTCGTCACGGTTGACCGCTCGTCTAGCGCTGGCCTGGGGCGATTTGCGTCGGCTGACTACACACACACCACTACCCCCATTTGTGCTACCACCAGGTTTATAACAATATATATATATATATATATATATATATATATATATATATATATATATATATATATATATATATATATATATATATATATATATATATATATGGGTGTGTAAATGTGTAACCCTGATAGATAGCAGCTTAAAATAACACTTCAATACATGCTTTTTAAATTTATATTTGTACGATGCATGCAAACTAATTTTTGTGTGGAGTAAAACAATTTAGAGTATTAGAGCCTTAGATTTTGTGGGATAAAACGAAGTACATTATTAAAACCACTAATTATTCATATTAGTTTTGTGATCGAATTTGAACGTTCGCTTAATTTGTATTACGAGCGAATTTATTTAGCGCAACTTTCATTCTTGTCCATGCTCAGTGCGCTGTACTCTTAATATCTTAAGCTAAATTGTAGGAAGGGTTACTCTCTGGAGGTTTTCCGCGATGGTTTTAAGTGATATGTTAAAGCTCTGCTTTCAAGGGAGCTTAATATCAAATCCCGATTCCATGTAAGGTAAAAGAACCTTATTATTGATGACGGGTTGTCAATTTTGCTTACAAGTGAAAACAACAAAAATTTTTTTTTTGAAATGTTAGTTCTTTACACTTCAAAACGAGTCCATGGCTTAAATATACGTGATCCATGAACGAATTCGTCCGTGGCCCTTTCTAAGTTTGTGTGATATCACAAACTCCATTTGTAATATTGTTTAATTATATATTTTGCAGTTTTTCAGACTTCAGCCTTGAAGCACACTCAACTTGCATTTGGGATTATGTTGACATTTACGACGAGAGTTTGTCAGGATCTAAGCGCCTTGGACATTTCTGTGGAAACGCCTTGTCAAATTATATTGAGTCAAGTACAAACACCTTGCGCGTTGTTTTTAGAACAGATGGCTCCGTGACATCGAGAGGATTTCAAGCCGATTTCGGCACATTATACAGACCATGTAAGCTTTATTTTTATATATCAATAAGATACTCATATTTTAAATGTTTGTCTATGTTTTCGAAAGGAGTAACAAGCATTCTCACCTTAGTAAAATAATCACTCCATATATCCCTCAAAGAGCCCTATCCTTTATAGACTCAATGCTTCTAGTTGGGCCACATTTCTCCTTTAAAAATTACGGTTTGCGGGATTTTTAGAACATGGACCAAAGGTTTGTAACTCACTTCTCATTGATCTTAAACAAAGAACAAGCTTCAATACATTTAGTGGAGATATTTTAACCTATCGGTTCAAAACTTTATTAGCGGCCACCGAAAGGGAAATAGCCGCTATTAATTTTGTGTAGTCTGTCCGTCCGTCCATTTTAGATCTCATAAACTAGAAAAGAAAATGAAAATTGGACATCATGATATTTGAGATCATTCATTGACATGCTTTGGAAGGCTTAGTGTCAAGCTTAATATATTGCTTTATAAGTAATATATATATATATATATTTTTAGATAATAACTTTAATGTCAAAAAATAATTATTGTTAAATAAATGAAGCATAGTGAAAATACTAAGAATGAATATCTGACCAATAAAAGATAACACTGATGGTTAACTTTGGTTTACTTTTATGGACTCCATTAAAGACTTCTATCTTTCTGGCTATTAACATAATTCATAATCCTTAGACATTTCTGAAATAGGCTGACCCGCATCGTTATTTACATAAATATATTGTCAAGGTTTTCCAGATATTTGGGTCTAAGGCAAATTTTAAATCTTGACCCCTATTGCCTTCAGGCTTTTACACAAACACAGTGTGACCTAATAATCATGTCTATTCTCCGTTTTTTGATTGGCCACGATGTGCATTTGAGCGTGACAAAACTTACAGTTTGAGTGCTTTCAGATATTCTTTCGCGGCGACAGAGAGCGCGGCTCAGGGAAAAAAAAAGGAGGGAGAACAATTAACGCTCGCACGCCGCTCTCTAACCCTCCTCCTGCCTGTACTCACGCCTTCCTTGCTCTCCAGGCACTCGCCCACAGTCATTTGCCCAAATTCAGCCCATTTGGACAACTGTGTCTTTAAGGAAGTGTTCACTCGTCACTAAATAGCGGCATATGATACGCCGCGGGTCGCATCTTATATTTTAAATATATTGTTTTTCTTTTAAAGCTACCTATCAACCCATCTGCATACCAACAACTCTGAATGGAATCTCGGGTTACTTTTCAAGTCCAAACTACCCAAACTACTATAGTGCCGACACTTTGTATTGCTGGATCATATACGGGACACGTATATCATTAAGGTAATATTTTATACATTCAATCACCATTATGATTTTATATACAAAATGAGATTAACCATGAGAAGAAGGCAAATTGATTTTGTCCAGGAATCCTCCTCCCCAGGGCCAATAAGGTAGTTTGTTTGTATTTTCTTCTAAAGATGTACATAAATTTGCACATTTCTAGGAAAATCGTTATTGCAGTTTTCGAAATTTTTCTAGACCCACCCATTGTCCACCCTGATAGTGTCCACCACTCAATCTAATTTTGCTAAAGCGAATAAGAGGACTTTTAACAAGGACGAACCCACTACAGATTAGTTTCGACGTATTAGTCAACTGATTTAACTTATAGGGGATGGGGTTGCTGAGTGTTTAAGCGCTTCGCTTCCTAATCTGGGGTCTTGGTTCGAATCTCAGTGAAGACTGGGATTTTCAATTTCGTGATTTTTTGGTCGCCCCTGAGACTACCCCAACTCTAATGAGTACCTGACTTTATTTGGAGAAAGTAAAGGCGGTTGGTCGTTGTGCAGGCAACATGGCGCCCTGCACTTTAACCGTTTGCCAAAGAAAAAGACGACCTTAACATAGTGCTATAGATATTAGCGTCTAAAGAGGGAGCTTTTTTATGCTGGTACACTAAGAACAAGCACAAAACTCTCATTTATTATTTACTTATACAGAGTTATCACTGAATATTCCAGCTTAATAAAATTGATATAGTAGCAATACAAAGCGTCATTCAGGATTTCCTATCTCATACATTTAAATATTAAGTGTCAAAAATTTATCTACCTTTAAATTTACGTTTGAACTTTCAGATTTCTTGCCTTTGATCTGGAAAGTTCAACCAACTGTGCATCAGATTCAGTACAAATATTTGACGGCCCGACTTCACAGTCTCCGTCCCTTGGGATACACTGTGGCACTTTTATCCCGGCATCCAAAGTAGCTAAGAGCGGACAACTCTATGTTGTTTTTAAAACTAACAGTTTAGTAAATGGTAGAGGCTTCAATGCATACTTCGAGAAAAATGGTAATGAGTTAAAACGTCATTTTTAACGTATAAATAATACGTTTAAATCTTAAATGCTATCTTTATTTGCACTTATAGGGGTAAGTGTTTAAGAAATGTAGAGGTGTACAAAAATAATATGTAAGTACTCATATCTATCTATCTATCTATCTATCTATCTATCTATCTATCTATCTATCTATCTATCTATCTATCTATCTATTAATCTATATCTATCTATCTATCTATCTATCTATCTATCTATCTATCTATCTATCTATCTATCTATTAATCTATATCTATCTATCTATATATCTATCTATCTATCTATCTATCTATCTATCTATCTATCTATCTATCTCTCTCTCTCTCTCTCTATATATATATATATATATATATATATATATATATAGCTTATGGAGGTTCTTAGCCAGGGTTGCATACCCATCTACGTTCCTATCCATTCTCAAGCAGTTTCATATGGACAAAAAGAACAGATTAAACACTATGGTGACCGGTCTTATCAATTTCCAATAGAATATGTCGTGAAGCAGGGCTGTGTACTTGCCACTACTCTGTTCGCTATCTTCTTTGCACGAAGGCATCTACGTCAGGTCTCGCTCAGTCAGCAATGTGCTCAATGTTAGACGTATACTGTCCCATACAAAAAACAAAAGAAATGGTCACAACACATCTTCTCTAGCCAATTATTGTGCCCTACTAGCTCACAATGAACATGATCTCCAGCTCGCGTCAACGAAATTTGCATACGCTTCAGCTGCTTTAGGTTTATCTATAAACCTCGAGAGAACAGAATTAATTTTTTAGAAGTCACTCAATGAAACTGACTCATCCCAAAGATCGCCGTAAATGAACACCCCATTGATGTGCTAGACCACATCACATATCTAAGAAACATACTGTCAAATGCCGCATCGCTTTCATGGGAAGTTGATAGCCGTTTGGCTACAGCCAGTAGTGCTTTTGGATGCCTCCAGGAGAGAGCCTGGCAAAATAAATCGCTCCGCCTGCCTACAAAAATTTGTTTCTACCAAGCGGTGGTTCTCTGAATCCTACAATATGGATCTGAGGCATGAGTACTATAGAGAAGCAACTAATACTTCATGAACGCTTTTACCAAAGATACTTGCGCTCCATCATGGACTTACGGTAAAGAGACCCCACTACAAACAGCGATGTCCTTGTGAACACCGATATGGACAGTATAGAGGGACTTTTTATGGTCTGACAATTACGCTGGGCTGGGCAGGTATTCCGCATGGGTGATGGAATTATGCAATTTTTTTTGATGAGCTGAAAGGTGGTCAACAGAGATGCCCCAGATTAGGCGCCAGCTTGCTTTAACTAGCATTGGAGAGAGCACCTTGCTGAAAGCTGTTTCGGAACGAGACATAGATCACTCGTGAAGGCAGGGATACACATTTTAGAAGTCACTCAATGAAACTGACTCATCTTAAAGATCACCGTAAATGGACACCCGGGATACACATTTTAGTCCAGATTAAAAGCCGTTGCAGAGGACAGGCGTAGACGGTGGAAATAAATTTTGACGCGATTACCTGCTGAAAATGGTTGTGTCTGCGCTGGATGTGACAAAATATGTAGGTTGCAGCTAGGACTGAGTAGCCACGGGAAAATATGCGTATTTAATTAATTTTTGGAAGCATGGTTGCTGAGCGGTAAAGCGCTTGGCTTCCCGCAAGACTTTCCCACAACACAGTCGAAGACAACGCTCAATCCCTATCGTCTCTGTGACCACTTTTTTTGCAGCCACAGTCCTTATCCTTGCAACTTCTTCACTAACGAGTCTACATTCAACTGCTCCTTCATCAACAAGTCTATTCCTTCTTTCGCTTGCGACACTATGTTATCTACATTGTTCCCCATCCTGTTTATTTTGTTCACGCATTACATCAATATCTTTCTGTATCTTGCCAATGAGCTTAACATTCTCCGGCTCAATTTCAAATAGGCAGATATCCCGATCTTCTTCTTCGACGATCAGGGCTTGCCGGAGATGAGCTGTAAGCGCTTCTTGCTACCACCAATCTTCAGGCGTCTGTAACGAAATTCCTGCCTTAGCTTTTTAACTTATAGTTGGTCTAGTTGCTTCAAAGATGCCATTGTGATTGAATCATACCTCCTCTCGTTGAGTCGCCTATAATCCCACTTCCAGACACCAATGTAATAACTGAAGGGAGGCAACTCAACGAGATATATGCGTTTTTTTACATGGGGACATGACCAACACATAGGACAAATGCATTGAACACAGCATCTTCATTTCGGTTTTAGACTTGGGCGGAAATCTCTCTCTTCATCTCTATAATGTCAACATCCTTCCTAGTCTAGTCACTAATAGTGCGCACCTTCTGCAATATCTTGGATGGCGGTGTGCATGGCAAGGTTATAGCAATAAAAATGTATCTTGAATATAAACAAAGTCAATGATTTGACTATGTGATCGCCACTACTCTAGAGCTTTAAACTGCCACGTAGTAATTTTAAAACGGATTTTGGGAAAATATAGCTCTTACATTCATTTTGATTTCAATATGTTTATATAATAATAATTAATAATAATATTTTATTTATAAAGCGCTGTTAACAAACAAAATGTAGGCTCAAGGCGCTGTAATAACATTACAAACACAAACACGACAGCTAAAATGACAGTTAATCTAAAAAAGTTTTAAACAGATAGGTCTTAATGTTCTTCTTAAAAGTGGTGTAGCATGTTGTCTGTCTGAGATCAATGGGGAGTGAGTTCCAAGCCTTTGGTCCGTGAACTGAAAAAGCACGCAGACCGTAGCTTTTGAGGGAGAAACGTGGCACTACTAAAAGCGTTGAGTCCATTGAGCGCAGGGCTCTCTGGGGGACATATGGAGTAATCAGTTCGCTAAGGTACAAGGGCATCTCATTGTTATATATACACTGATGACAAAGTGTGGCGACCTTGTAATCGATTCTCGCTTTCTCGGGAAGCCAATGGAGCGTGCGCAAGAGCGTAGTAGCAGAATCTTGTCTAGTTTTTGTAAGGACTATTCGAGCGGCGTTGTTCTGTATACTTGCAGCTTGGCTATTTTGTCATCAGGTATACCTGCTAGCACGGCGTTGCAGTAGTCAAGGTGGGAGAGTATGAATGCCACAGCTAGCGTTTTTGTTGACTCTGTTGTTAAATATGGTCGGATCTGGCCTAATCTGCGCAGCTGCAGATAAGGACCTTTGTAGAGCTGACTTATGTGTGGGTCGAAAGATAGTGTTGAGTCGAAGAAAACTCCAAGATTCCGCACTACATGGACAAAAGGAACATGGCAGTTCGTGATAAAGAGAGAATCTGTGTTTTCAACTTTTGAGACATTGTTCCTAGTGCCAATCTTAATTATTTCTGTCTTGTCTTCGTTCATCTTGAGCTTATTTTCAACCATCCAATCGCTCACCCTTGCAACGGTACTAGTGATTTTCTCTGCCAGATGCGCCACCTCTGAGGGTACTGATGAATCGTATAACTGTGAGTCATCGGCAAAGAAATGGTATAAGATGCCGGTTGGCCGTATGACACCGCTGAGTGGATATGTGTACATAGTGAACAGTACTGGGCCTAGAATTGATCCTTGGGGTACTCCGTACTTCAAAAGTAAGCTTGTTGATTCCGTCCCGCTAACAACGACACTTCGGGTGCGTTCCGTCAGCTAGGATCCAAGCCACTTTAGGACGACTCCTGCTAAACCAAAAGTTGCAGAGAATCTGGCCATCATAATTTCATGGTCTAGCGTATCAAAGGCTGCGGACAAGTCCAGCATGGAAAGAATTGATATGTGGCCTTTGTCGGAATTGTGAAGTAAGTCGTTTAGTACCCTGACCACTGCTGTCTCTGTGCTACGGCACTTCCTATATGCAGATTGAAATTCTTCCAAGAGACAGTACTGTTCAAGATGAGAAAGAATTTGCGCTAACACGATGCGCTCCAGAAGCTTTGACAGGAAGGGAAGATTTGATACCGGGCGATAGTTTTTTAGACATTTCGGGTCAAGACTGGATTTCTTTAATAAGGGCCTGACAAGTGCATGCTTAAAATGCTGTGGTACAATGCCTGAATTCAGTGAAGAGTTCACAATGTTAGTAATTGTAGGTATAAGCTCATCTAAACATTCAAGGAGCAAAGAAGTTGGAATAGGATCAAGGTCACATGACTTATTTGGCATCTTTAAAATAGTACTTTTGACATAATCTTCAGATACACGCTGAAACTCGCAAAAAGGAGTATTTTGAAAAATTGGAGAGTGGTCAAGCTGTGATGAGAGGGATGGCATGTCATTTCTAATCTGCTCAATCTTCCCAATGAAGAATCTATTGAAGGAAGTTCAGATACTGGGATAGATGACGCCAAACGTTCGTTATTTGCTCCCCCTAACATTTCAGCAGTGATCCTAAATAGCTCCTTTGAAGAATCAGAAGTTTCGATTTTTTGTCGAATATAACTAGCTTTTGCGTCTCTAATCATACGGTTAACCTTGTTTTTTTTTCTAGTATGTATATTTGTCGATGTATCGTCAGACCTGTCTTTTGAAATGTACGTTCGGCACGTTGGCGAATAAGTTTGGCAGTCTTTATGTCTTTCGTCAACCAGGGTGCAGATGGCCTAACTGAGACAGTGCGAGTGACAAGAGGTGCATGGCTGTCCAGCAACTTTTTCAAGCAAGAATTGTAATTGCTGAGAACGTCTGTGTTGCTCTGTTGCAACAGCAATGAGGTCACGTCCATTTTGAAGGAGGCAATATCTATGGCTTTAAGTTTACGGGAAGTCACGTTTTTCTTTGGCTTTATTGCTTTTCATAGGCGCATTTCAAAGTGTACAAGAAAATGATCTGACAAGCTGCGGTCTGAGACATTGAGTTTGGCTATAAGCTCACTTGCATTTGTAACAATCCAGTCAAGAGTATGGCCTTTGACGTGCGTCGGAACATTTATCAGTTGGTCTAAGTTGCGATCCTTTAGCCCATTTTTTAGCGACACCGCGTATGTCTCATTTTCACTGTCAAAATGCAAGTTCACATCGCCTATGACAAATAGATCTTTTGTTGATATGTGACTGTCAAGGAGGTCTTGAAATTCTTCGATGAAAACTTTTGTTGTCAATTTATTTCTCTTGCTTGGTGGTGGGAGGTACAGGAAAATACAAGTCCGTGTTCTACTGTGGTGGGAAAGGCGAAGCTCGCACATCTCAAAGGTGGTGTACGGTGAGCTGTCAGGTCTTATTGTTACTGACTTGGCTAGACTATCTCTGTACAGTATTGCTAGACCACCTCCGCTGCCTGTTTTTCGAGGGAGACTCTTTAAAATAAAGCCTGGTGGCGTTAGCTCAGTGGTTCTTGGCTCATCACCAACTTCTTTAAACCATGTCTCACTAAGGAAAACGATGTCGTAGCTATCATCAGTGATGGTGTCTGTAAGCTCAAGAGCTTGGTTACTGCATGACTGGGCGTTGAGGTGCATTATTTGAAGCAGACTGGAGGATATAGTCACCAGAGGCGTATTACATTTTGAAGACACCGGAGGAGTAATATCACGAATTATAGGTTTTTGATGGGGACATCTGACCTCTGTTGTGTGAGGAGCAATAGGGGTGGGGTAGTTAATAAAACAGTTTAGTAGGGAACTGCTGAACTCGTAGAAGAAATGACAGGGGTAGGGGTGGGGTTAACAACACAGTTAAGAGTCCTGGAAACTGTGTGACATGTATCTGTTGGGTTGAATTGCGATGGGTTATACCATAGGCGAATAAGACGCACAGCCCTAGACCCACGAACTGTCGGCAGTTTACGCCCGATGCCAAGTCGACGAATATTTCGGAAAACCTCGCTATCTAGTCTTGATTTGAGTAACACACATGTGCGTCCTATGCGGCTTAGTAGATTACATGCTATATGACCACGAAGTCAAAACCATGTATTGCAATTTTCAAAATAAAATAAATGAGCATAGGAATTAATAACTGACACTTTTGTCTTAATCCCTAGCATCATGTGGTGGCAAACTAACGGATTTAAGTGGAACAATCACAAGTCCTGGCTACCCTTATTCCTATAGCCATAGTTTGACCTGTGCCTGGAGTGTTGAAGGAACGCCAACCCAAAAAATAACACTACGGTAATTATCAGATCAAGTTTGTCATTGTCCAAAGAAATGAGTCTAGGTCTCTAAAAAACTCTAGACCAACAAAAGGTCTAACCCAACGGTCTTTTAGAAAACTTTGTTTCGTCTGGGAAAGATCTAAGTAAATGTCACGTACACTGTATCTATATTTAGCTCAAGGTTACCAGCCAGAACTTCAGCCACCTCGGGATTTTCTATCACGCAACAAAATTATGTTTTGAAATAAATGTGATTAGTTTGAAATATTAATTATTGTACATTGAGCTGCATTTATTGGTCAGATTTTGACCAAGCGGCAAAAAGATATTTAGTCACATGACAAAACGCCCAAAGCTTTGTAAGCTGAGGGATATTACCGCCAGTCTCGTGCGGAATGTGTTAGAGAGAACATGTACTAGAGTCCAGTGTTAGAACTCAAGAAAGAAGACATCATTATATTATTGTGTAGATCATTTATTCTATTCAAGTACATTTAACCATTGTAATTATTTGTGAATAGCTTTTCCAAGTTTTGAATTAAAGTACTTGTTTTAGACGAAGAGAAGTTTCTTCATTGAATATATAATAGTATACTTAGATCGTCTTGTCAACTAGTGACTTCTAGATGATCCTCTTATCAACTGGCAACTTCTAGATAATCCTCTTATCAACTAGCAACTTCTAGATGATCATCTTATCAACTGACGATTTCTAAATCCTCGGCAATTACGATCATTGATTGTGATGTTCAGATCAAGATAATCTTAGATCGTAACATCTAGCACCATTGATTGATACGTAACAGTAAAATATACCGAAAAAAAAATCTTTAAACTATAAAAGTTTGTGTTTTATAAATTATCGTCAAAACTTCTAGCGCCCCAACTGCATGAGCCTAAAAGTGCCCGCTCTAAGACGTTGCCTGCACTTTACATATCCACTCCGGTACAATATTATTGATTGTCTTAGGGGGAAAAAACGTGTGTATTTACTTCGATGCAATTAAAAACAGACAGTCTACATAAAAGCTCTAGACCTAGAAATGAAAACCTTTTTTTCAAAAGCTTTTTTTTTGTTTCAAAATTTTTGATTGCATCACTGTGTCATTATTGTATTTGTTGTCTCACTGTCTCACTACTTCTTTGTTCCTTTCAATCTCAATTTACTGTTGTTCTATCAATATCTCACTATTTCTTGTTCCGTTCAATCTCATTTTTTCTGGTTTTCTATCAATGTCTTACTATTAATTTTTTTTTCTTTACAGACTCATTTTTTTTTCCTCTCTTTTTCTTTATTGTCTCAATGTCTCAGTATTTCTTTTTGTTTTCTTGCTTATTCACTATCTCTTTTCCACTATCTCTTTTTGTTTACTATGTATTTAGAGCTTTTTAAAGTAGATTATTATTTAGCTGCTATTCGGAGTCGATTATATGTTCCTCCTACTCACAGCTTTTGTCTCACCTATTTGTTTTATTCTGAAGGCTTGCAGCATCATAAATCAGAATGGGCTAGTTTTACGATTGACTAAATTTGCTACGTAACGGATTTAAAATAAGGCAATGAAAAAAAGTCTTTCTTTTTCCATTAGAGTGGCGGATCTTGCGCTAGAGACCGCCCAGAACTGCGTGTATGACTTCCTAGACGTCTACGACGGTACCAGCATCAGCGCTCCCAGAATCCTCCACGTATGTAACAGTACAACCACTATAACAGTGACAACGAGAAGCAACATGTACATAATGTTCAAGTCTGACGAGTCAGTCTCCAGCAGAGGATTCTCAGCTAATTACGAAATAACAAATGGTATTGTTTTAGCTGAAATTTAGCTTGTTACTTCGTTTGTACTTTGTGACATTTTTTTGTTTACTCAGTGACACCATGTTAATCATGCCGACTTCTTTCATTATACGTGTTATGATTAATATATCATTATAGTTATTTAACCTTTCACATCTGCAAAACGTATGCACCATGAAATAGAAAGCCATACAATGTGACATCTGCGATGTATGGTACCATGCATCATGTCTCCATATGAATACACCTGTGTATTACGCCTTAGGCAGCAAAGACGCATCACGGCACTGTGTACTGTGTGGGTTACCTCAGTTTACATCAGGACTGTTTGATTCCTTTGATGCGGATACTTCTAACCCATACAACATCCTAAACACCATCCCAAACCAAAACTCACAAACCACTAGCCAGATCCACTCTTGTTAAATCTACAAAAACTAATACAACACCCTCATTAAACAAACCTACTAAAGAAGTAATACCAAAATACCTTAAAACCTTAGTAATAATTTTCAAAGCATTAGGAACAAAACAGCAGACTTAGAAATTTTACTAGAATATGAGAAACCAGACATAATTGCAGTAACAGAAACTTGGTTACATCCTGAAATTTATAACGAAGAAATTTTCAATAGTGATTATGAAATTTTTAGAAAAGATGGGAAAGATAGGGCAGATAATCATGGAGGAGTTCTTTTAGCAATAAAAAAGTAAAGTAGCAATTATACATAAGACACTGAACCATAATCTTCAAATACAAAAACAAGATTTAATAAAATGCTCTGAAAGACACAAAGATAAAGGCACATTCCTCGTCCCATATGCAAGGACAAATTTGTACAAATGCTCCTTCTTCCCTAGTACCATTAGTTGCCTGAGCTAGCCAGGAAAACCAGTGACCTCGCAGAATTTAATACATTGGTTAAAATGCATGACTAAATGCATAAAGCGTAGACGTAATCATCTTCTTTTCAGAAGTAACGTCTGTATTATATAAGATAAGAAGAGGAGTCGTTTTCAGAGTGTCTTTTGCGGTCTCATAAAATAAAATGTAGATGAAAACATTACTTGCTTTTCTCTTTCGGCCTAATGGGATAACCTTTTTATTTTGAGCTCACGTACCTTATCAGTTAAAAAGTTCGTTAAAGAACGACTTTTATCTCTTGAGTAAAATCGGATAAGCAAGGAGTGCCTGTCGTTCGATATCTCACAGCAACTCATGTAACGTTTCTCTCGACCACCCCCCCCCATCTTCCCGATCATCCTCGTACATGTTTTTGCCCCAACTTGCAGTTCCTTTGTTCTTAAAATAGCCTCGTAATCTTGCTGGTCGCTTACTGTCTGGAGCAGTTCAGAGGTCTTACTTTGTAACACTGGCATTCATCCGGTATTTTATTTTTAGCTTTTTATACTGTTACAGCCGCCTCAAATTGTATTTTATATAATGTACGGACGAAACTGACCCATCAACAATAGGTGGCTTACTTTTTTTTTTCAGTTTCAAGACTGAATTTATTTTTAAGTCTCGAAAGTTATTCGGCCAATCTCCCACTGCCTGAACCTCACCGCTTAGGACGTAAATCGTTTGCTCCATCTCTCCTGTAAGCTGCGACTTCACCTTGGCGATTTCATTCATTAGCTTGTTTCTGAATTCATTTATATCATTCTCCAGGCCAGTCGCAACTATGACTATGTCATTTGATTGCATCAAACTGTCAACGTTCAATTTAATCTTGCCTAACATCCTTCCAAAATAAGCATTCATCTCAACTCAATTGTCAGGGTTAAACCCGACTTTTTCTAAGGGGTCTTTCAGACGGCTAATAAGGACTTTTTTTGTTTACTGACGCTATGATGTCTTAAACTCCTTACTGATTTTGTCAATCGTTAGCTTATGTAAGCGTTTAAAGTAGACTTGTTAGTCAGAGGAGTGGGCAATCCCGCTTCGACACTTGCTTGATTTCACTAATTATTCGGTCGCCGCTATCATTTGGATTGCTAATGTCTCAAGAATCACACCTCAATTTGAAAAGTCGATAATCCAGTAAAACAAATAGTTTCACTATACGCCAAATCGATTTTGTCACCGGATGATTTTATATGTTATGGATGTGGCTGTGGTTATCAATGTAGGCGTGGTGGTGACATTGGGTTCTTGTTACAAATCACAGAATAATAAAATGACGCTGGGTGTAGCAGACACAATAAGTTTAATATAACACCACATAGTGAATACACCATACAATTCGACCCAGCAATGGTCAGTATTAATCCAACAGTAATATACGAATATCACAACTTAGTACTTATTCTATAACCAACTACTTTAAACATCTAACTCTACTGCTTATATCTTAAGTGACTCAATACAAGTGCTTGCTACAAGATCTCTATGTGGACTGACTGCCTTTAACTCTCTGGTTCACCTAAGGTCAAAAGTGTTCACCTTAGTGCAACATGGGTTGTGAATAAGATTCACAATATGGAATTAACATACACAATACAGAATTAGGGTTTCTACTCTATGGCACCAACTTTGAGGTGGTGACATTACCTATCACCCCCCTTTTGAAAAAAATTTTGAAGAAATTTTTTTCAGCTTGACGACATAATTATCCTAAGTAGGATCAATTGGAATTCTTGGGGTCTATGAAATGTACAATTGCAGAGTTCAAATAGAACTACAAACTTGCAATAAAATATATAATATGACGGTGTTACACAAAATATTTGCTAAATCAAAAAAATTCATACAAGGGCAAAATTCTCTAATCCATCATATTCTTGTAAGGCAATTCAAATAATTCTATGAGTCAAATACTTAACATCCCAAATAATTCTTTACATGTAGTTCTAATATATACATCAATATTCAAATGTGTTCAATATTTACAAGTCTTTTCATAATAATGTGTGCAAAGTGTGACAAAAATTTCAATGACAATCTCCTATGTCACAATGTGAAAAATTAATACAAGTTTTTTATTCACAATATCTATTTATAAAAAAATCTTTGACACTATAGAAATGTTAGAAGTCTGGTTTTTTTTTTTAACACCAATAGTACAATATGTACAAATCATGTAGAAAATGTTACAAGTAAGTCTCAATATGTAAGTGATAAGTATAGAAAAATTCAATATATGTGTCAAAATTCAACATCAAATTGTTTAATGATCATTGTTACAAATTCAATGTATCTGTTTACTTCAATATGAGGTTTGACATCTCCATAAAAAATTGTTGTGCATTAATATTACACAAGTAAATATGTATAATGCAAGTATCAAAATATTGGATCAAAAGTATGAACATCAAATCAAAATAAATATCTTTCATGGTGCTTGTTGCATGCACCTTATGTTTCAATTAAGTGTTTCTCCATATGACATTTCAAATAATTTGTAGCTAGTAATGGCAAAAGTTTAATGTTACATTGTTTATCAAATAATTATTGTGTACAAAGTTCAAAAAAATCTTTAGTCAAAAAAAGATTCAACTGAGAAAATGTGTCAGTTGTGATACAATCTTTGAGTTTACATTAATTTGTTCAAGCATATATATACAAGCATAACATCATAATGGTTTAGTTGTATTCATTTTAATCTGTTGTGAAAAAATGTGTAAGTCCAATTTAAAAGAATAATATCAAGTGTCTCTTTCAGTACTTGAAATATCAAAAAGTTTGTACAACAATCTTCTTGTTTACATCAATGATTGTTACAAAAATATAGTCCATAAGAATAGTTTGACAAAAATGTTTTCAAAAAAATACAAGTGTATGTCAATATTTGATTACACTAATTGACATTAAATAAATAAGTTACATTATGAATCAATCTCCTTTTTTCAATAGTATTGAAAAATGTGACTAAGTTATATAGTTGTGATAAATGACATAGTAAAAAAATTCCAATCTTGTTTACAATAGCTGTAGAAAAAAAATTTTGTCACAGTTGTTCTCAATACAATGAGAAAAATAATGTTTACATTGTATGGAAAAAAAATTAAGCTAGGTACTGAATAAGTTTGGAAAAAATTCAATGTTTGTTTACATTGTTGAGTACAAAAATGTTATTCCTGTTGACAAAAGAATGTGAAAAAAAAATTGTTGGTTACAATGTAGTAATCAAATTCCAAAGTTTGTTTACAAATAGAGTTTTTTTTTAAAAAATGAAGTCTTAGTTCTAGTTCAATGTTTACAAATAGTACTCAATGTTTACAAAATAATGCTCAATGTTTACAGAATAATGTTCAATGTTTACAGAATAATGACATCATAGTTGGTTGTAAAAATAATTGTGTTTACTTTAAGGTGTGAGTCTTAAATCTTTGAACTTTAGCAATACAAGTTTTGACTAACATGACATAGATCATTATCTAAGTCATTCTGATTATCTTGAATATATCTGGACATAAAATCAGCAATAACATTATCTTTCCCTTTTATTTGTTTTATTTCAAAATGGAAATCAGCTAGGATCATGGTCCATCTTGTAATTCTACTATTAGTATTTGCTTTAACATTTAGAGTGGTTAATGGTTTATGATCTGTAAATATTAGGAAAAATCTGCCTAACAGATGTCTTTTTAGTCGCAGTGTACACCACACTATGGCTAAACATTCTTTTTCTATGGTACTGTTTCATATTCTATTGGTCTTTCAGTTGCTACAGCTGCTATGTTTTGTCTGGTATGATTGTTATTGTGGTAAGTATGTTGTCTATCTTGAAATTGGTCTCTTCTAGACATTCTGTTGTTTTGCCATCTTCTGTTTGTTTGATGTGATCTACTGTTAGTTGGACTGTAGCTTTGCCATGTTCTTCTGTTATATTGTTGTTGATAGGATCTATTGTAGTTAGGACTGTAGCTTTGCCATGTTCTTCTGTTATATTGTTGTTGATAGGATCTATTATAGTTAGGACTGAAGCTCTGGAAAGTTCTGTTATCTCTTCCATATCTATGGTTTCTATTTACATGTTGTTGTTTTTCTGATGCCATTCTCTTTCTGCACTCTGCTTTGGTGTGACCCAATATGCCACAGAAAAAACATTGTATGCTCTTGGCATATTTAAATTTATTTGTAGATCTTGGATGGTTTTCTGTCACTGTTGCAGCTACATTGTACAATTCCCTTTTGTCAATGGTGATGTTTGGGTGGGAGTCCTTGTATGTTGTTAAGTTTGATATCAATTCAGCTTCATTTTTTATTTTTCTCTCCTTCAGGAATGAGAATGCTGCATCTGTAACATTAATTAACACATTCTCAATGAGAAAGAAATCTAATATCTGTTTGGGGTCATCTAAGTTGCAGTTTGCGAGTTGTAGCCACTTTGTCATGTTCTGGCGCATGTCATGTATTGTTCTTTTTAAATCTGTATTCTTTGCTAGTTTTATTTCCCTAAAAAGTTTTCGATAGTGCTCCTCCGTTTTGCCAAAATGTTCAATTAGTCTTTGTTTTACTGTGTTGTAGTCTTTTCTTTGCTCCATAGTTAGTGTGTCGATGATGTTTAGTGGTTCACCTCTTAGGTTAGCTAGCAGTTGTTGAGCCATTTGTGCACTATTCATATTTGCTGTTTGACAGATGTATTCAAATTGAATTATGAAATTTTCCAATGTGTCTTCTTTTGGGTCAAAGTTCCTAAATTTGCTATGATACTGATGATGAGATGAAGTTTGACTTGCTGAATTGTCTTTATTTTCTTTTGCTAGCTTGGCCATTTTTTCTTCATGTTCTTTTAATTTTATTTCATGCTGGCGTTCTTTTTCTTTCTCTAAGTTTTCCTGTTCTTTCTCTCTCAGTCTTCTTTCATGTAGTCTCTCTTCACGTTGCTTGTCTTTTTCTACTCTAATTCTATCTATTTCAATTTTAATGAATGCAGCTCTATCATCTTCTTTTAACTTTAGTTTATCCACTATCTCTATTAGTTTTTCATATTCAGCCATTTTCAAAGATTCAAATTAGTAATATAGTTAATTAATATATATGTGTACACTAGGAGTTGTAAATGAATATTGTACGATAAATACTTATTATAGCTCAAATAGTAATTGCAGGTAATAGTAGATATATATTTTCTGCGAAACAATTGAGGTTATGAGGTATCTTAAGTTATTCTTGGTACTTTGTCTAGTTCGTAATGTAATACTTTACTGATCAATTATGTGATTATGTATTTCTAGTATCTCCCCTTGCAATGTAAAAGTTTATTGCAACAAATAATTCACAATTATGTGAGCCTTATTAGTCTGATAAATAGTGATCAATGTATCAATAGTATCAAAATAGTTCAATGTGCTCAAAGTATATATATATACAATCAATCTTGTCACAATCTCAAATCAAAATATATCCCATAGTGTATCAAGTGTGTCAAGTGTGTAGTGTAGTGTTGATAATAATAAAAAATAGGTTGAAATAAGAAGTAAAATAAATATATATATTAATAAGTAATTAGACAAACATAAATACACTATAGATACTAAACAGTCTGCTTTAAAGAGACATTACAAGATAGTAGAAATAGTAGACAAAAGAATTACAATGAGAAATAACTATGACGCAAAAGAAAATTCAACAGATGTAAACAAGACAATATCAATACAAGAGTTTAACAATATGATAGATACTTGACAAATACAAACTTGACTAATACAGCTATACGATCAAGTATTTACTTTATCTAAAGAGTCCCTACCAATACCTGGATGCTTACTTGAAAAAAAATATAAATGCTTAGACTCAATAGATAATTAAATTTAGTCCCTAAAGTCAAATGTATATATAAATACAAATGTAAACAATGAAAAAAATTGTGGTGTAGTTCAAAGAGAACTAATCAATACTGATAATACTAAGGGTAATTAAAGTTACTTCCCTTAAATATTCACTTGATGCTTGACTTGTACATAAAGTTCCGGTGATGCTCCACATAAAATATGTCCACGGTACAGTTCATAAGTAATCCACTTGCTAAATCCGCAGCACAACGGTACAGTTCATAAGTAATCCACTTGTTAAATCCACAGCACAATGGTACAGTTCATAAGTAATCCACTTGTTAAATCCACAGTTCATAAGTAATCCACTTGTTAAATCCACAGTACAATGTTACAGTTCATAAGTAATCCACTTGTTAAATCCACAGCACAATGGTACAGTTCATAAGTAATCCACTTGTTAAATCCACAGTACAATGTTAAATGATACGGTACTCAAGTCCTTGAACAATAGTAATCCATTTTCATACAGTTGCTGAAACAAATATAAATAACTAAAAATGACCTTAGGTAGTGACGACAAGAGAGGTCTAAGAGTAAGAGCGCTCTCTTATTAAATGTGCTGTTAGACAGCGACAATATGAGTGTGTCATTAGAATTATGACGAGCACTCGATGTAGATGATTCTTGAATATGTCAGCTACTTCGACTGACCATATATCAGCTGTCTTCAAACGATGACTTGAATGACTTGTAGTACTAGATTTTCACCCACACCGGTTGTAGTATCACGGTTGTCTAGTTTCACCCACACAGGCTGTAGTATCCAGGTTGTCTCAGCATATCATGTTTGATCTCTTTCGCTTAGGATGTTAAAGTAACTTTGAACAATGCTGTCATAAATGTCGTTTTCGGCCGCTTCTGACACCAAGAATGTCACCGGGTTATTTTATATGTTATGGATGTGGCTGTGGTTATCAATGTAGGCGTGGTGGTGACATTGGGTTCTTGTTACAAATCACAGAATAATAAAATGACGCTGGGTGTAGCAGACACAATAAGTTTAATATAACACCACATAGTGAATACACCATACAATTCGACCCAGCAATGGTCAGTATTAATCCAACAGTAATATACGAATATCACAACTTAGTACTTATTCTATAACCAACTACTTTAAACATCTAACTCTACTGCTTATATCTTAAGTGACTCAATACAAGTGCTTGCTACAAGATCTCTATGTGGACTGACTGCCTTTAACTCTCTGGTTCACCTAAGGTCAAAAGTGTTCACCTTAGTGCAACATGGGTTGTGAATAAGATTCACAATATGGAATTAACATACACAATACAGAATTAGGGTTTCTACTCTATGGCACCAACTTTGAGGTGGTGACAGATTTCATATACACTTTTCTTTAACAAAAAATTCAATATCCAAATCGACTAGAACAATTAAGCTATCTGGGGGGGTGGGGGGGGAAAGACAAAAAAAAAACAACATACTTTGACGTATCATTTACATCCTCCAGCATAAACTGACATTAAGCTTGCCTGTACACGCTGAAAAACAATTGATAGAATTGATAGATTGGTATTTATTGCTATATATTTATATCATGTATTTATATATATATATATATATATTGTCATTCTACAGACTGTCCGGCATGGGCCTATGGATTAGGGTTAGGCTGCTCTCTCTGTTCCTGTCTACGAAACACGTCTGCTTCTTGCAACGCCCAAACTGGTCTGTGCACGTGTCTTAGTGGCTGGACCGGAACTGACTGCTCCCAGAGAGTTGATCCTTGCCTGTCCGATCCTTGTCCTTCAAACATGACCTGCTTAACAAAGGGCGACAGCTACACGTGCATAGCGGGAGTAAACAAAGGTAGGCCTAAATTTTTTTCTTAACGACTGTGTATAACGTCGGGTGTAGAGGCTCTAAATTGTTATAAAACTGGTGATACAGATGGGGGTAGTGCTGTGTGTTTTAGCCTACCCAACTCACCCCAGTCCAGCGCAGAACGAGCGGTCAACCGTGATTAGTGACAATACACGCCAGTTCGGCGAGGACCAGTGTCGTAAAGATTACGTAAAAAATCACGGTGAAAGTGATCAGCTGGAGTGGTCAAGAAGGTTTGAGAAGGCCAGTAGAGACTCTTTAGAAGAGCGAGTGTGTCAGAATCGCTACAGTTCATGTTACCTCGCAATGTGACTTGTACGAGGCGAAGTCAGAACCAGCACGGTGTGTGAAGTCCGGAGCAAGGCTAGGTTTTTGGACAGTCAGTGTTAATGATGTTGCCAATTGTGGTGTATTTAAAATTAAAGTTACAGTACTGATACTTTGGAGCCCTGAGTTGTGAGGTTCTTTAAGTTCTTTGTGCCGTGTGGTCACGGTGTGGTACAGTTTGAAGAGAGCCTGGATAGTAGAGATTCGTAGCAATATTCTTTAATTGAATAGACAAGCACAGTTTTGAAAGATATAAAACATAGAACCTAATCCTTGCATTGAATTAAAAACACGGAAACAAAAACGAGTTATAGCACAAATTTTAGAAGTGCCCACTTACAAGATAAAATTGAGGTCTGCTACTCAATATATATTTCAATTTTTTTTGACATTTGTAAAAATGGCGTTTCATTTGATTATTATTCAAACATGGCTTTATGATGATGATATAGTTCGTCCGTCGTGGTTCGATGATGACCACTTTTTCATCCAGGGGGCTGAGGGCTTTGCACTGGGGTTTTATGTCTCCTCATGTGGCTGGTGAGACCTATGTGAGCCCGGAATGTTCGGTCGCACACTCGGCAGGTTATTCATCTGGAGCTAGTGTCATTGGCCTTGCTTTTCTTCTCTGGCGTTTTCCTTCTGCCAGCGTTGTTCTCTTTTCCTCAGCAACCTGTGCGCCAGTTTTCACTACGCGACGCCATGATGCTCTGTCATGAGCCTCTGTCTCCCAGGTGGCTCTGTCTATGCTGAACGCCTTTAGAGAAGCTTTGAGGGTGTCCCTGAAGTGCTTTCTTTGACCACCTTGAGAAGCGCTTTCATTCGCTTAGTTGGCCATACAAGAGTCGTTTAGGGATGCGGTGATCTTCCATTCTGCATACGTGTCCTGCCCATCGCAGCTGACACTGCATCAGAATTGTGTAGTTGATTTGCAGACCCGCTCTTTGAAGGACTTTAGTATCTGGTATTTTGACTTGGCATCTGACATTCAGTATTTTTCTCAGACATGTCATGTTGAAGTGATTCAGTTTCTTTGCATGTTTTCTGTACACTGTCCATGTTTCTGAGGCATAGAACAATGTAGGGACGATGACAGCTCAATAGACCCCTAGCTTTGTATTTGTTGTGATACCATGTCTGTTCCAGACATTTTTAGACAGTCTGACATAGGATGCACTGGCCTTGGCGATACGCATTTCGATTTCATGCGAATTTGTCAACTGCGTTTATATCATGTCCATTTATAATGATGCTTGGATAACTATATCTGCGCTTCCATCCTTCTTTCTTGTTAGGACGTAAAGTGTCGCGCCCCATAATTTGAGAAACGTTGTATTGATTTAATTGAAATGCTTAGTTTTATTCAAAAGTACGAAAGCATAATAATGACAGTCTTCAATCCGAAAGAATAAGTATGGGTGCATGGAGTGAGTCATTGGCTATTCACAAATCCCTCAGATGAAGGTCACTGTGAACTAAAAAATAAAAAAATCTGGACTCTATCCTTGGTCAGACTCTTATCACCCACAGCCCAGCTACTAGTGGCGTAATGAGGCTGGAGGCCAAGCCTTCTTAGGGAACCCTCATTAAGCCTTTTATTTTTATAAGCACTTTGCTGGCACAGTTGTTAGTGTATTGGCCTTAGGAGGCTTCAGTAATCGAGTTAAATTTTTTTCTTTTATGAAATATATTAAAATATTATCATGAATGAGAATGGCTTTTCACCGATCCCTCAGTCCAAAGGTTACTCATCAACTAGATGATCATTTAATCACATTCTTAATCCTGAAACTCCTTTAGCCAACATCGTGAGTTCGCCTTCCTATGCAAGATTGAATTTCAAGCCTTCTAGGGGTTCTTACATATTCCTTTAATGTCCCGCCATTACCCGTGGAAGGGTTAGTACCGCTAGATGGCCCTCGCTACAAACGAATGGGACGGGTTAAGAGAACCTTTCTTGCATCCTCTCCACGTGAAATGTTTGTCCGCTACATCGTACTGTTAAGGTCCACTCACAGCAGTGTTCTGTCCCAGTTAGCCTGTTTGTCTCCATTAACGAACATTTCCACAGGGTTGTCACGATTAGGCCATGAGTTTTACATATATTAGGTGATGCCATCAATATGTTTATCTTAGTTAAAATCTTGATCCTAAAATATCATACAATGCACACGCTTGCCGTTTTCAGCCAAGCAGACACTCGTGCTTTGGGTGTGAATCTAGCTGAAAACATTTTTTTTAATGTATGAAACCTATAGCTTGCAGTTCAAAGTTGTTTTTTTGTTGTTGTTTTTTTGCAATGAAAATATAGATGCCTGCATTATAAATGCATTGTACTTGAACATCTAACGTTATTGTTGACCAATCGAGAGCTCCTTGTTATATTGTATGTAAAAACATAATCTCTTTTCAAAATGCTTCCAATGGTACGCGTCTCAAATAGCCTCTGACAACCAGTCCAACGTCTGGACTTCACGTGTGGTTCAGATACTGAGCCGGCTGGAACCGTTAGCTCTGACAGGAAAAGGGGCAAACGCGAGCAACTGGTGACTAAACCAATAAGCTTCGGGCAGAAGGGGCTCATTAGCCTTGGTTGGCTACCCATTTTGGAGAAGGAAAACGTTGAATCCAATTCTCCGCTGCCTTACGGCTATACCCAAGTCTACGCGAGACAACCCAGAGAAAAAATCAGTAGCTGTTGACCCTTAGTGTTTTCTGGTTAATTGTAGATTAGGAGCGCCGAAAGCGGGCAATACTATCCATCTCGGATACAATTGTGAAGAAATCTCTCCGGTAACTAGACTCTAGTAGTTCTTCTGTGGTTCTGGTTACGAAAATAAACAGTTTCTCGGTTCAGTACCTTTTGTATAAAGAACCGACGATGATCAAGTGATCAAGCCTCGATCTAGTTGACGATGCACTTTATTACTGATTAAGCAATCAGTTCTGTTGAAATTCAGCTTGGCCGTTGAGTTGAAGTAGTGCGTTGACTTCGAGCTGACAAGAGCCGTTGACCGTTCTAGCGGAGTCGCCAATGTAGAGATGTATGTCTAATCTGCGCCTGTATAACTTGTACTGTTCCGCAGATAGGCTGTGTGTTTCTGCAGATAAATAACGTATGCAGAAGTCTAACTGTTTAATTCACATCGGGAGCAGTCTTGTCTCAGTCACTATCATGTACGATGTTACCTGTATGAAAGCCTAGCCTCAACTGTCTGTTTAATCTATCTAAGCTACAGTCTCGTTTTCGATTAATGTCGTCTCAATTATGCGTTCAATATCAGTCTCCTAAAGTGCGTCTCTACACCTGGCAGTGCCTGCGGCGCTACTGATCCCAAACTGTATCGGGATATTTCATTCCCTTAGTCACATCAGCTGCGTGAAGAGAGGGGAACTGCTTTGTGGGCGACATTGTTCCGACCATAGACAATGTCCAGGCTTTCATGTCGCTGTTTGTGATAAACCATATTCGTTCTACGACATGTAGAACATGTCCTATATATGTAGTTCCTGATTATGTCTTAAAAAAGATGTCAAAATATTATATTATATTATATTATATTATATTGTATTATATTATAATATATTATATTATATTATATTATATTATATTATATTATATTATATTATATTATATTATATTATATTATATTATATTATATTATATTTATGATATAGCAATAAATAGTATCTTACCATTACAATGGTGTTTTTTCTTAGGCTGTAATGTGACCATCACTGCCACCAACGGTACAATAGCAAGTCCTTATTATCCTAGAAGCTCAGCTTATAACAACCGGACGTCTTGTTCATGGACAATTAATGGTCCGGTTAATACAATCATTACTCTGAAGTAAGACACTTTCATGAGATGACACTTTGTAACACATTATCTTTCGTTGGAGTGAAATACTTTGCTTTCGACTGTAAAGATGTATATTATTCAATAGACAAAACATTATTATCAAATGTTGTGTATTGAACAACCTCACTTACTCTTCTATGGGCACGGTTAGCTTGGTTTGGTAACATGGGAAAATGGCGGGGATTTCCCGCTGTGCTTGGCCTTCGGCCATGTATTCTAGTCCATGCTCGGAGTGCAAAATACATCGGAAATAGCAATGTTTTTCATAGACATTGACTTGGACCCTTCCCAGACACAACTGTTTGTTCAAGCAGGCTTAAACGTTCGAAGAGACTTCGGCTCACTTCTTTTGACAATCACACACACGCACAAACGCACAAATACACCCACCTACACAGGGCCTCCACGAGGGGTGTGGCTACCTGCGTGCAAAATATATGGAAAAAAAATCATTAGACTGAACTGGACACTACTAAAGTGCCCTTTGATTTAAATCCAGTTTTTGCAGACCATTCATTTGTTATATTTCACATTTGCACCGTTGTTGTTTCCCTCAAGTAGGCCTACAACTGTGAACCATGCACTAGGAACAATTTCGGATTTACATGAATTCAGACATCTGTGAACGTGGTTCGTTTAAAGCTGTTATTCAGAATACTCGCTTATATTTCTAACAATGACAGGATCAGATGTATTACAATGAACAGTGTAAATGATCATGATCCAAATACAATATCTCGATACATTTGACTGTTCGACACTGTTATGTTGTCTGGACGTGGTTATGTTAGCTTGTATGTTATTGTAAGTTAACATACAATCCACACCAAAAAAAAGACTCGAAAAACAAAAAACATTGACTATGTAACTTTTTCAATGATCCGTGAACTTTCTTAATAATTACAACGGTTATGTTTTGAAGAAATGTCCATTGTATTCACATTCATTTGACGTACGTGGATTCAAAACACTAGCAAAAAAAATGTTTTCTTGAGTTTAATATAAAATAAATAATTCAAAGTACGTATAAAATGACTTGAAATAAAAAAAAACAAAAAAAAAAAAAACAGTAAGGCAGTGTTTCTCACATTTTCGGGTGGCGACCACTAGATAATAACATTTTCGTGAGTTTTTTTTTGTTATGTGATGAAAAAGAAAATAATTTTAATCATAATTTTTAGGGTTTAGTTTTCATTTATATTAACTTAAAACTGTCTATAGAATTCAGATGTTGTAAAGAGATTTCATTAAAACGTGTCCGTTGTTGTTTGTTGTTTTCGGAAATTGTGTTACCTACATACATTTTAAGTGTTGTTAAAAGTTCTTCCAGGACATAAAAATGAAGATTCGACATTTTTCCGCTCAAGTCGACAAGGTGTCTGATTCCGAGGGGGTCCCCTGTGCTAAGCGTATTCCGGAGTTTTCAGCTTCAGAAATATTTTATTTTCCCTAGCGTTAAAATTGCCTATTTCTCGTAGTAGGAAAAAGACAATATAAAAAAGGTCAATATTGATGTGTTATCTTTTAGAACGCACTATTAAAACTATTAAAAGTCGAGGGTCATATTAAGTTTAAAAATAAATAGGGACATTCTAGGTAAATATAGCGTACCGACGTCTGTAATGGGCGTGATCTTTTTAAAGTTAGACGTTTCTGTCGCGGAACTTTTCTTTGCACAAATGTCGTCACTATAAGAAGTGCAATGGTCGAAAGAAATTTGATCACTTACAGACACAAAAATGTAGAAGAATCACACTAGCAGAGACGTTTTGAAATGTTTTCTTCAAAAAAATTTGACCGAAAATGTCTTTACCCTTTCATGTCTCAAGATCTATCTGCCGTTGCACATTTGCGTTAGGTACTATCTTCGTCATCGTCACGGCGTAACCACCAAATAATCGCTTAATCTCTTCTTACTGTCGTCTAAAAAACACACTCCATACCACCCCTTTTTGTCAGGACGTTGAGCCCCCCAGCCCCATTAGAGGAACTCTTGCCCCCATAATCCAAAAACTCGTATAAGGTTAGGGTTAGGCTTTTTCACTAACATGGACTATTCATCATTGGATACTGACATTTTTGGTTGAAATTCTTGAAATGTATTTACTATTTTCATTTATTTTTCAGCATTAAAAAATAGTAATCTTATCTTATCTTATCTTATCTTATAACATTCAGACGTTAGCTCTGTTAAAAAAAAAAAGATGATTACATCCTACGCGTCATATATATAATCATGCAGTTTAACCAATGACTTAAATTATGCCAAGTCACCATGTTTTTCTGGCTGGTTCGGGCAACCCATTCCTTGCCCTAATAGCTTTAGGGAAGAAGGAGCATTTTTACAAATTGGTCCTAGCATATGGAACGTGGAATATCTTTAAGCATGTATTTTTGTGTATGATTGCAAATTGCCTTTCCAGCACGTCAGCTCCAAAGAAAGGAAAACAAAGATAGGTCAAATCACAGCCATCTGACTAAAGTTCTTAATCTCAGCCTTTAGTGGCTATATATTTAAGATCGAAAACAAATTCTTTCAATTGTACCGGCAAGAACATTTTCTGACAAGTAATGTTGACCCTATAGAATTTGTGAATGTTCTTTTTATAAATACGTAAAAACAAAAAAAAAAATACATCGTTTCTGATGATTCTTAAAATT
Organism: Biomphalaria glabrata; assembly: GCF_947242115.1. Lineage (NCBI taxonomy): Eukaryota > Metazoa > Mollusca > Gastropoda > Planorbidae > Biomphalaria > Biomphalaria glabrata. Next base: position 13,602,987 of record NC_074721.1, read on the forward strand.
TCTCTTATGGTAATTTCCCTCATCCGAACAAATTAAGTGCTGCAGCCGCAATTTTTACGGTTGAATTTTTAAAGCTCCGTAATGGTTAGTCCTAGGAAAAAACTTAAAACATCTATAAACCTGTCATTTATTTGTCTATAAAAATAGCTATATTGTTTTATTACACTACGCATATTTACAATAAAATATGATGTTGAAGAGAGTCAGGTCAATGAGGTCCAGCGCTCACTTTAACGAACACCATTCTCCGCTTTGTAGACTAACGAACACGTTCTGTACACTAACGAACACCTCATGTTTATTGTTTTTAAAAATAATATTATCTCCATTTTTTTTAATTTTAATATCAATTTCTTATTAAACCATTTCAAGAATGACAGATTAGTGTTACTTTTCCCTCTTTTAATTGGTCCCTTCTCTGCAAAACCCTCAACTTTACAAAGGACCATACCTAGACTAGAATCTAGTTGACCCAAAAAAACAACAACTGCGCGACCCCGCTCACTCCACTCAAGGAAAGTGACCTACATTGTTACCTGATTGATCAATGTTTGTCTCTCCCGCTACTTTTTTTTTCTGGTACTGTGTTGATGATACCATGCTAGGTACCTACTAGCCTGGTCAATCAATAATTACAACGCCAAGGAGTGAAAAAAAAATAAAAAAGAGAGAAAGAGAGAACAGGATTTTGTGCACGCATAAAAACATTTTTTTTTCATTTACAGTATATCCAACTGTACCTCTCAATAGCATTATGTTTAGCGATATTCCCTTTCTTTATACTCATTTACATCACACTTGATTTAACATCTAAAACAAATCAAAATTAAGTAAGAAAATGTTAGACCTATACTAAATAAATCAAAGAAATCTCCATTACCTCTTTCCCCCTTTAGAGTCTCATAACTTCTGACATCTGATCAGTATTTGTTATGAGAACTTTTAAACAAAATAGGTTTATCTTCAATTAGTATATCTTTAAACTTGGTTTGCTAAAACATTTATTAGCTTATTCTCTTGTTTTTTTGTATCACTGCTTACAACCTTATAGACTTTCCTTCACTACCGGTACTTGATCTTTTAAAATTACAAATTTAATGATTTGACTGATCTAGATTAATTGATACAATTACACTTATGACTTAATTAATATAAACTTTGCTTTTTTAAAAGTATTAAAAAATTTTTTTTTTCCTATTTAACTTTTCAGCTTTCTGGATCTAAGTCTATCAAACAATTACAGATGTAACTCTGAATCTGTTCGAGTCTATGATGGGTCATTAACAACATCACGTCTTTTGGGCCAGTACTGCAATAATATAGTTCCTAACTTTTTGTTGTCATCTTCTAACTCTATCAAAGTGACCTTTACACCCTACATCTATTACTCTAGCAAAGGTTTCCTTGCTTCATTTATGGTCCATCGTAAGTAATTCATTAAACATTTCATTTAGAAAATTATTGCATAAAAATGCTATCTATCTATCTATCTATCTATCTATCTATCTATCTATCTATCTATCTATCTATCTATCTATCTATATCTATCTATCTATCTATCTATCTATCTATCTATCTATCTATCTATCTATCTATCTATCTATCTATTTATATCTATCTATCTATCTATCTATCTATCTATCTATCTATCTATCTATCTATCTATCTATCTATCTATCTATCTAATCTAATCTAATCTAATCTAATCTAATCTAATCTAATCTGGGAAGACCTGTTCGCGCAAGGATCTAAGCATTATTGAACACTCTCTCTTGCCGTGTGAATTTCAAGATCAAGATAGATAGATAGTCGCCAAATTCTACGAACGTAGCTAAGGAGGTTTCGAGTTTGTTTTCAAGAAAAACACCAGATATTTTTTTAGTTTTAAACCCCGTAACAGATGGTTTTGACCATAAAACTTCCCCTTCTAAAGCAAACTACTGTCACCGAAATCCATGAGCGTGGCCAAGATGGATTACACATTTCTACCAGTCGCTGGGTTGCATATTTAAAGTGCTGTAAATAGCAGAATTGGTTTTTAAACTAAAACTTGTAATTAATTCTAGATACCTAAGAATATGCATTTTTTTGTTTTAAATACGGAAATAGTGCTTGGCTTGGTTCACAGCGCTCCCACAGACTCTTTTGTGCGTTTCTTTACCTTATATAAGCTTTGTTAAAAAATGTTTCTAATATCAAGGCTGTTCCAGTTTTACTTATGGCAGCGGATGTTCTCAAACTTGCAACTGTGTCCAGTCCAACACTGACGACTGTGACAGAACTACTGGCGTCTGCTTCTGCAAGTCTGGATGGACAGGCTCAAGATGTGCAGACGATATAAACGAGTGTATGGCTAGAAATTCAGTTTGTCCAGCTAATTCTGATTGTACGAACACAGCAGGCAGCTATGCCTGTACATGTCGACGTGGTTATATCCGCGATACTCTTGGTCAATGTCTAGGTAATCAATACGTTTAGATATAAATTATTTTATTAATACATAGGATATAAATATGTAATATTAATTAGAACATACAATGTATTTAAATTGAAGATTCAACATTCAATTTGATGTACATAATTAAGTAAGTCATTATGTTGTATTTATTTTTATGCATTGATTTTTCTGATTTTAGTTCTAAACAACTGTGTAAGAAACTCGGCCCTGTGTTCCCACTCATGTTACATTAACACTGCAGGAAAAGAGGAATGTGTTTGTCCAGACAATTTGATCCTTGGATTGGATAAATTTAAATGTATTGGTCAGTGATACTTCATACTTTTAAATAGATAGCATTAAAGATTTTGATAAGCAGATTTTCAGATTGTAAAAATAAAAAGGAAAAAAAAAGATGACGTGTGTTTTGTTCCTTCACGTTTTCGTCCATTTTTTGTCGAAAACTGCAAAGGACAATGTCCACTTTTTATCTGTCCATGTAAAGGGCAAAAAGTCACCATTATTCTGTTCAAATGCTTGTCATGTTTTGGTATCAAAAACTTTAATTTATTAAGGATATTATTTCACCATATTTTGTGGTTTGCAAAGTTAAGGTGTAGCGGCAGTTTTTTTTTTGTTTCTAAAACAGTACCATTTTATTTTTAAAATTTACTAAAGTTTTGGTCTACATGTTACCCATGGCCGTGTTCCGGCACGCCACAAACAGAACCTGGCGCATTGGGTGAGAGTTGTCACAAGCTATATAAGTTGCATTAGCATTTTATGGAAAGTGAATATTGGACGCTGGAAAATAGGCAATTTGTTTTTCCTTATTTTAAATGGTATCTAGGTAAGAAAAATATGGTGATTGTGACTACGTGCCCACACTTATTTTATTCTTCTTTTAAGTTGTCCACATTTTTGGATTTCGTTCATATTTAAAGGACGGCGCGGGGTGGCGGATCTTGAAACATCGTGATCTCCGAACCACAGTCCAGAATGTGTATATGCATATATATAATGTTCTAATAAGATGACTACCTAGCAGAGTGCAACAACTGGAGGGGCATTGCTCTCCTCTCTGTCCCGGGCAAAGTTTTCAGCACTCTTTTGTTGAGACGGCTTCAACAGTCTGCACGGAATAGTGGCGGTTACAGTATAGGAATATGAGACAAGCTCCCCGCAGTTAGCACTGTTCTCAGCCACTTATAGCGAGTGGGGTCCAGGAACGGGGACGGTGCGCTGTGTACACGGCACGGCCCAGTTTTCCCATTCAGTCAACCAATATGGCCGCCTACCGTTGGGTGCCCTCAGACAGGACAGGGGTGAAGAGCCCCATGTCCAGGCCTGGTGGTTGGATAAAAGCCTTTCTAACCATCAACGGGATAATGGCGCCTCCGGCGCCGATTCCCTACTGGACTTCATCGAAGGTAGATAAGAGGCTCAGAGATGAACAAGCAGGCTTCCGAAGAGGTAGATCATGTGCAGAGTAGATCTTCGCTCTACGAAATATCAAAGAACAAAGTCTTGAGTACCAACAACGGCTAACGATCAGTTTCGTAGACTTTAAGAAAGCGTTTGATAGTGTCCACTGAGAATCACTAGGGAAAATAGTTAGAGAATATGGCATACCAGAAAATTTCGTTCAGATCCTGCCAAACCTATACAGTCAATCTAGTTGCTGCATTAAAACAGAAGAAGGAACACAAGAGTTTTTTAGCATCGAGACAGGTGTGAGACAGGGTTGAATTTTATCTCCCTTCCTCCTAGCCATCGACTACATAATGAGGAGAGCAATGAACCAGACTGCCTTTGGTATTCTATGGCGTAAACAAAATCGAATGACGGACTTGAACTTTGCCGATGACGTTGCACTACTCAGGGCTACAAATAAATGCATAAAGGAAATGAAGAAGAGCCTAGATAGAGAGGTACCCCAAATAAGCCTCTGCATAAACTTGGATAAGACTAAAATTTTGAAAGTGAGATATAAGGCAAAGGGTGCCCCCGTCAGACTTGGCGAGTCAAAGCTTGGCTGCATAATAACTGATGAAAGGGATGCCTACAATGATGTAGCGTGACAAATAGAAAAGGAATGGAGCATTTCCCAAAGGCCTATTTGAACAAGCCAAGCGATTGGACTCGAGACAAAAATACACCTTCTCATCACAATCATCATTCCAACAGCAACATATCATGTAACATATGCATGTGAGACATAGACGTCAAAAGTCAAAATTGATAAAGGAATAAATGTGGCTCAACAAAAATGGCTGAGATGGATTTTAGGAGTCAGTTACGCAGATGGATTCTCAAACAAGGAAATCCTATGCTGACATGGAGGCTAATACGAGGAAAGCGCAAACAGGGACGTCCTTGTATAACTTGGCGCCACATTTTCATGGAGGACCTCAGAACAGTGGACACCAGGTGGGAGGAGGTTTCAGACATTGCCAGTGACAGATCTTTATGGAGACAATGCATATATATATAACTTAAGGGAGGCAAACTCAACAAGGCAACTATGTTTATTTACAGGACATCACAAGTACACAAAGCAACATCTGCCTTTAGTACAGTCTCTTCATATCGGCTCTAGACTTGGGCGGATCTTGTTCTTCTTCCTGTGTCAACATCCTTCTCAGTCTAGTTTTTAGCAGTGCACACCTTATGCACTACCTTAAATGGCGGGGTGTTGCCCCCTTCTTAGCGCCTTTCGTCTCGAAAAGAAACAGTGCAGTAGAGGTTTGACAGTTAAGGTGGAGGTCGATAAGTGGGAGCCACAGACGGCAGGGAGCCTGTTGCCCACGAAGCCATCTTTTTTCTTCGGCCTTCGTTTTCTCTTCTTGAAGTTGACCACTCTGCTCTCGAGACGATATCGTGGTCGCTGCTTTGACCTCATATCAAATTTAGCTAAAGCTAGCCAGATGACACAGGAAGGGGGTAGTGGAGGTCAGGTTGCCAGCCACTTAACACAAATGGAGGTTGTGGCGATCACTATAGTTCCAAAGTCCGCTTTTCAAAGATGCCAAGTCAGCGGACTCTTTCCATGGACGTCTCGTGTTCTTCTGTAAGTTATGCCCATGACACCCCCTTGTAATGTTCTATAAGCAAATATTCATCTACCACTGCGTCAGGTTCCGCTGGAATTAATTCACCGCCATTCAAGTCTGTAGGCAGAAGTACAAATGTCTGTTTAGTTCAGATCTTGTTGCTGGGTTTTCTGGTATGAGCACTGTCCCCGCAGGCCGCCGCAAATACAGTTCTTGTCAATCAGCTGGATGAAGTTGCTAAGTTCTCTCTTATGGAACAGGCAAAGTCGAATTCGTTTTGTCTGGCCTTGCCTTTGTTGGTATTCGTATTCACTATTCCATCCGACGACACCCAATGCAACGAACCAGAAATGGTCTTCAGGCTTTCATGTTTTGAGCTCTAGTCAAAGATACTGACAGATAAACAGAGGTCTTTAAGGCCCACAACAGCAAGCTTGGACGCACACCCAACGTTGTATTTATCTGTCCGGATCATTGAGGTACTCGTTGCAGGTACATCAGGAATAAAGGCTTCAGGCTTACTTCAGACTTTTAGTTTCTTTATTTGTTTCTTTCCTTTCGATTCGGTACATCCCGTTTAGATCTTGGCAGCAATCGTCACGTTTCTGGTCTTGAAATTGACAACAGCAAAACTTGCCACAAAGCAGTCACAGACGACGCAACAATCCCCATCGCAACCTTCACCACTGCTTGTGCAGCTACCGTCCTTACCAGGTACATCGGTACATCCCGTTTAGATCTTGGCAGCAATCGTCACGTTTCTGGTCTTGAAATTGACAACAGCAAAACTTGCCACAAAGCAGTCACAGACGACGCAACAATCCCCATCGCAACCTTCACCACTGCTTGTGCAGCTACCGTCCTTACCAGGTACATCGGTACATCCCGTTTAGATCGTGGCAGCAATCGTCACGTTTCTGGTCTTGAAATTCACAACAGCAAAACTTGCCCCAAAGCAGTCACAGACGACGCAACAATCCCCATCGCAACCTTCACCTTGCCAGGTAATTGCTCCTTCACTGACAAGTCTACAGGCAACTGCTCCTTCACCAACAAGTCAATTCCTCTTTTCGCTTGCGACACATTTTTATCACTTGTATCTATTTGGCCTTCCTTTTTCAAATACAATCTCATCCACCTTGTAACCCATCATACTCACCATCATTTCTTCACGCATTAAGTCGTATATGTTTTTAGCGAGCCCTTCGTAGTTTTCAGAAGCTCGCCGATATCTGAATCCACCTCAAACAAGTATGTTTCCGGATCCTCTCCATTCAGAGCCTGCCAAATACGTACTCTAAGAATGTCTTTATTCTTTTCAAAGCGTTTCAGACGCCGCCATTCGAGCTCTTCTTTCAGTTCCTTGAATACCAGCTCATCTAGCCATTTCATAGATGTCATTTTAAATAAGATCCTCCGTTGAGTTGCCCAATCACACTTCTGACACCAATGTAAAAACTTAAGGGAGGCAACTCAACGTGGCAAGTATGTTTATTTACAGGACATTACAAGCACATAAAAACAAACATGTATAGTCGCTCCAGGTTTCCCTAACAGTTCCCTAGTATCACACAGGGCAACACTCAGCGCCAGACTGTTCAGACTCCCATTACTTCAGCCAGATCTACCACAGTCCTTCTTCCTGTAGAAATAAACCTGTTTTCTCCACTACTGGTGTTTAATGGTGCTCTGATGTGCACCGTTGGTGTGGTGCGAGAGCAGAGTTACAACAATATATTTTACATTTATTTCTCATGATGTGTTTACCATAAATGGGTAATTTCATTAGTTTTGATATTAGTCAACTAAGTTAATACAAGAAAGATAGTTCCGTTCATGTTAATTCATGCCTAGTTTTTATATTTATTTAGGAATACATTTAGTATGAGTTATAGAGTTAGATGAAAATATTTCAACGCTATTACGTTTAACTATGCTAAGATTAAAATGGGGAAAAAGTTTAAAATTTTCAGTAAAATAAAAGTATAAATGTTGTTAGACAAATAATTAAAGTTGTTCAATGACTCAATTTTATTGCTTTTTTTAGTACCATTCTATAGCTATGGCCAATCTGCTGGAGACACTTTTATTAATCCTGCTAATAAAACTTCAAACGGAGTATACTTCAGTACAGTCAGGTTTAGTGATGTAACTCCGTTTGGCAACATATTACGAAAAGACGTATATGTAAGTACATTGCTGATCCTAATCGTAGGTCACAGTTAGGATTTCAACTATTGTATACTGCGTAAATGTAACTAATTTAACTTCCACAGGGTCTTTATTTTTATAAATTTAGTAATGGTCATGTTCCTTATGTTTTTCCTGTGCATCGAACCTTTTCAAGTTTTTAAATGTTACAAACCGCCTCGATATAGAGTTTGTCTTGGATGGTTATGAATCGACAATAGCTGGACAGGAGCCTCCGTCTAACACTAGCGTACTCTTAGTTAATCAATTAACACCTGAACATACACAGACTTGAATGAAATTCAAGAAAGATAATTCGATACAGCACAACTGAAACTACCTATGTCAAATAGGAAAAAATAATAATTTTAAAAAATATATAAAAAACTTTAAAAATGTAATGGTATAAATTAGTTTGGATCAGTCAAGTTAATACATTTGTAAAAGACCTAAACTAACAAGACTAAATCAGTGTGATTAGAAATATTTATACCCTATTGTTTTTTGTCTTGTGTATTTTCATGTATTTCGGTTCCTCAATACGCTATGATTCTATCACTCGTCGGGACCACTTGGAAAGTGGTGAAGGGAGAAAGAAAGGGGGGTATCTGCTTGTATGTTGAAATGGCGCTTTCTAAATGCATTTAATACAGAAAAAAATATAATGCTTATTGATTTCAAACTATAGAGTTAGAGTCTACTCAAGCCTACCTTCTAACCACTGTTGCAGGTAAGTGGTTATAAAAATAGAAGATTTTATAGTTATCTATTGTAAATTTTAAGCTTTATAGCGGCGACCTTTTTTTTTCTTTCTAAAAGGAAAAGAGAGAATAATCCAACTTAAACCACTACATTATTACATAGGACGTAATCATCTTCTATTTTAAAGTAACGTCTGTATTATATAAGATAAGAAGTAATATTTCTTTCCCCTTGTTCGCTACTTAACAAAATGATTAATTACAAATAGTAATTAACGAATTGGTTTTTACAAAGCTTATATCAACTCACTCTAACTGTCCATATGATAATAATTGTGTGCACCTTAGTTCTACCAAAACTTATCTCGAATCAAGCTGAAATTTTGCTCAATCATTTCTTTTAACTGATAAAACAAGAACGAAAAAAAATAAAGCTTATTAATTATTAATTAATTCTTTTGTTAGGTATCTCGAACAAGAAAAAGACATTGACTTGACTGATGAGATGGCATAAGACGAATTATCCTTTTTATAATTTGTAGAGAGTAAAGGTTGAAACAATAGATTACTATAAAACTTGTATTTTCATAATGATTTCCTTGACACAGTGGTTAGTATGAGGGTTTTTGGAGGCCCTCCAATTCGAATTGAGTTCGTTTACCTTTTTTTTTTTTAAATGCATTTAAAAAACATTCACTCTGATACCCCTTTCTCTCCCACATCCTTTTCAAACCGAACAGATTTATTAAAGTTTATTACAGTTTGTCTGGCGTAGTGGTATCAATAAGTTTGGATTCGTCATCTGAATAAATGAATACTAGATCCAGACCAATAATAAAAAAAATAAAATAATTGCAATTACGAATATTTTTAGTCATTGTTTTTTTTTTTTTTTTTTGTGTAGCGCAATTTCGTGCTTTCTCAATGTGCTATGATCATATTACTTATCTGGATCATGTGGGATTTATTTTATTTCCTTTTTTTCTTTTCTTCGTTGGGTACGAGAAATAATTATGTACAATTGCAACTTAATCAAAGATTGAATGTAAGAATTAACAACTTGTACCATTTTTTACCAGATAGAGACACAGAGTGAGTTGATTTAGGCGTGGTGAAAAGTACAATAGACATTCGCCTAATTTGAAGATAAAATCCTAAAATTCTAACCTAATATGCAATGCTCAATTTAGGTTATAATATCAGGTGACCGAGCCTCGCTCGGATGAATAATTTGTTAAGGAAGGATATATACCCGAAGTCATTTTGACAATATTTTTGTACCAGGTGGCCGAACCTCGCTCTGTTAAATAATTTCGGAAGGTTATATACCCGAAGTCATTTTGGGAATATTCTTGTAATTACGAAAATGAACGATCGGATAAAGACTACTAATCTGAAGAGTTGTTTTAGTGTTCTGTTAGTTCTAATTGTAGGCCTAATTGTACATGTCGATTAAATTTAAAGTCTTTTTAGTCCTCCTACAGTCTAGACAAACTACAGCTCACGTCCGTCTTATAGTTTTACAATCCATCTTTTGCGTAAAACTATTGTAGGCTTACTATTATTGGCTTGGAAGAAAGTCTTTGCAATGTAACTTCTCTACGTTATAGGGTAAAACATGCACTTAGTGACAAAGTAAAATGGCGCATTTTTTCTTATTAGACTTAAATCATTGCATTAGTTTTCTAAAGAAACGTTTCCGTGGGGCACCTCTGTTACGCCAAACAATATGCTCGTTACCTATACGGGATACGTGCCCTGCCCAGCTTGACTGTCGGACCATAGGAAGTTCATACCGGCTTTTGCCATCCATCCATCCTAGTGGTGCTATGGCCTGCTTTTACACATCCATCCATTCAGATCTCTCCTGGCCCTAACTCCAAGCTTTTTACCGAGGTTTATAGCTAAATCAAAAGAGGCTGCAGTGTACGCAAACTCGTTGACCGCTAGATGGATATCATGTTTAGTGTGAGCAAGTAAGGCGTAGAGAAGTTGTGTTATGACCATTTCCTTTGTTTTGGTACAGGAGAGGTAGACACTGAAGCATGAACACATGGTAATAATTCACCAGCAAAATAATAATAATAATAAGGCTTGTCTTAGAGTCCGAAAATTAATGAGGATTGCAGCTGTGACCTACATATCTTGCCACATCCAGGGCAAGCATAACCATTGTCCGCGATGCTCGATTAAGATTTTCTTTTAGCGTCAGCGTCTGTCCTCGGCAGCAAATTTTCTTTTGGTCTCAAATGTGTATCCGCGGCCTTTGTATAGAGGGAATTCTTTAAGTCCGACAGTTACGCTGGACAGAGCAGTATCCTGTATGGGAGACGAATCTCAGACGAACGCATGCCAAAGGCAGTCTTTTTTGGTGAGCTAAAAAGTGGTCGACGTAACACCGAAACGCTTAAAAGACCAGCTTATGGCGCAAACTTGACTTAGCTGACATAGAAGAGAGCACATGGTTGCATGCAACCTCAGAACGAGACAGCTGGAGGTCACCAGCAAAATAAACAACAAATTAAAAGGTATCTACACAGCTCTACGCAATTAAAGTGTAAACAACTTATTAAGCACTTAAAACACAATAACTAATCATACATCGGCACAATTAATTTCATTACTTTTCTTTCATAGTTCTATAATAAATCAATCTACAGTAAGATGGTGGCAAATGTTTAATTAGGTCTATTGATCCTTTAAAACTTGTTCTTGTTTGCAAAGAAATATTTTAGTATACTGCTGTAAGCCTAGTGACGTAAGCAGCGTTTTTCCCGTTACGTCATGGAAAATTTTCATTCATAAAACATTCTAGCCAAAATTAATTTTTCGATAATGAGGCATTTTCAAACCGATATAACGGTCGACCTCAAGTTTTCCCGATGTGGCCAATGAGTTGAGAATTTTTTTCTCACTATTATGCACATACCTTGAAATTTTAAAGAAAATCGTTAGAGCCGTTTTTGAAATAAAATTTATATATATATATAAATATAAATATATATACATACATACAAGAATTCCTCGCTTAAGAGTATAGGAATTATGAGTATATACGTAATTGGCATTTCCAGTACATTATACATGTTTTTGCGAGAAACTATAATTATCAGAAATATGCTTTGCTTCCATACTAGTTACCTAGTGCTTCCACTTCAAATATTTCAGAGCATGTTTTTGTCTCATTCTTATTTTTTATTATTGCTATTATTGTTTAATTTAGTGTTTCAACCCAAAAAAAAAAAAAAGTAATAGCGGGATATTCACGCTTCAGTTTGCATGTTGAAAAAAGAGGGCTGACCAGTAGTACTTCAACAGTCAGTATCATCGTGTCACCTTGAGTGTGCCGTGTTAAAATTATGCAGATTTTTCGAGAGAAAAATATATTTTCATAAACATAATGTAATGCCAAGGTAGAGGCTCAAAGAAAGTACTGTACATTACCTTAAAAATGTATAAAGATCAATATACACTGCTTTATAAGGAATTAAAAGCTACCTATCGGTGTCGCTAGTCTTCCTCGCTATTCACATTTGTTAGACATTATATCATGTTTGTTTATTCATAACTGGATTACTAAGTGTTCGCTTGTATCTTTATTATCATCTATTTCATCTATAATATTTTGCGTAAATATATAGGTCTGTAATGTATACTAATAAAAGCCCATTCTAAACACACTATACCCAATAACAGAAAAAAAATTACCAGATTTTCAAACATAACTCGTGGTCTTAACTACAAACAACCAACCATTAAAACACATTTCTTGAATAATACGAATCAAATCTACTGCAACTCAAAGTAAAATTAAACTGTTACTGTATCTTTGAAGCCCTGAGTTGTCAAGTTCTTTAAGTTCGTTGTGTCGTGTGGTGCAGTTTGCAGGGAGCCTGGATAGTGAGAAACGTAACAACTGGGGTCAAGAAGTGATTGGATCTACAAATTACTCATGCTGTACAAACTTGAATGAAAGAAATGAGGCGAGAACTCCGTGAGCGAGGGCTGAAGGCAAACGGAAACGAGGAAACATTGCAAGCACGCCTCCTAGAACCCTGTTAGAACCCGATGTAGTTGATCTATTGATTAACTATGGAGAACAAATGTTGGCTGACTTTCAGAATGTGTTCAATGGTGACTTACAGAAAGAGACCTGTGCCAGACTAGAACAGATATACACCTTAGTGAAAAGTGACGAGCTCCGAGCTAAAAAACTTTGAACGACGTGATAGAAAACCCGTGCTACGAAATACGAAGCTACAATGACCATGCTAGTGAAGATAATGCCTTTTGCTTATAATAGCAAGCCGTACGAAAATAGCTCCCATGACAAGAAAAGTAATTGCTGCGATTTCCTCAACGACCACTAATCTGATGAAGCTTTTAAAAAACATTTGCATGATTAAAGCTACAGGCGAGGTTTGGAGCCCACAGTTGTCTGTCCAGAGGCCAAGACTAGCGAATTAAGCCCTGGTGATTATAATGAACACCCACCAAAGCCTGATGACGCAGTTGATGGACCCTTGCAAGTAGAAAGTCATCGACAAGGCCTGAACCCAACAGACGATTGGTCCGCTGCTGAGACTAGAGGGAGAAGCCCTGATGACGATGAGAGACCTTTGCATGTGGAGTGGTACAAACCTTCCCCACAAACCTTCCCCACAAGCATGCCCTCCAGACAAGGCTTAGGATGTTGACGTGTGCCACTATTTCCCCTCCTGCGGACCTGAAACCCTACCCCAAAGCTATTCTCTTACAAACTCTAAGAAAAAACATGACATGTCAACTATCTTGAGGGCGACATTTGCTGAGTCCAAGGTGCATTGCGATGAAACCACAATCTAAGGAGGGGAGACTTCCTTTGTGACAGTAACCGATCTTACAATAGGTCTGTGATCTGATCATTATCGAGTAAGATATAGTTTTATTTTCCAGTCTAGGTATAATATATATATATATATATATATATATATATATATATATATATATATATATCATGGGTGTTCACCCCCCCCCCCAAAAATTAAATCCCTCCCCCTTGGGGGGGGGGGGAATCGAAATTTAGTGACTGATTTTTTGCTTTGATTTTGTTTATTTTAGTTGAGATTTTAATACTAAACCATCACTGTCCCAGCACAGCCAAGGGGTTTTTGAGTTTAAACCCCCCTCCAAAATTTACGATAAACCCCCTCTTCAATATGAAAAAAAGCAAACTACTCACTCAAAATTCTATGAGCGTAGCCAAAGGGGTTTTAAGTTTAACCCCCCCACCCCTCTTTAGTATGGTTTGAAGCTAAAAAAATACTTCTTCAATATAAAAAAAAGCAAATTACGCACTCAAAATGTTATGATCGTAGATAAATGGGTTTTGACTCAGTTTTGAGTTGAAACCCCCCATCAAAGTGGTTTGAAGGTAAAAAAATACCACTTTAATATAAAAAAAAACAAGTAATTATACACTCTATAAGTGTAGTCAGAGGGGTTTAAACTCCCCTTCCGGGGTTTGAGGCTAAAAATACCTCTTCTGATTTAAAAAAAAAAAGCAAATTACAGCCAATCCAATCAGGAGTTTTGAATTTAAACCCCTCTCCTACAGATGTCTTTTTTTTTAAAGTTTAAAACCCCTCCAGATGGTTTTAAGTTTAAGACCCCCCTACAGAGCATTTTGAGGTGGAAAACCTCTATCTTGAATATTATTCTAAAGCAAACTACAGTTACTAAATTCTATTACCGTAGCTAAATGGGGTTTTGAATTTAAAAAAAACACAAAAAAATCCAGAGATTTTTTAGTTTAAAGCCCCCAACAGATGATTTTGACGATAAAACTTCTTTTTTCGATATAAAATCTAAAGCAAACTACAGTCACTTAATTCCAAGAGCGTATTCAAGAGAGGTTACACATTTCTACCAGTGGCGGGGCTCCATTAATAAAGTGCAGTGAATAGTCATCTGTCGATATTGAAAAACACTAAATGTGGCTCAACAAAGATGGCTAAGACAGATTTTAGAAGTCAGTTATAGAGATCGGGTCTAAATCAAGGAAATCCTATGCCGAACTGGAAGTCGACCCCTTAGCAAGATTGTGAGAGAGCGTCGCATGAGGTTTGCGGGACATGTTCTCCGACAAAATGAATTACACATAAGAAGAGTTGCGATGACATCCTAGTACAACTTGGCGCCACACATTCATGGATGTCCTCAGAGCAGGTGGGAAGAGACTTCAGACATTACCAGTGACAGATTTTTATGGAAACAGATTGACGGCCAATGCGCCGAACGGGGCGGGATGGTCTAATTCCGTAAGAATAGCACATTAGGTTTTGAAATAAAACATTTGAATAGCAGGAAAATGCTGTGTAGATACCTCAGAATATGCATTTTGTTGGCTTTCAATACCAGAAATAGTGTTGGCGGCGGGGCTAGCGCTCCCCCACAACCCCTTGCTAGTAATGGCGGGGAATCAGCAATTTTCCCTCTAACTCCTGGCAGAACCTATTCTAGTTCTAGGGCGCAATAAACGTCTTTCGAAAGAATAAAGGGCCAGGATGTAATAAAGATTATGTACACACACACACACACACACATAAATACATATAAATATATTTTTTTATCGGGGGGGGGGATTAACCCCCCAACCCCCCCCCCCCCGAGAAAAAAATCCTGGCTACGCCCTATACAACTAGTTATTTTTAAATAATCAGATTTTATTAAACTTTGTTTTGTCCCACCATCAGATTAGAAGCTCTTAAATTTGTGGGTTTTGTCTGTTGGTCGGTGTGCTCGTCACGTTTAGATTAAAAAAACAAACAAACATTGAAAATCTTAATTAGCTTTTAAAGTTTATTCCGAAACATTGCAATAGTTATAATTATCTATAATATATTGTTCCTGTTTTTGTGGAAAAAAAAGGCCAATCTCAATATATATATATATTATTACGATTCTCTCTCCTAATCAGGCCTTCTATAAACACTGCTAAACACAACACAACACATCAACACATCAAGAACTTGACAACAAGGCTCCAAATAATCTGGTACTTTAATAAGGGTCAAATAAAACAGCCAAAAGGACACAATTGGCAACACAATCAACTACTACAAGGTTAGACCGTATAACACTGTACTAAAATCATCAACTCTACTGTCTCTTCCTGGACTCGTACCTTTCACTGGAGGACTGCACCAGGACCGACTTCATGGCTGTCTAACAGTCCCGGTCTCCGGTCTTGAACTGCCACTTTCCTACACACTGTGTCTGGTCTGCGCAGGCTTATGATCAGATGACCATAACACGGGCGCTATTCACGTGCAAAGCCCTTGCCAGTACTGTCCCTTGCCTTTCAATATAGCACGCTAAACTGTATTACTGGCCTGTGTCACATATGTCAGCTGAACACACACAGTTAACCCTTTTGCGTCGCGAATAGGGTTATAACAATACATATATATATATATATATATATATATATATATATATATATATATATATATATATATATATAGAGAGAGAGAGAGAGAGAGATAGTTCGTCTAGATAGCCCATTGTGACGTAATGGACTTTTCCCCTTTGACGACATATTGAATTATTTAAATGAAATGCTAAAGTAACTCGGTGCTCCAATAGCTCGTAATGATAAAGACATTTTTTTAGTCTAATTCGGCCGTGTGACGTAGTGCATTTTTTCCCTTTGACGTCATATAAAATGAATATTTAAAATGAAATAAAAAAAAAAAAACACAGTGCAATAATATTTATTAAAATCTCGTCATATTTTTCGTATTAAAAAAAGACATACTAGTGAGACTTAGATCTAATTTAGATTTTTTACACTAGATCTAATTTTTTTTTAAAGATTTTTAAAACTAGATTTATATCTATATTCTAATTTAAGTCATTGTGGATTCTCGATCTAGAATTTCTAGGTCTAGTCAAGGTTGATATAGACTAGATCAAGATCGATAATTACAATTTCTAGACTTAAAGTGCAGATTTTTATTTCCAAATGTCTAGATCAATATTGCAATGTTATAAAATACTAAAACTAATTTACTATTTTTAAATTTATTTAATATTGCATTCAGTCTATTGATAGATTATCTAGGCTTTTTTGTTACATAAATCTTATCTAAATTATATATACACTATTCCAAATTTTACATCGATCTTTAGAGTGCTAAATTAGAAGTTTAGTTAAGGTAGATTTATATCATTATCGTAGTTCTTTTTAAATGAAAATGCCTATAGCTCTGTTGGGCACTGTGCTGGGACGTCAAGCAGATAATGCCGAAGTATAAGCTCAATACCTATTCTTTTTTTTTTTCAATTGCAGATTAATACCAAAAGATTATCTAAAATCGTTCGTCTGACTTATTGTACATATTCCGTAGTTGTCATGCCGTAATGTGTAGTATATCTCGTTATCAATAATAGGCTACTAGTTTGTTATTAAGTTTACAGCAATGTCTGGTCGTGCGGTTAGCGCGCTGGACTGATTATCTCGACGGTCCTGGGTTCATACCCTATTCGCTGCCATCACCCGTCGTCCAGCAGGAGATTTGAATAAGGAAGTAAATTATCTTTAACTCTGAAGGAACATCCGAAGCATGTAAACCATTTTCAGGAAAAAAAAAATTTGGCAACGGCAAATGAATCTTTGAAACATTATTATTTTTGACAATTAAAACAAAATCACGTCTTGAACATTCCTTGCGAATAGGCGGATCTGACAGGGATCTAACTCCTACTGGAGCCGTCTCTGATTTTGTGTGATAACACAAAATTTCTTTGTAATCTTGTTTATCATTGACAAAAAATTGCAGCTCTTTTAGTCACAACTATTCATCTACCCAATATCTACTCAACCTTTACGACATATCACAGTCAAAGGGCCAGAAGCCACTGCTTGTAAGTTTCTGTCTTGTTAGTTTAACTTGTTGTTGATCTTTGCCGAATTCGTCGGGGTGCTGATATCTGGTAACTGTGATGCCGAGGATTTTATAGATGTATCTCTAGATCTAAATTGTCAGGGTTCTAATCACTAGCGGATCCAGAACTTTGGAGTGGGGGGGCGATTTTTTTCCAAACCCTAACCCTAACGCCCAGTAAACCCTAACCCTACGCATAAATGTGCATACAGCGCGCGCGCGCGCACAAACACACACACACACACGCACACACACATATATATGTATATATATATATATATATATATATATATATATATATATGAGAATGAAAAAAGCAGCATTTCTCAACCTTCGGCGAAAACCAAAACAACTGGGGCAGCGCTATAAGGTTCTCTGGTGAAGCTTGGGGCGAAGCCCCGACGCCATAAGCGTTGTCTTGCTTTTTTCACTGCAGAAACGCATTCTCCTGACAAGTACAGCTCATTATTCATCAATGGAGTTCGGTGCGAAGCCCCGACGCCATAAGCGTTTTCTTGCTTTTTTCACTGCAGAAACGCATTCTCCTGACAAGTACAGCTCACTATTCATCAATGGAGTTCGGGGCGAAGCCCCGACGCCATAAGCGTTTTCTTGCTTTTTTGACTGCAGATACGCATTCTCCTGACAAGTACAGCTCATTCTTCACAATGTAGTTAGGGGCGAAGCCCCGACGCCAAAAGCGTTTTCTTGCTTTTTTCACTGCAGAAACGCATTCTCCTGACAAGTACAGCTCATTATTCATCAATGGAGTTCGGGGCGATGCCCCGACGCCAAAAGCTTTTTCTTGCATTCTTCATTGCAGAAACGCATTCTCCTGACATCTACAACTCATTACCCATAAATGAAGTTCGGTGCGAAGCCCCGACGCCAAAAGCGTTTTCTTGCATTCTTGTCTGCAGAAACGTATTCTCCTGACATCTACAACTCATTACTCATAAATGGAGTTCGGGGCGAAGCCCCGACGCCAAAAGCGTTTTCTTGCATTCTTCACTGTAGAAACGCATTCTCCTGACCTGAAGCTCATTATTCATACTATTAAAAAACGACCTTTCGAATAATGTTGTACTTGAAAAATATTCTAATATGAATTTATAGGCCCATAATACATTGCAAATAAAACTGATTTGTTCCTTGAAAAGATAGGATACCCCACGTATATAGATTTTTGCTTTGAGGATCGCCGCCGAAAAAAAACTAATTCGATAAATAGTATTCAAGAAAACTCTAGCATAAATTGTGAGTTATAGTCCCAAATTTATTTAGCTAGAAAAATATCAGATTGAGTAAAGGTTGGGAAAAGGCGACTATGAAAACGTTATTTGAGTTTAGAACTCATCTCAATCATGACTCTTATACTGAAAAATTTCGTTTGAATTCTAACTTTTCCAATGCAAAGTCTTTCTTAAAATACTTATGATAACTTCATGTGAAATTACAAAAACTCTGTCTGGAAATGGGAATGGCGGTAGAGTGAAAACGATTAATCCTCTCTCCTTTACTAATTTCTGCTAAAGATTGCATTTGGCATTTAAGAATAGGTATGGGGCGACTCGATATAAAAATTTAATTTATAGTATATATAAATTATATTAGTGACAGATTTTTTAAATTTTGTAATTTCTTAACTATAATACAAAAAGAAAAAGTATTGATTTGTCCAATGGGGGAAATGCGACTGCATGTATCGCCCCTCCCACCTGGTACAACCCTTTTTCATTTAAATTTTCTAATGATACAATTTGAGATTAGAGTGTGGTACGACATATTTACAATGGGTCACATATCAATACGTAG
The DNA here is from genome assembly GCF_947242115.1 of Biomphalaria glabrata. NCBI lineage: Eukaryota > Metazoa > Mollusca > Gastropoda > Planorbidae > Biomphalaria > Biomphalaria glabrata. Next base: position 13,622,110 of record NC_074721.1, read on the forward strand.
TTTATATTATATAGATATTCAACTAATTTTATTCACAAACTATGATTCTCCACAAAAAAAGGACCGCCCCTCCCCCAGCACTCAGAGGGATAGAGTGGGGAGGGCAGTACATGCAATCGCCCCCCCCCCCCCCTCATCCCACCGAATCGACCAAAATACCAGAAAGGGAGCGACATAATATAAAATTTATATATTAATTCAACTAATTTTGTTCACAAACTATGATTTCTCAATAAAAACGGACCGCCCCCCCCCCCACTCAAAGGGTTTAGGTGGGAAGGGCAGAAGAGGTATTCGTCCCCTCCCCCCACCAATCGGCAAACAGGGAACGACATAATATAAAGATCGGTTAAAATATCAATAACAAGTTACAAGGATATAGATATTTTATTGATTTTGTTAGCAGGCTGTGATTATACCAATAAATTGGACCGCCCCCCCCACTCGAAAGTTAAGGGGGGGGGCGGGATTGATACCATCGCCCCCTCCCGACCCCACCAAATCGGCCAACATACTAGAGGGGGGGAGCGAAATAATGTAAAAATAGGTTGAAATATAAATAATTAGTATATATTTTTAACATAAGTAATAAATTCGTATACAAATTGTGTGAATCCTATACTAAAGGTCGGCCGAGTGGGGGGGGGGGCGATCGCCCCTACCGCCCCCCCCCCTGGATCCGCCAGTGGTTCTAATTATATATATATGTACTGCTGCTGCTACTGCTATGCTCTGTCTCTTGTTCTTGTTGACTAGGCTCGCTAGGGGTATGAATACTCAATTACACTTAACAATACTTGTTTAATTACTCAAATAAGAACAGTTACCACTAGATAGCCTACACATCAACTCCAACTCCAAATCTCCAAGAATATATCAATATTTTAATATCCAATATTGCTCAAGTAAATATTAATAAACAAAACACCAGTCCATCAACTTATAAATACATAAATACCAGTCCAGGAAGTAAACGTCCAACCTTCCTGGACCGGGAGCAAGACCTTACTGACTAACACATTCTCTCGCACATTCAACGAAGACTTATCACTCAGTTCACAACACGTGCAACACTTCGCATTCATAACAAGGGGATATAACAATCAAACCAAAATATCAAACTAACATTCATTTTCGCCATACCTCTCCCTGACATAAATGTTATCTTAGAGATTCAATAAATGAAGATCCTTTTAATTCAAATACAGAACTTTAATTCTTTAACTCTGAGTCACTGCAAATATATATATGTTCAGAAATAAATCTGTATCAGATGAATATCTTCATTCAAAGCTCAATAGTAAAATATATTCAGATTAATACTAGATCTAAAAAATTAAAGACTTTTTACTGCAAGTTCTAACTCAAAATTAAAATACGTCCTATCTCTAGGAAAATCTTTACACGACTGACCTCTCAATCGAGCGTTTTTTTCTAAACACATTTCTTGAAACCTGGCTTAACCAATGAAATTAATTCCTTCAAACAATCAAATAATTTCCTGTCAGGTGTCACACAAGAGATTAACAGGTATCTGCTTACGTCATAGGAAATTCCTTGCTTTACAGTCATAAATAAGTTAAATTATTTAACCTACAGTTTGGTTTATTTGAAATTGATACGTGACACTACATGTTACTCTCCTTTTTCATTCAATATTTCGATAGATTTGTGGTTCATTGGATCAATGCTTTGCTATGCAGATGTGTTCATGACCTCTTCGAATTGGCGTGTTTATTTATAAGTATATTATACAAAATGTGTAGGTAGAACGTCCGATGTATGCATTTTCCTAATTATTATGGCTTCTTTGAACAATCTCATTATTATGGTATGGTGTACAGAAGTTTTTTTTGTGACGGTACGCACTGGTACGGCGTAACGGCACCTTTTTGAATGTGGGGAAAAATTATGACTTTTCTTGTGTTCTAATGTTTGCTATAAATTTATTAGAAGTTATAAGTTTGACAATCCATTACTGAGTTCCCGCACCAATTAGTTTTTTTTACAAAAAAAAAAAAGCACTGGTGTGCAGTTCTCTAATTGTGAGTCGATGGATTAATTAAAACAAAACCTAATATTTAGCTCTACTTAGTTTTAAATCGGTTTATTGACCAGGTTTTCAGTAATGGAGTCATCCGTTTCTCAACATCCGAACTGTCCAGAGAACCAGATTTCAATCTAGCTCTCTCCCAGAACAACTATATCATTGCTCCTTTCTGGTCAAAAATGGACGCCACTAAAGGATCTGTCTACTACAATGTCTACGAGAAATGTGAGGAGGCTACTTTTAAAAACCCAGGCAGCATCTCTTCGTCCACCTCTAAGGCTGTGGTCATGGAGAGAGCCGCTAAGGACATCAAATCATTTTACAACGTGACAGATTTTGACGTGAATAGAGTTTTAGTCACAACTTGGTTGAATGTACAGCCTGAATCTACGATGGTAACAAAAAAAATATTTTTTTGTATTCTCTATCTTGATTCGTATTTCCACTCTCTCTCTCTCTCTCTCTCTCTCTTTCGCTCTCATTATCTTTTTCTCTCTCACTCTCTCTTTCTTTCCCTCTCTTACTCTCTCTCTCTCTCTTTTTCCCTATTTCCTCTCTTTCTCTTACCTTCTATCTCTTTCCCTCTCTTACTCTTTCTCTATCTTTCCCTCTCTCGATCTCTCTCTATATTTTCCTCTCTTACTCTTTCTCTTTCTTTTCCTCTCTCGCTCTCTCTCTGTCTTACTTGTCTCTTTTACACTTGATATATCTACCTTTTTCAATGCTTTTCTTTTTCTTCGTCATCCTTACTTTCTCTCTTATTATCTCTTTTTGCAAATAACTTTCCCAGGTATATTCTCTCTGCAATATCTTTTTTTTAATTTTCAATCTTTCTGTCCCAACAAAAAATCTCTAATTTACCTTGATATCTTTCTTTCTGTTAGTATTAGCTCTTTATTTCTCCCATTCTTTTTTTTTTCTATTTACCTTTTTTTTTTACTTCTTCAGTATTCTTTATGTATAATGTTGTTTTGTGTATATATATTTTTAGCTGCCCCCGAAAGGGGAAAAGACGCTATTCGTTTTTTGTCTTGCCATCTGTCCGTCCGTTAGTAGGTCCGCCCCGTTTAGTTCTCAGAAATTAAAAGAAAAAATGAAATTCGGACATAACAATATTTTAGTCCATTCAAAGTTCTGATGCAATGGCTACTTTTTTTCTTTTCTGAAAGCGAAAAATCTCATTTTTTAAATCACTTATTCAAGCAGTTATTTCATAAAAATACACCACTTTTACAACTATTAACTATTAACACTCAACACTTTCAGCTCGTTATTAGGGGAGTCAAATGTGAACTATACTTTTAACATATCTATGCAAACGGTTGTAGATTTTTTGTCAAAAATTTTTATATTTGTATTGTTGAGTTTTGTAAGTTCTGTTATACTAAGTACAATATTTATACACAAACAAATGTTTATTATTTTTTTAAGAGAAAAAATCTATTTAGTATGCATTAAAATTAGACATAATTTAAAACAACTATAAATTTTATAAGTAGCAATTTCTTTTCTACAATCAACACTTCACCACTATGTCACATTTTTTTTATTCTTGAGGATTTCAATAAGAGGATGAGCCTTTACAAACAATTAGGCCATGTTCTTTTGATCCGATGGGGCACACACAAGATCTGTCAAACGTAGTTCTTAAATTAAGAACCACAAGTTGATCTAGTTCCTCTTTTTTGAGGGTATAAAGTTTTGTTTTAGGGGCTACTTTACATATGTTACTATTCCAGTTAGTACCCAAGGAAGATGTACGCCAAGTTTTATCAAGATTGGTGATATATATGTATATATACACATTTTGTATTGATTGAGGAATGATTGAGGTGTTTGATAGCTTACAGATGCAGCTTAAGAACTATTAAGTGTAAATTTCGAATCCTTCTTATTTAAATTGTATTACTTAATAACAGCGGACCTATAGGGAACGCCTACGAGTTTGTTGTTCACATTAACTCTGTATTTTTAAAATTTAAATTCTCTTTTTTTTTAAATTCTGTTCTCATCTAGCCTTATTTAGAAACGACCAGCTTTCAGTTAGTATACATCAGTGGCTACAGGCAAGTTCGAGTTGGTTACACTGACCAGTTCACTGGTAAGCGATTCTTCTAAAATCCTCATTTAATTTCTTGAGGGCTAGGCAATGATATCACGGAGAGTATGACATAAATGAGCCATTCCCTGCGATGAACATGACCTATTAATTAGTGTTTCTTTAAAAAAGTACTTGTGACACCCTCCCCACTCAGACGAAATTACTTAACCTTAAGGTGGTACATTCCCGACTTCTTTGTCTGCCTCTTCTAGAAACGTCAGCTAAGGTAGACAAGCAACATTCTTGTGGAAACATTTTCTACAGCAGTCTCCCATAAAAAGCTCTAGCGAGCAAGCCTAGCAATCTATGGGGAGGATACAGAAATGCTCCACATTTTCATCCGCAAAGCTGTTCCTCGACCGCGCTCGTACGCTTGCGCTGATATCTCTTTCACGTTTAGTGGCGGTACATTATAGGAAGACGGTCAAAGAAACGTATCTCACTACAAACAGATGATATTAAATGGTCATCACATGGATGGAAGACCTCCATTCGGGTCAGTTATTATCTAATTCTTATTCATGATATCTAGATAAAAGCCATCCGTTAGTTCAAGACTCATAAAACGGAGGCAGCTCGACTTTCAAAGACACTATAAAGATGTGGTATGAAAGGGACACAAATAGCAATCTACTTGCGTCTGTCGAGCGTTTTTATTGCGAATGAAAATTGTCAGCTTAAAAATATAAAATTGAGAAGAAGGCGAAACGGGATAGGATCTAAAGAGAGAAAAACCATAACACTTGTTGAGCATGTACATTGCAATGGGACTCCTCGTCATCCGTGTAAATGTTTAACAGATCAGGTCCTAGAACTGATCACTTAGCTACTCCAGCCCTAGGATTGTTTTGTTTACCCCTACACTGTTAGTACGATCGGTCAGGCCTAACTTTAGCCATTATAGAAGTATACACGAGAAGTAAAAAATTGGCAAAGTTTACTTATTAGTTTTATAAATAAAATTTTGTTTTTTTTTAAGTCCTGTAATTACTGTAGAAACCATATCTTGCCAACTTCCAATACAACATTCGACTTTTCTTTTGTTGCATAGACGAAGAATCTGCGTTTGTAATATTTATTTACCAACAAGATAAGATGAAGTGGCAACATAAAGAAGGACGGGTAATCAAAGCTGGTTTTGTAAGACCTGGGTCTGGTATCACTGACATTGCAGCTTCTGCTGATCGGATCTATACTCTTGATGACGTCAATGGAACAGGAACTGGTAAGTGATAGAATATGAAATGTATTATATAATTAGTGCATAAGACAAATATCTTACAATTGTAATTTTAGAAAAAAAGACAAACTTACAAAAGCAAAAGATAAAAGTCTGCAGTTTCTGAAAGTAATGACTGAACTTCTTAAAAGGAATACCAACTTTATATTAAGATCGTTATTATTCAAATGTCTGTAGTCACTAAACAATATATCATACTGTGATTACACGAAAAATGAAGACCTAGAGATTATATTGTTCTATTTTATCAGATAAGATTTTCATACTTTTAAAAATGATGTAACTAACAGCATTGGCTACAATGCGATTTGTTTTGTTTATTATATCTGGTTGCCATGTGTCGTTACACGATCGTTAGTTAGTAGCTTATTAAACAAAAGCGTTTTTTTTTTGTGTATTAGACTAAACTTGAATAACATATGCAAAGATTTTTTAAAGTAGCAAAATCAGCTTATCTATTATTAACAATAAATTAGATAAGATTTAAAATTTAATGTAGTTGTATCCAAAAAAAGAGAGTGTAATAATAAGATGTTGAGCAGAAACAAATCAAAACAACACTATCCACACTTCCTTCTGTCTCTCAGCCTCCTGCTTCAACTCTCACTCCAATTAACTCTCATCAGCCGTTCATCATTTCATTGTCTTACTGATGATGGCAGCATAATCTATTTAGCAACACACACACACACACACCCCATAACAATAAGTAACCAGAAAACTTGGATTTAAAGTGAAGCTTTCAACAATACCATAAATTAGCAATAATTATAAATTAATGTTATAAGTGAAATGCATGTAGCACCGAGCTACTCGGTGCTACACAGTGCAACATATGTTTTGAAGTAATTGTAAACTATTGCCTTTGGCAAATAGAAATTAAAGAAACGTTATTTGGGTAAATACATTCCAGGATTACGTTAGAATTAGACTATACTATGTTTGCTGTGTTTGAAAAAAACACTTTTATAAACAATTTATGTTCTTATGTAAGCATTAAGATTTTACCGGGGGCTTCTACCGCTTTATTAATATACGTATAACATACTCATAGTCTATATTTTACAAGTATTACTATAGTCTATATTTTACAAGTATTACTATAGTCTATATTTTTACAAGTATTACTGTTTTAACTGTTTGTAAAATGTTGTAAATGTTTCGCATGTTCCTTCAGAGTTGAAGATAAATTAAAGATAAATTAAAGATAAATTAAAGATAAATAAATTTGAACCCGGGACCATCGATAAATCTCAATCTCAGATGCTAGCAAACCTCACAACAAGGCAGCCATCCTCTATCTTTGCAAGCACCCCTATCTTGTGAAAAGAATGTTAGATTATCTTCATTCGAGACCTTACATAAATTATCCACAAAAAAGGTGTGTCTGTCTTTGTGTGTTCTATATAGGTTTGGTTGGAGCGTGGACTTACGAGGTCTCCAGGCAGACCAGTTCCACTCAGAAATGTCAGAGATACATGTGCACTAACAAAGAACTTCTGTCAAACGCCAAATACATATCAGACATCGACCAACTCTACAAGTGTCCTTGTACTTTAAATCTGCTGGACAGAAGGTGGTGGGTGTATCAGATTCGTGGAAACGTCACGTGCTACGCTCTCAGTTTCAACGTTAAGTCTAGACTTTTACAAGGCAACCCGCGAAACAGAGTAAGTACTTTTAAAATAATTAATGCCCAAGATCGTTCATAATGTAAATCACAACAGGATTCTAAATGTATATACAATTTACGCCCTTAGCCTGTATAAACGAAAAAAAGTAATGGATCATTGGGGCCTTAATTAAATGTAATTTAATTGAGAGGAGAGTTTTCAAAAATCGTTCGAAGTAAATTTTTTTATTCCCTAAAAAAAAAAGAACACAAACTATACTATACTATATACATCATTCATCAGGGTTCTCAAACAAATCATCTAACCGAGCGACGAATTTATTAATAAAGTCATTCCGGATGACCTCAATTGGGGGAAAAAATCAACGTCAAACGGTTTAACGGTTTAGATATAATGTTTCTTGTCTGGATCCGTATCACCAAATTAGTAAATTTTTTACACTGAGTAGATGTATACTTGGGCGTAACCAATTTTTTTTATTAGAGGGGAAGAACAGAGGTGGGGTAAAAGGTTCCTTTTTATTAAAGAGTAAAGTAATTGCTCTTACAAAATGTTATCAGCGTCATCAGGAAGGAAGTGTCTTAGAAAAAAAAAAAATTAACTTTTTAGGTTATTTGTTAATGACTTTTAACTTTTTTTTTTTTTGCTGTCTAATTTGTCTCTTAAAGCTTTGTTGCTACCAATGGAATTATTATCAGTGGTACACAAGCCAAACTCAGTACAATGAGGCTCGCAGAAGGGCATCAAATATTCATAGCTCGCCGGAAGCTGGTCATATACTTGTAAGTGACCCGTGGTCATGGTCTAGTTCCAGCTACAATGCCGTACAAGACAATGTCCAGGCTAACAGGTGGTGCTGTAAAGAAAGTTCTGGAATGTGTGAAAGATTTAACGCTGTCTTCCCGGACATGGAGTGTACCAACATAATCCCTTATATACCCTGTACGTATAAATATAACTCGTAAACACTTTGTATGTAGATGTCATTTATACAGTCATTTATACAATATACGTTGTTAAGTATAAGTCAGTTATAACTCGTATGTTTATTATTATAAGTAACTCGATTGAAAAGAAAATTATAAGATTTATTTTTAGCTCTTACATCCTTTTTTGATTTAAAATGTATTAAATATAGTCCAATTGATTTGCTCTTCGTTGTTACCGGTCGTTGACTTGTAGCACCAAACTGCTGGTAGACAACTAAACCGTTGTAGGCGTAATGTGTCATAACTAATAAAACTTCAAATAACTTGAATAACCTCCTTGTGAACAAACTAAATAACACTTTATTCATAAGATAAACAGAATCAAGCTCAAATGAGATAAAGTAACTGTAGTAGACGTAATAATATTTCATAAGTAAATTTTAACTCACTACAATAACCCAACCTTTCAGTCTCACGTTTTGAAGTCGTCTGTCCTAAGACCAAATGAAGACACTGCCACCTATGTTGCATCATTCACAAACAATCGCTGACCTCTTTCCATTGTCAACATAGAAGCACAAACACGCACACTCCATAACACTCTTGCAATTTTTTGTTTGTTTGTTTGTAAAACGTTTAGACACGTCACACATACACATTTTGTGCTTGAATGAAAGAGGGGACTTTGGCAAACTAGTATTGCTGCATTAAGTTTCCCTTTCGGACCTAGCGATCTATAGGGCAGATGATATAAAGATCAGATGTTTGTGTGGCCCACGGTTAACAATGGTGTCATGTGGCCAGCACAACGACCAACCGCCTTTTAATTTCCCCAACTAATGTCAGGTACCCATTAGATCTGGGGGGACTCAGAGGTACCCAAATATCTCGAAATTAAAATACCAGTCTTCACCAAGATTCGCCTCCGATTTCTGCATTGAATAATGTTAATGTATTCTACCGTTATGTAGATTTCTGCATTGAATAATGTTAATGTATTCTACCGTTATGTAGATTTCTGCATTGAATAATGTTAATGTATTCTACCGTTATGTAGATTTCTGCATTGAATAATGTTAATGTATTCTACCGTTATGTAGATTTCTGCATTGAATAATGTTAATGTATTCTACCGTTATGTAGATTTCTGCATTGAATAATGTTAATGTATTCTACCGTTATGTAGATTTCTGCATTGAATAATGTTAATGTATTCTACCGTTATGTAGATTTCTGCATTGAATAATGTTAATGTATTCTACCGTTATGTAGATTTCTGCATTGAATAATGTTAATGTATTCTACCGTTATGTAGATTTCTGCATTGAATAATGTTAATGTATTCTACCGTTATGTAGATTTCTGCATTGAATAATGTTAATGTATTCTACCGTTATGTAGATTTCTGCATTGAATAATGTTAATGTATTCTACCGTTATGTAGATTTCTGCATTGAATAATGTTAATGTATTCTACCGTTATGTAGATTTCTGCATTGAATAATGTTAATGTATTCTACCGTTATGTAGACCAAATCCTGTGTTTACTTTCTCGACAGCACACATTCTGGGAGATCCTCATTTCATTACTCTGGACGACTTGAACTACACGATGAACGGCTGGGGAGAGTACACGCTCATGGACATCCCCAGCAGAAGGTTTCTTCTACAGGTAAGGAGGAGCATGCCAAGCATTATTGTTCTTTTCTTTCAGTTCAAGGAGTTATAACAGAGTACAGTGATTCTCAACTATCACACACATTTCTTTCCTAGAGCTTTAAGAGCATGGAATGGGTTGACTGAGCCAACATGATTGACTAGACTGTAGGACGTATTTATCTTTTTTTTTTTAAGTAACGTCTGTATTTTATAACATAAGAAGAAGAACTGTGTTAGAGAAGAAAATGATAGAAGTAGTATTCCATGATTTTAAGGCAATTTGAGATGCAATTTGCTCTCATTCCCTCAAGACGCAGTGGTTATGAATATTAAAAGAGACCATGCCAGATTCTAATTAAAGTAGTAGGCTCTGGGTAGAAACTTTTCGGATGACCTTATCTTCTTCAATCTTTAATATGAAGAATTAAAAGCATGTCATATTAATAAAGGAAAAAATACTTCTAAAATTAAGCCTTAAAGCCATACTTACTTACATTTAATATGCATATTTTGTTAATAGTATGGTAAAATTGAATATTTATGAATTATTGAAGCCCAGCTTAAGTGCGAGGTTCTACCGGCTCCACAGACTTACACTAGTGTAAATCCGGCCTTGATAAAAGAGTGGGCTAAATATGTCTGTCGCTAAAGATGCATGACATTTTGTAAATTTAAAATAAAAAAAAAAATCATTATTTGAGCTTTTTTTAAATAGAACACCTTTGTTTTCCCTTCAGGGTAGAACTGAAAAAGCCGAGACTAGCAATGGCACGAAGATTAATGCAACAGTTTTTTCTGCATTTGCTGCCAAGGAGGGAGACAATCCAGCATTCCAAGTCAAGTTATCCTCGAACAAATCATGTACACTTTTCTTTTTACTACCGTTTTATAGCAGGCTTTTATATTTTTACATTTGTAGTTGGACGATGAAGCCCAAATGGTATCGCATTAGCAAAGAACACTGATCCAACTTACTGACGAACTAGCCCTAAAACACCCAATAACAGAGAAAAAATTCCCAAACATAACTCCTGGTCTTAATTATAAATAACCAACTATTAAAACACATTTAATAAATAATACACTAAGAAAAGAATCAAATCCACTGGAGCTCAAAGTAGGCACGCTTGAAACGATTGAAAGCTAACCAAAAGCAGCCATCTCTATATACACCGCTGGATCAGCCTTCAAAGCCACCATCAATGCTGGTCTTGGTGATTTCCTGGTATTCCCCAAAAATAAACACTTTGAAATAAATGCACCCTGTGGCGACGATTGCTCAAACTTCCAAGCCGAAATTAAGGCAATTACTATAGCTTTGCAGAAAATCGAAAATAAATTACATGAAGAAATACAATCCAATCCACTCTTTAAGCACTTAACAGCAGCACCTCAAAAAGCCCAAGTGAGTTGACAGCACTATAAGCGATAATGAACCCGATGATGACCAAATTAAACACATTACAGTGGAACACTGGACATATTGGCGTCATGTGAAATGAAAGGGCTTTCAAAGTCAGGATCATCTATGGAACAACCAGATAGACCTGTCAACTACCTCACCCTTAGGTCAATGGTAGTCAACAATCACAAAGAGGAGTGGCTCAACCGATGGGCAACAGGAGACACAGGCAGAGCCAAGTACAAAAAAAAAATGAACATGCTTATCAAACTGGACAGTATTAACTTCCTCCCCCGCCAAGAGCAATCTACAATCTTCCAACTAAGAATAGGACACACACCTCTGTTAAATAATAATAATAATAATAATAATAATCTTTATTATCCGTAAGGAAATTTGTCTTACAATTTGTGCAATACACCTAACAAAAAACATTATAACTATAAGAAACCAAAGTGTACATTCACACCCTACTACCACTACAGCCCAACATAACCAACATTCTATATGGCAGTGCTGAACAGCTGAAGAAAACAGCACAGTCTGCAAAAGAGCTCACAGCTCAGCAGAAAAAAGCTGGCTTGGAGAAGAATAAGAATAGCAGGCTTTTTATATTTTTACATTTGTAGTCGGGCGATGTCACTGGGAAAACGATCAGCGCAAGATCTTGTCTGATTAAAGATTCGAACTTTTATCATAGCTTCTTTACTGCGAACTCATTTCATAATTCTTCCTTGCTATAATAAATTTTAGGTTTATGACTTTCTAGCTGCTAGATGGGATGCATTCTTTTTATTATAGTATCCGAAAAAAATGTATAAACGACAATTTAAAATTTGAGGTAGACCATCCTACATCAAGAAACAGTGAGCTTATTCAAATTTTTATTCTTCAGGATACATCAGCTGCGTGAAGAGGAGGGGGAACTGCTGTGTGGGCGACATCTTTCCGGCCACAGCTAATGCCAAATCTTTCCTCTCATTGTGAAAGACGATCCATAGTCGCTTTGCTACTGGTGGAGATCATAGAAAAAGATGCCCCAATCTTTAACACTATACTCCTTTTGTTTTCCTTTTTTTTTTTTTTGTTTCTTAACAAAATAAAGAACAAATTGTGAAAATTTAGGTGAAAGAAAAATAACATCCCAGATCGGTATATGAATATAGTACGACCCAGAGTGCTATAATGTGAGTATGAAAATTAAATAGAATAATTGACATTTCACTTTATTAGTTTTTTTTTCCCCTCAGCAATGATAATAAGGGCCAACAATACTGACATTACCAGCGACTTTTATAGACTGTCTAACTACACTCTGGTCACAGAGAACGTAGGAATACGTCGTGAGGACATTTTGAACAAGACCTATGTCGTTGCCTCATTCCCTGCAGGTATAGATGAATTAATTTAATATGCGATACTTATGAAGCGTTCGTTATTTCAAAAAAGATAGCCCAAGAGAAAAATTACAACAACATTTTACATTTGATTAAATCACTTTATTGCTTGAATCTTTTTTTAAGTGAAAAAAAAAAATTAAATTTGACTAGAAAGCGAGAAAATATTTGTCTTGAGCGGACTATACGTCTACGGGTAATTCCTTGAAGAGTTTAACAAACTTATGATAAAGAACATTTATTTTTGCGCATAGTCTTCAAAGTCTAGATCGAAAGGCGTAGTATACAATTATTATACAGTGTAGTTGATCTATGCCTCATTTACCACGATTCTTACTCGTGGGAAAGGGATAATGGGGCGTGATAAAAATGTACCGCTATTTTTATAATCTGGCATTCATTTTTTATTATAAAAACAAACAAACAAATAAATAATTGCTCTATAATAATAATAATAATAATAATAATAATAATAATAATAATAATAATAATAATAATAATAATAAGTTGTATTAAGCAAACATTTTATTAAAAAAACTATTTTTATTCTTTTTCTTGTTCAAGGTGTAACAATCATAGTTCAGGTTGGAGTAAGAGCTCTAGAAATAGACCTAGAGGTGGACAAATCTCTCATGTATCTGACCACAGGTCTCCTGGGCAACTTCAATGGAATACCTGAGGATGACTTCGAGCTACCAAACGGAACAGTGCTACCAAGTAATATAAGTGAAAAAGTGATTTTGGAACAGTTTGCTTCCTGGTGTAAGTCCAATTCGGTCACAAAGGCTTCTAAATAAATATAACATATAACATACAATAAAAAAGGATAGACAGAATAACATTACTTGAGCAAGTGACAATGAAATAGAAAAAAAGCAAAACGTAAAAAAAAAGAAATAACTTGAGAAATACTTCACACATAAATCTATACATCTCAATAATATAGAAGTTAATTCCCTTACTTGTTATAAAACAAAATGATTAATTTGCAATAATTAATTGAAAAATGTTTGTTTTTTTATTGATTCATGTTTTATTAGGTACAATAAACAATTGTGGAAAGTTTCAACTTGATCCGAGAATTTGTGTGTGAGAAATGACGTGTAAAATTATATAAACGAGGATCCACCCCAACTTATTTAGCCACATCTTTGAATATGAAAAATTAATTTCACTTGTTGGTATGAGATAAAATAATTATATTTTTTAGCGCCCCCAAAAGGGGAAAAGACGCTTTTTGTTTTGTGTGGTATGTCTGTTTGTCCGTCCGTCCCGTTTTGGTCTCGTAAACTAGAAAAGATATTGAAAATCCAACATCTTGATATTTCAGACCATTGAAAGTTTTGTTACAAAAACTTCTGAAAGCGAAAAAAATTTTTTTAATCAATTATGAAGTTTTTTTCATAAAATTACACCATTTTTAGAACTATTCACTGTTGAGAAAAGATACAGACAATGTTACATATTAAACACTATTCTAGTAAGCATTTATTATGTACAAATAAAGTACTAGATTAAAATACAGGCACACCTTAGTCGCAATGCCAGCGATACAATCTGGGCTCACCATGCCAACAACCAAATACACATCAAGTAGGTCCAATACAAAGACAACAATCTACGCTCAGGTCAAGCTTGGCTATCAAGAGTTCCAAGCATGAACTCCTAAACAGGACAAATATGACTTTCTTGGAACCGCCATGACTGTAATGACAAATTGATTTGGAGCAACGAAATAAAGAGGAAAATAGCATAAAACATAATTTTTATTATTATTATAACTTTTATATACCGCAACTTTCATGCTTATATCATGCTCAGAGCGCTTTGGTCCAATCTCATTTGTGGACCAGTGGGGAGGGGAGGGGTATGTAGGAGTTAGTTTTCCGGGCTGCCTTAAGGCGCTCAGTAAACTCAATTCTGCCCGAGTCGGGTGTCGAACCTCAAGCCCCCTTCTAGGTTTCCAAGCCAAGCCAAGTTCAAGCGCACTTAGCCTCTCGACCACAAAATACTGGGGAACAAACCCCCCCCCCCCAATAAAATCCCCCCCCCCACAGGAATCTGAATTTAGTGACTGATTTTTTTGCTTAGATTTTAATTTTAGACTAGATTTCAATACTAAATACCATCATTTGTACCAGCGCAGCCAAGGGGTTTTGAGTTTAAAAACACATACCAGGGGGTCTTACAGTTAAATCCCCCTCTTCTATAGAACAATCCAACAAAAAAACAATGTAAACGACAATTCCGAAATTCCAAGAGCATAGCTTAAAGGGAAGAATTGATTTTAAAACCCCCTACTAAGACTATTTATACATCAGTTACCAGATTCTTTGAGCGTAGCCAAGAGAAGTTTTGTGATTAAAACCCCGCTCCAGCGGGGTAGGGCGCTAAAAGCAACTTTTTCAATATAAAAAAGCAAAGTACACACTTGTGTTAAAAAAAACACTCCAGCGGAGTTTGAAGCCAAAAAATACCTACTAAATATTAAAAAAACAAACAAATTAAGCACTGAAATGCTATGTGCGTAGCCAAAGAGGGTTTTGAGTTTAGACCCCTCCAGATGGTTTTGAGTTTAAAATCCCCTACAGAGAGTTTTGAGGTTGAAAATATATTATTTCTAAAGCTAACTAAATACACCAAATTATATGAAGGCGTTTTGAATTTGTTAAAAAAAACTCATGAGATTTTTTAGTTCAAAAACCTCCCAACAGATGATTTTGACGATAAAACTTCCCTTTTCGATATAAAATCTAAAGCAAACTACAGTCACCTAATTCGAAGAGCGTAGTCAAGAGAGGTTACACATTTCCACCAGTGGCAGGGCTCCATTAATAAAGTGCAGTGAATAGTCATCTGCCGAAATTTAAAAAAGACAAAATGTGGCTCAACAAAGATGGCTAAGACAGATTTTAGGAGTTAGTTATGGAGATCGCGTCTAAATCAAGGAAATCCTTTGCCAAACTGGGAGTCGACTCCTTAGTAAGGTTGTGACAGAGCGTCGCATGAGATTTGCGGGACAGGTCTAAGTCAGTAAGAATAGCACATAACGTTTTTGAAATAAACCTTTTTAATAGCAGGATAATGCACCGTAGATACCTCAGAATATGCATTTTGTTTGCTTTCAATACCGGAAATGGTGCTTGGCGGCGGGGCTTCGCCCCTAGCTGACCCCCTTGCTTACAAGGGCCGCGACCTACATTTTTTTCTACTAACTCCAGAAAGAACCGTTTCTAGGGCATAATAAACGTCTTCTGAAAGAATGAAGGGTCAGAATGTAATAAAGATTAATTATGTACAAACACACACATATATACATATATAAGTATTTTTTTTTCGCCGGGGGAAGTGCGGGTGGAGGGAGAAAAATCCCCCAAACGCCCCCCACAAAAAAAATTCTGTCTACGCCCTTGCGTTTTTCTAATCATTTTAAAACATAAGGAAAACTAGCTATTCGTTCGAATTTTATTGTCAATTTGTTTGTCTATCTTTCAACCTTTGATAGATAAAGTAACTCCAAACAACTCTGTGTTTATCTATGATGCTGGTCAAACTACAAACGACTATCAACATCCCGAGTTTGTTCCTGTCTTCAGTGACACTCTAAGCCAAGCTCAAGTCAATGAGGCTGTAACACTGTGTGGAGCCAATAACAGAGAGTGCATTTATGACTATTTTGTCACCAGGGATGCTGCTGTTGCTGTATCTACAAAAGTTAAGAAAGAAGCAACTGTCATGCTAAAAAATGAATTATGTAAGTAGTGAGTTTGTTAAATTTAACATTGACCTATTTTAAGTCTAATATTTTGATGTGCCAAAGTGCTAACAATATTAAGACATAATTTAAACATGTCATATATATTATAGACGTTCCTTGAAAAAAGAAGATTACTACGCCCTACGCATTTCATGTGTCAATCTAGTCATGCATCTTAATAAATGATTTAAACTCTGTTGAATCGATGGTTTTCCTGGCTGATTTAGGCAACTCATTCCATGCTCTAATAGCATTAGGGAAGAAGGAGTATGTGTACACATTTGTCCTAGCATATAGAACAAGGAATGTGCCTTTAATTTGTGTCTTTCTGAGTATTTTATTAGATTTTGTTTTTGTATTTGAAGATAATGGTTCAGTGATTTACTTATAATTGCTACTTCACTTTTAAGTCTTCTAACCATTACATTTCTATTTATTCTAATTCCAAGTTCACTTCCTTTTTTTGGCCGACTTAGAATAGAACTAAGCGGCTGAGGTCGTACATTTTCAAACGTGTCTAATATCTCTTTAGGCCAGGACATTATTCTAGTTATCGCCAAATATATTTTCGTATAATATGGCTTGTCTTCGAGTCTGAAGATCAATGAGGAATGCAGTATTTCCCATGGCTACGCAGCCCCAGCTGTGAACACACTCAGTGCAAGCATAGCCATGAGAAGTACTTCATTCGTCATTAATCTTCGGACTCGAAGGCAGGCCTTATTATTTTCTTGCTTATCTAGAAACAGACACGTGCATATCATGATATGATTTAACTTCATGCTGTGTATATTCTAAGAAACCAACAAGTGTCTATAATCTCTTTAGGCCATGACATTATTCTAGTTATCGCCAAATATATTTTCGTATAATATGGCTTGTCTTCGAGTCTGAAGATCAATGAGGAATGCAGTATTTCCCATTCTATGAAACCAACAAGTCTTGGAGTGTATTCAGCTAAAATGTAGAAATAATGATTTTTTTAACCTATTTCTCTCTGCAGCCAACTCGCCGCCAATCTTAGTGATTTCCAACCAGACTAAACTAACCAACAACAGATGGACTGTTCAAGAAAATGCGGTGAATGTTTTGCAGTTGTCAACTACAGATGCTGACTTGGATAATGTTACTATAATAAATTTATCCAACAGTACAGCAATCTCCTTGTCTAACGGAAGTGTACGATTTGTACCAATAAAAAATGACACCATTAGACTCAGGTATTTACATATTTCACAACCTCGACTCCATAAATTCTGGAAGGAAGTTTTTATTTAATTTTACTTTCGCGAATTGTTTTTTTTTTCTCTGTGGTGGCCGAGGCATAAGCCACTTGAAGTATGTTCCCGAGGGATTAAGCTCACGTCTTGGTAAAGTTATTTTACGTTTCCTTCTACGTATATTAGTTAGTACTGGAGTTGTACGTTGGATACAACATTCAGACTTTTCATAATAAAGCCAGTTAAATTATTTAATCTATATTTTATAAATCCTTCACAATCTTTCCTACAACAGTTTCCAGGCCAGAGATTCTAAGGGAGCTTACTCTGCAGTACTAAACATACCAGTTACACTATGCCCGTCGTGTAGTGGGCGTGGCGTGTGTGATTTGAACTCTAGCTCTCTGGTTGAATATCTAGACGGCATGTATCGGGTACAGAGATGCATTTGCCAGCCGGCGTACACAGGTGAAGATAATGTTTTATAGATTCCTGATGCTATTTTTTTTTAATTTTCGAGGATGTTTATAACTATTACAAAGCTTAAGAGAAGTCGGTCCTCACGTAATTACTTTTTACATTGCAAAGCTTATATCAAATTACTGTCCATCTGTTTATCTCTGTCTGTCTGTGATGTACAATTTTTGTACACGGAATTTTTCCCACAACCAATCTCGGATCAAGTTGAAATTTTGTACAATTATTTTTTTGCGCCAGATAATACTGTTACGTATTTCTGATTTTCTGGCTAAATGTACTAGGCACACAAATAAAAGAAACACTGCAAAGAACTTGACGACTCAACTTTCAGCTTTAAATAACTTTATTGAATTATAACTATAACAATTTGTCACTGTAACATGTAGCGTATACGTCTTACATCGACTGTATCGACTGTAACGGCTCAAGTCCACTCTCTTCTACTGTCTCGCACAGTAGAGAACAGTATCGACGACTGTACTGACTCCTTTCACATGAACATCTCTGGTTTATAAAGAGTCCCTAATCGCTTGTCTATTGTTGCAAAAACACTGCTAGTACCCTCTGGAACAACATGGGAGGAAACATCACATCCTGTTGTTGTTTATACATGTCGATACCAGAGGATGCCTGCTGCAGTGTCATCTCGCCGAGGTCACACGTAGTGACCTCTAACTGTCACTGTTCATTTGTCACAATGCCCCCCTTCGTAAATCTGTTCGTCCTCTGGAACAACACGTGAGGCACGTCCCATCCTGTCTTTGTTTACATGCATAGATTCCAGATAACACTCGGTGCTGTGTCATCTCGCCGGGGTCACACATAGTGACCTCTACCTGTCACTGTTCATTCGTAACAATACAAAAATCAATTTAAAAAAATCACCAATCATTTGATTAATTATCAGTATTTCTTTTTTTTTTTTCGGTAATGTACAATAGAAAGAGATTGTACTTCACTAATGTAGCGGTATAATTTAAATATGTATACTTTATATTTTACGTAGAGATTTAGGTCGTCGCTAAAAATTTTATAACTAATAAAAGATAGCTGCTTCATAAGCACTTAATTAGCTTAGTGATTAGTTTATTGGCTGGAGGAGGCTTGAGCCCTCGAGTATAAATTCAAGTTGTGTAACGTTTTAAAAAAATGCATTTAAAAAGCTATCACTATAACTTTCATACAGATACCCCCTTCTTCTCCCCCTTCTCTTCCACAGAGAAAGCGCAACATCATAAAGCTGCGCTTTATAAAAACTATTACAAAGTTATTTGCATGACGGATACAAACTAATTAATACATTTACACTTAATTTGACTCTATACATTTTTTATGTTTATAAATCTTTCTGTTCTTTTACTTTAATCTTATCCAAGTACATTTAAAAACACGCATATTGTGGTTTGGAGTTCCCATGAAACTGTAACATATTTAAATTTCTAATAATTAAAAAAAACTTTTAAGTAACCCTCGTACAGTAACACACTTTCTATTACTCGTGTGTAGGTTGCCTGACTGTAACATTTATTAAAATCTGTTATATACATACATTAGTACTAGTGATGGGCAAAAGTTAACTAAAAAGTTGCTAACTTTTAGTTTAACTAAAAAAAATTTGTTAAGGCCAAAGTTTAATTAAAAAAAATAGTTTAGTTAAAATCCTAGTTTAATTATTTTTTTGTTACAAACTAAAAAGTTTAATTACAAATTTTATAAACTTTTTAAACATACATACCAATAAATATTTAGACCTATGTAATTTGGGGAATATATATATATATATATATATATAACGAAGAATAGAGAGGAGAATAAACTAGCTGCACAGGTCACTAGAAAGCCTTTTGACATTTTCCCTATAATGGTCGCTATTCCCGCCAATTCAAGGTATTTGAAAGGCGAGAAAAATAAACGTGTTCATTATATTTCTAGCAAGTTTTGCTGCTTGATAAATCCTGATTAATTCCTTGCTTCTATAGATCTACATTTTGCTGCTTTTTATTAAACACCAGTGTGTTCCTGTATAGCTGCAGGCAAATAATTTTGCTTTACTATAGATGTGAGAGAAATGTCGACTTTTATTTTTAAACTTTTTACTAGATAGATCTAGTAACTAGTTACAGTGTAGTGACGTCTAGTCTATTACTACTATTAGATCTATAGTCATAAGTCTATATTTAATTATTTTAGTCTGCTCTTAGTCTTAAGTAGAGTCTAACTCTTTGTAGTCTTAGATCTAGATGTAAATATCTATTAATTGAAATCTATATTACTTTACTTTATTAGACTAGATCTTTTAGTTTAGAGATTCTACTTTTCTAGAATTAGAGTCTTGATTAGATCTAGATATATTTAGATTGCTTATTATACTAAGACCTAAGATGCATAGATGATAGATCTATAATGACTATAATACTAATAAACTAATAATAGTCGTCACTATACTAGGTCTAATACTAAATTAACTAAATCTAGACTAGATCTACATCAATTTCTATTATAATTATACTTATATCTATTATCTAGATCTATTAGATCTAGTATTATCTACTAGAGTATATAGATATAAATACCCATATCATCTAGTTATAATCATAATTATAATAATCTAAAATCTCTAGATCTAGAGTTACTAAGATATCTACTAGACTATCTAGATTTTAGATCTAGTAGTAGTAGTAACTAGTATTTCTTTGATTATTTTTAGATAAAAATATTAATTATTTGATCTAGGTCTAGTAGCTAGATCTAATTCTAGATCCAGATTATATATCTGATCATTTCGCTTGTAGAAGATATTAGATCCAGAATATTATAGAATCTAAAGTTAGTTAGAGAGTCAACATGCAGTTTTATCATTATTTCTAAAGGTAACTTATATTAGAACTTGGACAATTACTTCTAATTTCTTTCTATAATAGTATCACTATCATTCTAGTGATTCTATTAAGATCTACATCTATCCCATAAAGACATTTAAATCTTTTTTCATGTGCACAAATAAATGTTTATTACATTTTGCTAAAGAGATTGGTTGTGCTTTATATTTATCATGTTTGGCTGTTTCGTCCTTAAAAAAGGTCAAAATAGTTAGTAAAAGTTTAACTAAAGTTTCTTAGTTTAGTTTAACTAATTTTTTCAATTTGTGATTAACTAAAAGTTTAATTACTTTTTTTAGTTCAAACTTAGTTTTAGTTTAACTAAAAAAATTTAGTTTAGTTCCCATCATTAATAAGTACAAATATGTTTGTTTTCTGGTATAAAATCTTTAAGTCTATAGAATATGTTTATTTTCGTTTATAGAGCTCATGAATTTACATTATATAGAAATCACACTAACTACACATAACATTAAAGTTTTATTCCACAGTGAAGTGCAGTGCTTGAGTGTGAAATATAGCTGTCCTCACAAAATTTTGTTTTGTTTTGTTTTTGTTATTATGGCGCACCGTACCTCAAAAAAAAAAACGCTTGCAACTTTAGTGATATCACAAACTATTTTGTTCCAAATTCTTAAAATTAAAAACCAATTAACGTTAAATATTTGTTTTAAATAAAAAATTACGTTACATTTGATTTTCTTTTTAAAACGTTGTAAAAATCTTATTATCGATAATAGGTTGTTCCGTATGTTTATAATATTTATATGAAAAACAAATTAAATTTTTTTTTGTTCATTTTAATTAGCTCGTTTCAAATCGTATTCATTTTTTTATTAAAATAACTTGAACAATTGTCTTAATTCCTGTATGAATGTAGGTTCCTACTGTGAGTCAGAGTTAGACGGATGCTCATCTCAGCCATGTTCCAGGGGACAGACCTGCACTGATCTAACAGCTGCACAGCAAGGAAATGCAACAGAGGGCTACATTTGTGGGCCTTGTCCGACTGGCTTCAACAATGTTAACAAACAATGCATAGGTAATTCATCTTTTTTCGTCAAGGAACATATATTTTACCTGTCAATTAACTAAAAGTTGTTTTTTTAACTCATTTAGTTATGATTTCTTTCTAACTTTCTATGTTTTTTTTGGGGGGGAGGGGGAGGATGGGGGGGGGGGCTTGTGAATATGTATTCCATATAAATGTAACTCCGATCCTCTTATTAGTTTTTGTCAAGTTTTTTTTATAGAAAACAGTTGCCATAGTGACGTCCTGTCTGTTGCATTTTTACAATACCTCCCTTCAACTCGTACCATCACGGAAACCTTCAG
Source organism: Biomphalaria glabrata (assembly GCF_947242115.1). Classification (NCBI taxonomy): domain Eukaryota; kingdom Metazoa; phylum Mollusca; class Gastropoda; family Planorbidae; genus Biomphalaria; species Biomphalaria glabrata. The sequence goes on from NC_074721.1 coordinate 13,644,193, forward strand.
GGTGGAACCTGGACGATGATCTCAAAAACGGCTCTAAGGATTTTGGTAGTTTAGTAGATCTATACATTCGGTTAACCAGGATTGTTTCTCTAATGAAGAAATGGGGTGAGGTAAAACAAATGTATCATTTAAAAAAACAAACAACTGACATTCCTTTGTTATTAAGAGAAAAATATTCGCCCTATATGTCGTATATAGGAGGAATTTTCATTTTTTTTATATTAGTTTTGTTAAAACTACTTATATTTTTTTCAATTCTATATTTAACTAGTACTTTTGTGGAGCCCTCCCAGTGGGCTAAAGGTGGTACATGGACACGGATTTAAAAAACGGCTTTAACGATTTTCCTAGAGGTTTGACAGTCGATGTTTAATGTTGGGAAATGATTTGCTGGCTCGTTGGTTTTAATGAAAAAACTTTAGTGTGACCGCTATAATTTTTGAGGGTATAAAAAAATGTGTCTAGAAAACTAGCAAATATCAATCTTGAACAGAATATTCAGGTATTTCTGCATGTCAGCCCTATTTATTGAAGAGTTTTATTAATTAATGTTCAGGAACTTTGTGCGCACTTTCTTTTAATTCTAGTTCTAAAAACCAATGATTAGAATATTATAAAGTTTAGTAGATTTACACATTTGCTTAACCAGGATTGTTTTTTCTTGGGGTTTGGTGGAACTGGGCTGGGTAAAAAATATCTAAAACTCGTTAGTTTTTTTTAAGAGGAAAACTCTTTCGCTGTGACTTTTATAAGGAGATATCTCTTTGATATAAAAAGTAATTTTAAATATTTTCTTGCTTTCATGTTTGTGTATATTTTGTCCTTTTGTTTCTATAACTAATTATTGTTATGTATCTTAAAAGTTTTGTTTTTTTTTTTTCATAATATATCTAATCCAACATCCATACTCATTAGTGTATTCTGTATTAATTAGCCTAGAATTCTTTACTTCTACTACGTAATTTATTAAAGAATAAATTTAAGATGTCTCTATAGTTGTTCATATTTTTTTTAATCTGTTAACAGATATCAATGAATGTTTGAATACAAGTCTGTGTGATCAAGTCTGCATTAATACTGAAGGATCTTACAAATGTCAATGCGATGAAGGCTTTACTCTTAGTCCCATAGACTTAAGGACATGCTCGGGTTTGTGAATTCCTAGATTTTGTATCAGTTCGAAAATAAGGATTGAGATATATAAACTATAAACTGGTTTTCATGTGTATGTGTTGTAGTTTGGTCATTGGTTTGTGGTTCAAAACAGCTACTACAACTACCCAGTGTGGGAGTATTACATTTTAATGAAAAAAAAACGTGTAAATGCTTCATTCAAAAGAAACTTAAATATATATATTGAAAAATGCACATAGTGTCAACTTGAAAGTAAATATATTTAAAAACTCAAAGTGAAATAATACTTTAAACAAGACACAACTCACTTCAATACACGTCTCTTCTGTCTTATGTGTCTTGCGTGTCTTCTCATCAACTTTCACTCAAATCCTTTTTTATTCACTTCAAATACGACACACAACCTCATGGTTTTATCAGATTCAGGTTACATCCGCTAGGTTACATTATAAACACACACATAAAGCCCATATAATATGTAGCAGACATTACCATACGAGAATACTAAAGTAGAGTGATTGTAGTTTCTGCCAAACTAATTATTAAATGGCTGCCTGTTCATGCTGTTTGTGCGCTGAACTGTCGTTTGGACTTATTCGTGTTTCAGGATTCATACCCTGCCAGATGCCTTTCCCTGTCGGGAGGTTTGGACTATGAAGTAAATTATCTTTAACTCTAAAGAAACATACGCAACATGTCTAACTTTTTAAAAACATTATTATGTTAAAAATAAATCAACATATTTTAAAGTTAAGAAATGAATATTGTTTTGTTGGCTGTATTCTTTATTTGATATGATAATAATCAGGTTATTTTAAACAGCACAAATAACACTAGCTCCTGCTGGAGTAGCCTATTCAGTGTGCAGCCGAACTTTCCGGTCTCACCAGCCACATGACGAGGCCCACAACCCCAGTGCAAAGTCTCAGCTGCCTGGATGACAAAAGAGGTCATCATCAAACCACGATGGACGAACTATATTTTAAACAGCTAGATCTGTGCTTCTGGGTTACACGTATAGATTATCTGCCAACCCCTAAAAAACGAGTAGTCTGGGAGCACATGAGGCGCCCTGATCATGCCTTCTGTTGTGGAGACTGCCCAGGCCTGAAGAAGTTTTTATAGCCACTTTACCGTTGGTTTGCACTTCGCACGGTTCTGGCTACTGACTCATGGTGCCTCCGCTGCGTAGTAGAAAAAAAATGCGCTTCACAGTCTTTTTGACTGCCCCATGCTGATCCTCGTCTCGACTGGTATGGGAAACATTTTTTTTACCCGTATGGCAGGGTTTCTTTCCATGGCTATTGCAAGAGAGGATTTGAACCCAATAAGCTCTCTCCCTAAGTTTGATGATGGTGATCCAATGATTCAAGTTACTACGTTCTGACACACTTCCTACGCCTAGTATTTAAATCCTTATTTCCTATCCTCTGGAAAGTAGACTTTGGGGCGATGTGGCAGTCGGCATTTCTATGATAGTTGTATTTCTATTGTTCCCATCGGGAGCGGCGGGCATGATTCGTACTCTAAATATATAATGCATGCGAAAGATATTGTGCTGACTTATGTTTAAGAAATAATTTAAGCGTAATTTTGGGAAGCGCGGTCAGGAGATTCGCTTGAACGTGGCTTGGCTTGGCTACCCATGATGGAAGCACAAGGTTCGACACCCGACTCGAGCAGAGTTGTGCTTACTAAGCGCCTAAAGGCAGCACGGAAAACCTTCTGCAAGATATTCCCCCCCCCCCCCCCCCACTGGTCGACAAATGAGATTGGACATGAAAGTAGCACTATATAATTATTTTTTAAAAGCTACAATTTATTTAATTACAATTAAGACAAAAATTATAATCAACCGATGAAGTAACCTATGATATCAACTTGATCTGTTTTCTATGAAGTATAATAACAAGATGGCTTCCAATTGTTATATCCACAGGTCAACAGTGCAACAGAACTTTGACAGCTACAAGTGGTACAATAATGTCCCCTAACTTTCCGCAAAATTATCCTGACAACAGTTACTGCACTTTGACTATTTTAAGTAACCAAATTGGCGCAGTGGTAAAAATCAAGTAAGGAATAAAACATTCCATAGTCTTAGACGTAAAAACGTAATGTTAGACTTGTAAGATATTACCCTAACAAATATTGCTTTATGTGTATATTAATTATGTTTAAAACATGTTCTGCCTGAAATGAAACATTTACAATAAACTTCTTATACCGAGACTATTTGTTATAGAAGGCCTCCACACTGACCTGCAATGTCGCAACCTGTGTGCAGTGATCTATTGGTCTCCACTACCCACGTTGAAGTTCATTGTTCTGGCCTCTTAGGATGATTGGTCTCAATTATACCGATACCATATCGAGAGAAATAAAAATACAAAAACCAAAGTTTACGTAACCAGTCTCTCTACAAAACACTACACAACATGAAATAAACAACTCAGAAACATGACAACAGGGGCTCTGAAATAACAGGATACTTTTATAAATAATAAATCAACAGCCTATAATTTACTATTGGCAACATGCTACACTGCTTTTCTGCAGATTACTCCATTGTTGTTCTTAATTGTACTGGTCTCTGTCTCACCCTTGACTCGGACTGCGTCACTCAGAAAGGTATTTGGGGAGGTTGTTAGGAAGAGATTCTCAGCGCCCGACAGCCATCCATCTTAGGGGCGGCTTATTGTAATGCCATTGTCTCTGGATACATACTTTTGAAATCCCACGACGCTTATAGAGTGCGCTTTGCATGCTAAAACCAAATTTAGTGACTGATTTTTTGCTTTGTTTTTGTTTATTTTATGTGAGATTTTAATACTAAACCAGCGCGGCCAAGGGAGTTTTGAGTTTAAAACGCCATACCAGGGGATTTTGCAGTTAAATCCCCCTCTTCTATAAAACATAACCAAAAATAAAATAATGCGAACGACAATCTCCGTATTCCAAGAGCATAGCTAAGGGAGATTTTGATTTTAAAACCCCCACCGAAATTAATGATAAAACCCGCTCTTCAATATAAGACTAACCATTCATCAGTCACCAGATTCTATGAGCGTAGCCAAGAGTTTTTTTTTTTTTTTGTGCTTAAAGCCTCCTTGCAGCGGGGTTTGCAGCTAAAACATACTCTTCAGTATAAAAAAAAGCAAATGACACACACAAAATTCTATGAGAGTAGCCAACGGGGTTGTGAGTTTAAACCCCATTTCAGCGGGGTTTGAAGATTAAAAGAAATCATTCTTCAATATAAAAAAAGCTAATTACACACTCAAAATGCTATCGGCGCAGCCAATGGGGGTTTTGAGTATTTGAGTATAACCCCCCCCCCCACGCTTCCAGAGGGGTTTAATGCTGAAAAATACCTCTTCCATGTAAAAAACTAGCAAATTACACATTAAAAATTATATGAGCGTAGCCAAGCCAAGGGGTTTTGAGTAAAAATTCTCCCTTCTCCATATGTTTTTTTTTCTAAGCTTAAAACCCCTCCAGATGGTTTTGAGCTTTAAATCCCCCTACAGATAGTTTTGAGATTGAAAGCCTCTCTCTTCAATATTATTCTAAGGCTAACTACAGTCACCAGAGATTTTTTGAATTTAAAATCCCTCAACAAATGATTTTGACTATAAAACTTCCCTTTTCGATATAAAATCTCAAGCAAACTACAGTCACCTAATTCCAAGAGTGTAGTCAAGAGAGCTTACACATTTCCACCAGTGCCTGAGCTCCATTAATAAAGTGCAGTGACTTGTCGTCTGCCGACATTGAAAAACATTATACGTGTCTCAACAAAGAAAATCCGCCCAAACCCCTCGCTTCCCCCCCCCTGAAAAAAAATCCTGGGTACGCCCTTGCTTCCTAGATATGTGAAGTGGTCTACCATGTTAAGGCCAGCTTAGGCACCAACTTGCTTAAGCTGAAATAGAAGAGAAACTGGTTGCATGCAGCCTCAAAACGAGACAGATGGAGGTCACTCACGAAGGCCGCGAGATATGCATTCGAGACCAAAAGAAAATCCACTGCCAAGGACAGGCAGAGCCGGTGGAAAGAAAATCTTAATAGACCAGGGTTGGGCAAGGGTTATGCTTGCCCTGGATGTGGCAAAATATGTATATTATTATTTAGCCCACTTATTACGCTTTGATACGTTTTTCATCCGACTTCCCTTTCTCGGATCAAGTTGAAATTTTGCAATAATTATCAACAGTCCCCAGTTGGGGAGACTCACTCAGAGGCAAGATGCCTGGAGGAAGCTAGTTGATGGCCTATGCCCCAGAATGGATCACAGGCAGATATAAGTGATGAATGACAATACACGAATTAATCCAACATTTAACCAATTATTTAATCATTTAGTACTAATTATTTGATTTAGTTTTAAATAGTAGAAAGGGAGCCAAAAACTGTAATTTTGTATATAAATTATAGTAATTAGCATGTATTTCCCATTTGATTTTTTAAAAAATCTAATATTCGTTTTGAGCAAAATATTGTTCAGCTCTCTTTTTTTCACATAATTGTCTTCGGTTTTTTTTTTACTGCAAAGATTCAGTGATACTGTTTATATTGTAAGCAAAATTTAGAGGTATGATGTTCGTAATTGACAATAATTATAGCCTTCTGTCGTAAGAGACTAAGCTCATTTTGAGAAAGACGACATGAAAGCTTGGACATTGGCTGTACTCGAAAACCGCTCGTCCACACATTAAATGGGTACAAGGGAATCACAAAATGAATCTAAAACTATTGGGGTTAGCAGGGTCGCAGTGTGTATCAGCGTGTAGAACATTGTGATAAAAGCTGTCACCAGCTTCTGATATTCTCTTAGGATTGATTTCCTAAAGTGGCTTAGAGCCTTTCCGTATATTGATATTGCCGCTATGCAGCAAGGGTTGATTTGAGTTTTCTTTCTTTTAGAGAGTGTTAGGTGGTTGGCAAGCAAAAGTCAACGACACCCTCTTTTCCGAGTTTTGTGTGTGTGTGTGTACACTGCAACTATATATATATACAAAAAATTAAATCTATCTATCTATCTATCTATCTATCTATCTATCTATCTATCTATCTATCTATCTATCTATCTATCTATCTATCTATCTATCTATCTATCTAATCTTGCTAATATTAAAACTCTTCTATTCCATTTACACTATATGCAGCATTACTGAGTATGATGTTGAAGGTTGCCCATACGACTTTTTGAACATATATGATGGAAATAACTCAAATGCAAGTCCTTTGGGGCCTTTCTGTACAGCAGCACCAGGTTCAATAACATCATCTGGAGGTGCCATGCACCTTGTGTTTGTTTCTGATGGATCGGAAACAAGAAAAGGATTCAGAGGAACTTATACTATTGAGAGTAAGTTATTTTATATTTTTTAAGTGGTTCCAGAAAAGGAAAAAAATCCACCATTTGTGTTCAGTGGTCGATCCGTCTTTTACACATTGATCTATAGTTTTAGAGATAAAAAAAATCCATTTAATAATATTTCATCTTGACAAGGTTAAGTGCTGAGTAGCAAAGAACACTTGGCTTTCGAACTAGAGGTCCCGATTTTGAATCCTGGTTCATACTGGGATTTTAAATTTTGGGGTTTTAGGATGTCTCTGAGCCCATCCAGCTTTAATGTGTACCTGAGATTAGTTAGGGAAATGTAAAAGCAGTTGTACGTTGTGCTGGCCACATGACACCTTCGTTAACAACAACATAAACTTTTATATCATCTGTCTCTTAGATGATCGATGATTATTCTTAACTAGTCGAACCTCGGCGTATCATACGCCGTATATTTAGTGACGGGTGAACACTTCCTGAAAGACACAGTTGTCCAAATGGTGTGGATTTGGGCAAACTACTGTGGGCAAATGAAAAGAAGGAACTCTGGAGAGAGCAACATACAATTGTCATTGACTGAAAACAAGTTTTGGAAGATACAGACATATCTTTTTGAACGTTTGGCCGTTGGCTTTATTAGTTGTCATGACAAAAGCTAATCTAACAGGAAATTAACTGCGCGTAAATGAAAAAGGCAAATATGAATCTAATGAAGTCAGGAAAATCCAAGGAATAAGGACAGCTTGTGAGATAGCAGCTGCGATAGTTTTACTTTACAGTATGTCGCGGTGAATGCAACCGCTAAATAGCATGGTGTTCAGATAAGTGATTGGTCATAGCGTATTGAGAAAGTTAAAGAAATGAAATGGCGCTAAACAAAACGATTGGTAAAAATATTATTAATTACACAGATTATCGTTGTTGATATAGATGTATTTTACATGGGTGATTAATTGATACAATGACACTTCGTATAACCTTTATATATATATATATATATATATATATATAAATATATATATATATATATATATATCATGGGCGTGGCCAGGATTTATTTTCGGGGGGGGGGGGGGGGGGGGGTTGGGGGGGGGGGATTTTTTCTTTCCTTCCACAAAAATGTGTCACTGGTAATGTCTGAGGCCTCTTCCTACCTGCTCTGAGGACCTCCATGAATGAGTGGCGTCTGACCCTTCATTCTTTCTACTCTAAAATAGGTACTTTCTGGAGTTAGTGAAAAAGGGAGTCTGGGGGGAGCGCCGCGAGCACTATTTCCTGTATTGAAAGCTAACAAAATGCATATTCTGAGGTATCTACAATGTATTATCCAGCTATTTCAAAAACCTAATCTGCTATTCTTACTGACTTAGACCCTACCGCGCCGTTCGGCGTATTTGGCGGCAAGATGTTTCCACACAAATCTGTCACTGGCAATGTCTGAAGCCTCTTCCCACCTGCTCTGAAGACCTCCATGAAAGTGTGGCGCTAAATCGTACTAGGATATCATTGCAACTCTTCTTATGCGCAATTCATTTTTGTCGGAGAACATGTCCAGCAAACCTCATGCGTCGCTCTCGCACAATCTTACTAAGGGGTCGACTCCCAGTTCGGCATAGGATTTCCTTGATTTAAACCCGATCTCTATAACTGACTCCTAAATCTGTCTTAGCCATCTTTGTTGAGCCACATTTAGTGTATTTTTTAATTTCGGCAGATGACTATTCACTGCAGTTTATTAATGGCGCCCAGCCACTGGTAAAAATGTGTAACCTCTCTTGAATACGCTCTTGGAATTAAGTGACTGTAGTTTGCTTTAGATTTTATATCGAAAAGAGAAGTTTTATCGTCAAAATCATTTGTTGGGGGTTTTCCACCTCAAAATGCTATTTAGGGGGATCTTAAACTCAAAACCATCTGGAGGAGTTTTAAACTTTAAAAAAAAAAGCCATCTGTAGAAGAGGGGTTTAAACTCAAAACCCCCGAGTGGATTGGCTACGCTCAAATAATTTTAGTGTGTAATTTGCTTTTATTTTTATATTGAAGAGGTATTTTTAGCATCAAACCCCTCTGAATGGGGGTTTAAACTCAAAACCCCTTTTGGCAACGCTCATAACATTTTGAGTGAGTAATTTGCTTTTTTTTTCTTACACTGAATTTTTTCTCCTTAAACTCTAACCCCTCTGGTAGGGGTTTTAAACTCGAACCCCCCTGGTAGGGGTTTTTAAACTCGAACCCCCCTGGTAGGTGTTTTTAAACTCGAACCCTCTGGTAGGGGGTTTTAAACTCAAAACCCCTTTGGTTGTGCTGGGGCAAGTGATGGTTTATTATTAAAATCTCAACTAAAATAAACAAAATCAAAGCAAAAAATCAGTCACTAAATTCCGACTCCCCCCTTCCGGGGGGTGATTTCATTTCGGGGGGGGGGTTGAACCCCCAAACCCCTCCCCCCCTGGCTACGCCCATGATATATATATATATATATATATATATATATATATATATATATTAGGTTTTTCTTGTTTAGTATTGTATTCTGATTTTGACAAAGACCAACGCATATAAAAAATTATGATATTGCTTATAATTTTATAGATTTGTGTAAACCGAAATCCCCCCTTCTTGTTTCCCCCTTAAGAGAAAATTTGAAAGATGGTTCATTCTTATTAGCCATTTAACACAGACACAAGATAATAAAATGTATTAGCGTAATAGATACACACAATGAGAGAAACATTTTTATAATGCACTTAAGCTATATATGGAATGCTAACAGAATATATAAATCTTTACAATATATTTACAAACGACTTTTGCAAGATTACAAATATAGGTACGTGCGTTCCAATGATACAGTAAGATATATATTGAATGCCTTTGGATTTTTTTAAAATATGTATTTAGTTTGTTTCTGTCTAAAAACAACAACATATTCCTTTATCTAAAATATCTTAAAATACAATTATAGTTCTTGCACGAACGTATTTGTTTACAGATAAATGTCGAGTCCAGAGCTGCTCTCACTCTTGTGAAGTTATTTCCACCAGTCCCAGAGTTGAGCAATGTGTCTGTCCAGAGTGGTCTAGACTTGACCCCAACAATAGTAGCAGATGTCTGGAAATTAATGGTAAACATATTGACCCCAATTTCATCTTAAAAGGCGATCTCTTGTCTTATTGAAAAGATACGAATGTCTACTCGATTTTATGTTTTCTGAGTTGTTGTTTTTAATTCTACATGTGAAAAAAAATATGGACATTATATCTTCAACAAGGATAGACCTATTGCTTGTCTCTTTTAGTGGTAATTTATTTATTATATATTTTCTGGGTTGTGTGTAATTCGCAGCATTATGACATGTCGTTGGCTAATTTAACTAGCTCAAGGAATAAAATATTCTATTGTCTGTAAAAAAAATGTTACACAAATGTCATGTCCCTTATCGAACGCCTTATCCATCCTCTGAATAATTCAATTTACTACTCTGTACTTCTCATTTTTAGCGGCCCCCGAAAGGGGAAAAGACACAATTAGTTTGTGTGAAATGTCTGTCCGTCTGTCCGTTCGTCCCGTTTAGATCTCGTAAAATAGAAAAGATAGTGAAAATCCGACATCACAATATTTTAGACCATTCAAAGTTCTGATGCAACGGCTAGTTGTTGTTTTTTTTTCTGAAAGCGAAAAATCTAATTTTTTAAATCAGTTATGCAAGCAGTTTTTAAAGAGAAAAAGCTAATTAGTATGCATTATAAAATAGACCTAATTTAAAACGAATATTAATCTTGTAAACTTCCTTTTCCTGAACAATTTTTTTTATTGCGGATTTTTTTTTTTTTTCTGAGGATTCGAATAAGAGATAAAGCCTTTTCAAAGCAATTACATCAATTGTAAGACTTTTGACCAGGAGAGGCGCGGTAGCTGAGTGGTAAAGCGCTTGGCTTTCGAACGGGGGTCCAGGGTTCGAATCCTGGTGAAGACTGGGATTTTCAACTTCGGAATCCTTGGGCGCCTCTGAGTCCACCCAGCTCTATTTGGTAACTGACATTAGTTGGGGAAAAGTAAAGGCGCTTGGTCGTTTTGCTGGCTACATGACACCCTCGTTAACCGTAGGACACAAAAACAGATGAACTTTACATCATCTGCCCACAAGGTATGAAAGGGGAACTAGTTAGGCCAGGTTAACATCTAACTTTGCATTCACTTGCACCTATCCTTTGGTCTGCTGAGCGTTGGGGTACTACTCTGTCAACCTTCTTTCTCCATTCTTCTCTCATTTGTCTTTGATATAATTTCATTTGCATGTTCTTTCTGAAAATATTGAAGCCTGCCTGGGTGGACCACTTTGGGGGCCGATTTTGAGTTTGTGTTTCCACACAAACTGTCTTTGTAACCTTTTTTATTTTGTTTCAATCTTTCCTTGCGAATTGTTTGTGTATCTTGTGAAAGCAAGTCAAGTCTTGGCCAGTAAAGTGACATTTTAATTCATGTCTGCCTTGTCTTAAAAAAACAATTCCTTTGGATGAATACAATTACTTAATCATCAATGATCTGTGGTACTCTATAGATCTAAACACAATTACAAGCGCACATTATTATAGTAATACATAAAGCTAATTCAGTGTGATTCTCTTCTCATAAAATCCAGATCTACTAATTATTTAAGTGCCCAACATTTTGTTTCACAGCTTGTAACACAACAGTTACAAACACTTCCGGATACATTGTGAGCCCTGGATACCCAAATTTCTATCCAACAAATATAACTTGTTACTGGATAATAAATTCTGCAACTGGTGCACAAGTTACATTCAGGTAAATATAAGACTAGGCCTAGCCTAGATGAGATCTAGATTATGTCTCTTTATTAACCCGACTAAGTGTTGCTTACTTTCTTGAAATATTTCGTTTTATTGTTCAATAATATGAGTTAGCTAGCCAAAGCTGCAAATAATTCCTATACTATTTGCATACACATATTTGTTTTGTAATCAAAGTTTTTTACTAAGTTTTTATCAACTTTGTTTGGAAAAAAAAAGTTTGTTCATACCCACACCCAATCTCGGATCAAATTAACATTTTTGTCAAATTTTTTTTTGGTACCTGACAAAACAAGAATCAGTTTAAAAAAAATTGTTAGTTAACTATTCCTAATTAATTATTATCACTATTTCGAAAAAGGTAAAGAATTAGTACTTGACAGAAGTAGTGGTGTAAATTTCCCTTATTGTAGGGCAATCCTGGGTAAAAGGAATACTTTAACAATAATCAATAATCCAAAATGAATTACATATAGTATTTTCAACACACTATCTCTGTGTCTGCATGAGTTAGTCACATTCACAAACAAAATAATAGTAGTCTGGTCAGTAATTGGCAAGTAAAAAAAGTTAGTATCTGGGAATGGAATGTTTTAAAACAATTTCTTGGTCGTTAGTCATACATCGGTATAGATCTAGTTGTTAGTTAGTAGTTATCAGTCATTTATCTTTGATGACTGTGTTTTATTTAATATTGATATCTTTTTGTCAATCTGGTGATTTTAACATTTGATTTATTAGAGATATTTATCTTTTGCGGGGGAAAAAAGCTGTTTTTGTTTGGTGAATCTGATGTACAAAAAAAAAAGAAATTCTGAAAAACAATGGTTTTTTTTTTAAATGACATTTTTAAAACTCTTTGTAAATGCAGAATCAAAGTATCTTAGATCTTTTATAATTTAACACGAAATAATTTCAATATAGTCTGTCTAGATCTTGTCTAGCGTTGGAATCAATGAGGTTCATTTACATTGTTTCGTTAATTATAAAAAATCTCCAGGGATAGTGTAAGATGGCCTGTGTGAATGTGTTCATCGCTTGAGTATTTATTTTGTTGGATCGAATTTCAAAACAGTTTTTTTTTCTTCTAAGTATATAAGGGCATCTGCAAACCTGCATGTATTGGATCACTTTAAGAGACACGATTCTTATTTATAGTGTGAACATAACAATTGCACGACGCAATACGTGGCATTTTGTGCACTATCTTATAAACGAAATAGTGTTACTTTATAATTATTTTGTCGCACAATATTCACAATTCTTGGTGTGTAAAATTTGGTTCATCAAGTTTCATTTAAATAGACTAATGTAGCCGAAATTAAATTTCCTCTCCCTATATGAATTATTTTTTTTCTTTTTGTTTCTAGAGTAACTGACATCAACATTGAGACAAGCATTAGTTGTACCTATGACTACGTCAGAGTCTTGGATGGTAACACTAGTGGCTCTAGAAGTATTGGACAGTATTGCGGTAACAACCCACCTTTAGATCTTATATCTAGCGGTCAGTCCTTGTATGTCCAGTTCAGATCTGATGGCTCTGTCACTGGCAGAGGATTTAAAGCAGAGTTTTCAATATCATATCGCACCATTCCTAGTTTCCTACATTTAGTATAGAGGAAAAGCGGATATACATTGCTAAATGACAGTAGTAAATTATTCATCTCATAATGTAATGTTATCCATTGTATACATACACCTTTTGTAACCTTTTTAAAAATGCTAAATATTTTGTAACAATATATTCATTCATCTCTCAATTTTGTATTGTTACAAATATGTTTTTTTGCTCTCATTATTCTCCTTTGTAGAACTGTAACATATAGACATTTCGTAACAATTTATTACAGATGTGATCTGCATCATCAATGGGAACATTACATTTATGTCTACTGTTTAAGAGTTTTGTAATCAATATGATAAATATGTAAACATTGTTTATATTCTAATAATCAACCTATGAATATTTTTGTTTCCTTTACTATACCCATTTCACACACAGAGAATGAATTAGTACCCTTACGAACAGATAATTTTATTTAGTTTTTACTATACTGTAATTAAAATAATTATATTTTATTGTACCTATGATACATTTTATAATTGATTGAAAAAAGTAAACATTGCCTTGTTTTCATTTTCGTTTGATTTATATTAACTTACTAATCATCTAGGATTGAACAAATTATGATTTAATTAACATTTAAATAAAAAAAAGCTTTAAAACTGTAGCAATGATTTTGTTAAATTACAAGAGAAAAAGAGAGAGAGAGAGAGACTGAGAGAGAGAGAGAGAGAGAGAGAGTAAAAGTAAAGAGATAAATGAAAGAGAGAGACCTTATACTTTATATGACAGCTTGCAAAGTTTTCTTTTTTTTTACAATATCTCCCATTTTTACCTAAGCTCTATTAATATCCATTTTTAAATGTAAGCTTTCTTATTAATCGAAGTGTCGTACGGATAACACGTTGACAAGTTAATCGCTCTCACATCATAGATGACAATGAAGCTAAAAAAAAACATGTACAAGGGTGGCTTGAGTTTACCAATACGAACAAATATGTATTTCTTAAAAGCCGTGTGTTGATGAATGACTTAGGCTCATCTCAGAGAAAGGATAAGAACTCATGGGTATTACCTATATTAAGAACAATGTCACCCACACAGTTTTCCCCTCTTCACGCAGCTGCAATATTTATTTTAGTTTTGGATCATCGGCAATGCAGGTTCTGCCAGGGTCTTGTACTTTCTGCTGCAAGCTCAATAGCTGCCACTTGCTTCTAATTTTTTTTTTAGAGTTCGCTCTAGAAAACTTTCCAATGTTTTGATATAGCTTCAAGGCTGCAGATGTTCTGAATGAACAATAATTTTTATTCTCCTATAAAAACTAGATTGATAATCAGCCAGGCGTCTACCACAGAAACTTATTGGTTTATGAGCCAGTCGCTCGCTTTTGCCCCTTCTGTTAGTTATAAAAATACCGCTAAACCCAATGTATGAGCCACACGTGAAGGGCCAGGAGTTGGACTGGTCGCCGCAGCCTATTAGAGACACTTACCATTGGAATAATTTGTAGGTAGTGGGGTCTAATTATAATTACCACTTCCTGCAATAAGAAACTTAGAAACAATTAATTAATGAATGAGATGAATTAGAATACTTTGTCGATTTTACATAAGTAGACTGCTAAGATAAAATAAGCCTGATAGCTAGCTATGTTTGTTCAACAAAATTGTAATAATTAATTTTGTAGTAGTCAGTCTAATGTTAAATATTATACAACAGCAAACACTATACATTAAACAGATCAAGTGGGAATGAGCTAAAGAAAACAACATTAAACAAGGTTACAGTCATTTTGTGTGGAAACCTTAATAACTATATTCATACATTCAAAATTAATAACATGTTACATGTAAATGATGTAATAAAGAAAAAACTAAAGAAGATTTATTCTTCTAACAAAATTAGATACATTGGCAGCACACACAAAAAAAAAATAATTCTTGACCTACTTTAAGCTACATTTGTGTACAAATGACTTATCACTTTCCCCTCGCAAATAAAAATTAACATCTCTATTGTCATTTGTCATACAAACTAGACATAGATCTAGCTAGATGTAGACCTAGTTTTAGATCTAAATCTAGATTCAAGATCTAAGTCTAGGTCTAAAACTAGACCTAAGTCTATATCTAGATCTATGTCAATCTAAGTTTTATCTAGATCTAGAACTAGATAGATAAGATAATGTTTATTGATCCAATCAAATGGAAATTCAGTTTGACTACAATTGACAACCTGAGCGTAAGTACTGTAGAAAAGCAATACAGATGGACAATTTGAACAACATTCACACACAAAACGCATACACATTCACAACCCGCGCTTTATGAATTAGACTTCTATGTACTTCTCAATAACGGCAGCTGATCTTGTAACACTCTGACCGAAAATGGGATAAAGGAGTTTTTAAATTTGTCTGAATCTTGACTATAACTCGTATTAATTACTAGACCTAGGACCTAGGCTAATGTAATGATCATGAATAGTAGGCCTTTTGTTACCGGGCAATGCCATTACTAATGATGTTTTTATTTGATTCATTTGTTAATGTGATACTATTGTTTATATAATAAATAAATCTGCACCCCTAAGCTGTCAGAAATAAGTTATTACCTTAATAATTTTAATGTTGTTCAAATTATAAATACATATATATAATATATATATATATATATATATATATATATATTATAAATATATTATAAATATATCTAAATCTAAATATATCTAAATCTTGGCTACTAGATTCTGAGATCAACACAGGACGGACAAGCGGACAGACTTACAGACGGACAAACGGACATACAGGCCACACAAAACTAATAGCGTCTTATCCCCTTTCGGGAGACGCTAAGAAGCTCAAAAAAATCCACAATTAATAAAAAATATGAAAACTATACCAGGGGTTTCTGGAGTTAAACCCCCTTCTTCTATAAAAGAAAAACAAAAAATGCAAACGACAATCCCCAATTTCCAAGAGAGCAGCTAAGGAAGATTTTACTTGAAGTTACATGTCTACCATACAATTGGGAAAAAATGACAAAAATCTTTTTTTTTTTTAATTTTTAATTTTTAATTTCATTTTTTAATTCTATAAACATGTATCTATTAAATAAACCGTATTTTATGTGAAAACAACATCTAGAAGTATTTCTTTAAAAAAAAATTAAGATTTTGGGGTGTGTGTTGTTTACCTTAGCAATTTACTAGGAGACCACCTGAAATGTGTAGTTCTTTATTTTTTTAATTACATTTTAATTAAATAAAAAGTTCAGTCTAAAATTGCGATACTATTGTATAATTAAAACAAACACTCTTAAAATATTTTTATCCATGCTTTTAGTCTGTTTACATGACTGTGACCAGAAGCGATCTTTGAATTTTTCTCAACTATTTTCTTGAAAAACTGTGTTTGTAATATATATAAAATATTTTTGTGTGCATTATATTTATTTCAACTGGGTAATAAGAAGATTTCAAACAAACCTAAAAAAAAAGATGGTTTTATTGCAATAAATTTACTCTGAGAGGTAAAACAGAAGCTACTTCTCAAGAAATACTTGAGCGTCCTGAGGTATCATCTAATGCCGATATTGTAAACAAAGTTCAGTGTGACAGTTTTTCTTCAGAAAAACTTAGGAACATTGAGGAAGAAGGTACATTTTTCGGTCATTCAACTTATTGTTTTAGTTTGATGAATGTCACTATGTTAAATAATTTTGTAGCAAGTTACATGAAATGTGATAATTGTGATCGACATTCATTGATGTTGCACCTCGATGGACAAAAGAACGATGGATTTTGTGAAATGCACTTCAGCCGATTGTGAATGGCAAAGTAGCTTTAAAACATCACCTGATGTAGAAGATACAAATAAGAAAAGCATGAAAGAAGTTAATTCAAGGATTTTGAGAATAGTTTCCTGTTGTTTCAAAAGTGTGGTAGAAGAAAGTAAGACAATAGCAGCTTTCTGAGTAACCAAATGCTGGATACAGAAATTTTAACCAATGCATGTAGATAGTGCACAAGATGGGAGATCAATAGCTTAAATAGTTATAGAGCCTTAGTGATTTAAAAACGATAAACAAAAATCCAATATGGTGGCCGTTGCCATGACAACCATTATAAGAAAATTTTAACCACATTTTTTTTATGGTTATTCATAGGGATTATACATATTCTTCTTCTTCTTCTAGCCAGCTTTATTGCTGCTGAGCTGTGAGCTCTTTTGCAGACTGTGCCAAGGAAAAAAAAGTGTGCTGTTTTCTTCATTTGTTCAGCACTGCCGTACAGGGTGTTTGTTATGTTGGGCTGTAGTGGAAGTAGGGTCTGCCTAAGGTGGATTAGGGAGGGGCATTCAAAGAGGATATGGTTTACGGTTTTAAAGGGGTGGGCGCAATGTCTGCAAAGGGGTAGTTGTGTGGAGTTTATTTTGTTGGACTATACATATACAGTTTAGAGTAATTTGATCAATAAATTTAAAAAAAGGTGTCAAGTGTCCCACACATTCTTAATAATAATTAAAATAAAAATTAATAATGTGCAGTAAATAGTCATCTTCCGAAATGGAAAACACTGTGTCTCAACAAGGATGGCTGAGAAAGATTTTAGGAGTCAGTTATAGAGATCGAGTTTAAATCAAGGAAATCATATGTCGGACTGGAAGTCGACCCCTTAGTAAGGTTGTGACAGAGCGTCGCATGAGGTTTGAGGGACATGTTCTCCGACAAAATGAATTAGGCATAATAAGAGCTGCGATGATATCCTAGTACAACTTGGTGCCACACTTTCATGGAAGTCCTCAGAGCAGGTGGGAAGAGGCTTCAGGCATTGCCAGTGACAGATTTTTGTGGAAACAGTTTGCCGACAAATGCACCGAAAGGCGCGGGAATATCTAAGTTAGTAAGAATAGCACATATTTTTTAAATAAAACTTTTTAATAGCAGGATAATGCACTACAGATATCCTCCTAATATGCATTTTGTTGGTTTTCAATACCAGAAATAATGCTTAGCAGTCGGGTAGCTCCAAGCGCTCCCTCAGACTCTCTTGCTGGCAAGGGCGGGGAGTCTACATTTTTCAACTAACTCCAGGAAGAACATATTCTAGGGCACAATAAACGTCTTCCGAAAGAATGAAGGGTCAGAATGTAATAAAGATTAATTATACGCACACACACACACACACAGAAATACTGACATATATTTTTTTCCGCTGGGGGGGGGAATAAAATTCCCCCTTCCACCCCCTCCCCCCCAATAAAAAATCCTGACTACGCCCATGCAGGAAATCTATATATGTATGTGTTAGTGTGTGTGTGTTTTTTTATTTCCAAAGGAAAAAATTGAAAAAAAAAATTCTGTCTCTACCCGGCTCCAACCACTAAAAAAAAAACAACAACCTGGGTACGCCCCTGTCAGTAGTTGTGATGTTCATTACATAATGTGTAGGTAAGAGTGATAACTTGTGTAGTTCACACAATGACAAGAATATATTAAGATTTGCCAAGCCGCTGAGCACAAGAAAAGTAATTATTTGCACTCAATAGCGAGTGATGGTGCCTACATTTGCTATGATGTATTACAGAATGTTTTTCAATGACTTATTATTTGATGATAGATGACACTAATTCATCTTCTGACAGTGTGGAATTATGTTGCTTAGATGTTAGGATCAAGTATTGAAAGGGAGGTTTTTTTTTTTTTTTTTTTTTTTGGGGGGGGGGGGTATGTAGCATTATTTTTTTTCCATACTTTGCGGCGAGTTTAAAGTTAGTAGGGCACTTCAATTTCAACACGGGTATCCAGGGGGAGGTAACATTGTTTAAATATAAGTAGCAGATCTGGTCTTGTATATATGTGAGTTATTTATCTCTTCCTTCATATATTGAGTATTCCATATTTGAAAAGTGAACATTGCTATACTTGTGGTACTTTTAAGGTAAGGTATGAAGAGACCTACTTATCTATGCTATTTACGTATACTGTCGTTCTTTCACATTGGTAAGTCTGTTGTAATCTACTAACCCACTTCGTTCAT
The DNA here is from genome assembly GCF_947242115.1 of Biomphalaria glabrata. NCBI lineage: Eukaryota > Metazoa > Mollusca > Gastropoda > Planorbidae > Biomphalaria > Biomphalaria glabrata. The sequence continues at coordinate 13,663,097 of NC_074721.1, forward strand.
ATAGTGGTACAGAAAAGTTCATGAAACTTGACATATATACTGGCCGTACTTATACTTATTGTTCACTTGAAGTGCTAGAACTTAATAATAATAATAATAATAATAATAATAATAATACTTAAGCTATGTTGTTTAATTGTTTTTACTATTTTATTACGGAATGTTTTTAGTTATTATATTTCATGCTATTCCAGTTTACAATTCAACATTTGGACACACGAAAACTTCTCAAATATATACTAAGTGAACCTATATTGGAAAAACACCGTAAACGTTAGGACAAAAGCAGTTGATGGCATTTTCATTATTGCAAGGCTACTTTGGTACTGGTGGTTGCAGTTTTCTTAATTAACTTAATTCGAGTATGATTTGCGCAGGCTCAAACTAAATATAAATTCAACAATTATCGTACACACGCACAATACTGCAAGAAATCTTGAAGACGAGTAGATATATAGCTTCAATATATAATCTAATAAAACAAGGAGCAGCCCAATATCGCTAAGTCATAGACAATGCTGTCACAAAGTACGTTTTGACAAAGCTTATATCAACTCACTTTGTCTGTCTGTCTGGTCAAAAGTTTATACACGTTAATTCTCTCAGATTAAGCTTAAATTTTGCACAATTATTTCTTTTAAGAAATTATAGGAAATTAATTAATTGTTTTGTATCCTGAACAAGGGAAACAAATCGTATTTGGCAGATGTGGTGGCTTTATTTGCATTAGCTCACTCGATGACTCTTGAGCCCTGAATGAACTTTTGTTTTATGCATTTTAAAAAACGATCATGTAAACATTCACCAAGATACCTTCTTCTTCCTTCACCCTTTCACCACTGGTCCACACAAGGAATAGCATGATACAGCATTGAGAAAGCTAAAAGCTAAAAAAAAATTATTTTTATTATTTCTAATCGCACAGATTTATTATGTCTATGTCAACACACTGGATAGTATCACTAAAATACACTTATTATAAGCTTTGTCATTGTTATAGGTTTTATGATATTCATGATTACCTTTTCAAAACAATGTGTCAGTTTAATCTTTTCTCTACTCTCTGTTGCATAAAATCTACAAAATACAGTAAAGAAATTCTAGATTATTACCAACCATGTTTCATGATTTATAGAAGGGTGCTCATCACACTGGTCTGGTAGGAATCTACAAGGCTCTACAGGAGGACTGATCCTTCCAACCAATTGCCACCAATTGGAGTTCATCTCAGGTAGGAATCTAGGTTTGGGAACTGGAAATTTAGGCACCGGTAAATTAGGCACCGGAAATTTAGGAACAGGTAAATTTGGCACTTTTTGACAAGGAGGAAAATTAGGAAAGATCTTTCTTTTATATAAATCTAGCTAATCTCTTTCAATTGAAGCATTTAACATGCAATACTTTCTTCGCCATTATGTAAGGACCATTTATGCCTAATTTTATCAAGATTGGTCAAAACGGTTTTGATAAAAATCATAGAAATACCTTACATTTCATTTAATATAAAACTAATTTGTATTTTTTTAAACACGTATTTGACACTTTACGGGCAGGTACACCTAAAAAATCTATTTTCGTTAATACTGATCAGAAATTTATCAAACTTGTATGGTTGATACAGTAACTCATCCTAAAAACATAGAAAAAATGTGTTTGACTTTTGTGGTTGCCATGGAAACGGCCGCCATCTTGTTTTTTGTATATGATTTTTAAAATGCTATTTCTCTTTAACTAATAGACAAATATGAGTCAAATCTTTTTCATTTGACAAAAAAATCAACAAAGTATAAAGTGACATCTCAAAATTTATTATATTTTATTATTTGTCTTTAACATATAACAGTAAAGTTGATCATTCATTTTTTTAAAGAAAAATATATTTTTTTTACATTCATGTCAATAGAAAATGAAAACCTAACAATATATTTAAAAAATCAAGATGTCACATGAAAGTATTACAATAGATCTTGAAGTGTTTCAAATTTCATGTAAATATCTTTAATGGTTCTAAAGATTTATAAATTTTAGTTAATGCATTTTTGGAAAATGAAACTCCTTCAGCTTCAATAAACTGCAATTCTTTACGTGCCTTAGCCTCCTTTCTTAATAACAGTCTTCTTTTTACAACTTGTTGTTTTTTATAAGCTGCATTTTTCAAGCGTTTCTTAAGTCTCAATAATCCAAGATGCTGGCTGCTTTTGCTTACCTGGCAGTTGAAAAAACTTTTTATTTCACTACTAAAAGAAAAGCCAAAATTGAATTGTCCTACTGCAGCTAAAACAGAAAAGTTAACTTTTTTTTAGTGAAGAAAATCTTGATTTGCTGGAAATATTCCAAATACTTGAATGAAAAGACTCATTCGCATTTTGAGTTGAGCCAAGCAAACATCGTTGTAGAAGTTGAGGCTCTGACAACCTTTTGTGTATAAGCTTCAGATGTTCTGCTAGTAAGTCATAATTGAGAGGCGTATGTATATGGAGATTGTGTTCACCAGGCTTTACATTTTTTGCCTCACAAGACTTATAAAAACACCAAGAATCTGCACCTGAAGGACACAGATGATGCATCGGCCTCTTATCGGTCGACAAATTGTGATACATGCTCGCAAGTGTAGCATTTCTCATTTGCTTAGCATCATTGTGTTTCCGTATTGCTCTGGTGTAATACTTGGACAGTTTTTTGATTGTTTGTTGTGTAAGTTTTCCTACACCATTACCTCCAAGTGAAATTCCTTTCTTGCTACAATCTGTAACCAAATTACGGAGTGCAGTGCCCATCCTTTTCCCCACATGGTTGACACACTCTTCTTTTGTTATAGGTACATCTCCATAGGGATTTATTTCACAGACTTTATTAAAGGCTTTAGAATCACCATCTGACAACATAGTGGTGTAGCGCAATTTGAACTTCTCAATGGATCTCCTCCACAAGGTCTCGGCCGCATGTGTTTCCATCATTCCAGACGATCCTGAAAAATATAAAACAAAAAGTTAATGGAAAGACAATAGACTGTTTTGTATGCTGTTTTTAAATAATTTTAAAAAAACATGTCAGTATAAAAATGAATCTAGATTTTAATTACTGTAAAAGGTTTTAAAACAATAGAAAAATATCTCACCTTTATAGTTGATATCCCAATCAGGTTTGTGGTATTCAAACCATTCTTTGTAGAGTGCAGGAGATTGTGCTTTTAGTCTAGTACCAGTTGTGCTACAAGTTTGGCAAAAGCTTGACAGTACTTCAAAATCAATGACATAGCCTGTCAATACATCTATGACACAGCTAACACCTATCATTGATTTGTGTCCTCTGGTCATCCAGGTACCATCAAATAAAACGGCAATGTCCAAAATGTCATCATCACTTAGAGCTGAATTGCTATTTTTTGCATGTTCCTTTCTTACAAGATGAATAGTTTTACTATGCAAAGCCTGACGAACATCTTCAGCATCCTTATAAATGGACTTTGTCCTGTTGTAGAAATTTTTGGCTGATAGACCCGGTAGGTCTAAATGTTCACAAAAATTGTTGAAAGATAATGGTCCTAGTCCACACAACGAGGAGGCAACAACAGCAGATGTGTTGATGGAAATTTTTTTATCATTGAGTGAGCGTTCAGATGTAAAAACATCATTCACCACAGTGCCACAATTATCGCAGTAAAGTTTCAGTTTTAATACAAGTCCGAAACGACTGTTGTCATCTGAATGCAAAGTTAGACCATCAGCATTACAATAAGGACACAGAAGAGGTGAAAGCAATTTTTCAATTTGACTAATGTCAATGATTGTTCTATATGATTGTTAAGCTGACTGATCATTAAATAGAGAGTTAGAGCTTCCAATGTCCATAGCAGGAATATCAACAGGTTTTTTTTTTGGAACTTGTTTGCATAGAAAACAACACCGACGAGTTAGTTGGAGTTGAAGGAGCTGCCAGTGTTACTTTGTCTAGATCTAGTTCATGATCTTTTCGACATAGGCCTTCAGTGTTCTTCATCTTGGCAATCTTGCGAGCCTCTAGAAGTTGTTTACTTCTTTTTTTTAAATCTTCCCATGGCTAGTACTAGAGCTAGAATCTAGAATGTCTAGAGCAGTAGATCTAGATGTAATTGATGTATGATAATTATGGATAAGACTTAGATCTAGTCAAGCTCAAATAAGAATGAACTTGAAGACAATCACTGAATTAACCACAATCGTAGAAGTCTAAGCTCTAGAATATTATCAATATAAATCTAGACTATATATTTTATATATAGAATCTAGATAAATCTAGACTAGAATAATATGATATCCAGGCAATCCAGCAGCAGAGTCGCCAGAGAGACTAGTGACGTCTGACTAGTTATAGTATTAGATCTACAACTCAGTCAACTATAAAATGTTGATAATTCTACTTACAAGATGTAAGAAAAGCAAGCACAGAACATATAAAACGTTTATTTTAAGATACTAAAACTGTTTAGAAAGTAAATGTTAATGTTTCACATACGTTAATTTCAACACGCTGTATGTAGGCAGTTCAGCCATTTATTTTCGATAACCTGAGGTACACAAAGTAGCTAGGGGAATCCTAAGAATAGACCAATCAGTACGCAGCATTTATAAGCGGGTCTATATTTACACCAAAACTAATCAAAAAGAGTACGTAAGTTTCTAAATATAGCGAAAATGTGCTAAAAAAAGATTAGGAAGTGATGCCAAATCTTAATAGACCTTTGGACGCTGAGCAAATGTATACCAAATATGACTATTTTATTTGCAATGCATAAAAATTATTAAACCTGTAACTATGGAGAATTTTTGCATTTTCTTATAAAATTGTCATTAATATACACCCGAAAAACGTAAAAAAAATATGTTTTAAAGCATTATTTTAAACAAAATTAAAGTACTTATCAAGTAAATAAATGGATAAGCTATCTAAATATGTTAAAATCTAAAAATCGATTTTTGGGTTCAAAATTTTGATTTCCAAAGGTAATCCTCCCCTTAATATTGAGATAAATGTATCGGTTATTTTTCTTTACATATTCAGTTTCTATGTTATAACATCGTAATTTTGGCATTTTTATGCATGTATCAAACTGCTAGTGTGAATCGAGTTAAAAATTTTAAAAAAAGCTAAAGCTAATGTTGGTAGAAACTAAAATTGCTTTACAGTAAATTAATTCCAACAATGTTAATACAACTAAATATTCATACATTTTTTTACATTATTTTTAATCAGATTTTATATTCAATCATTTATTTAGATACGATTATAGATTTTAGCATGAGTCGACCAAAGCAGTGGACATGTATGTCCACTTTATTCTTTATAGGATGGATCTCGCACGCCTTGGCTCAAATTGCATTACAGACAACAGGTCAGTTTGTTTGTGTGTATTCCTTGTGTGCGCTGTTTTTGTGTGTATGTGTGTGTTGTTTGGTTTCTCTTGGTGTTTTTCTTTCTTTTTGTGTGTTGCATTTGTGTGCCATGTATGTGTATAGTGTTTGAGTTTGGTGCTTTTGTATGGTACGTACGCCTTTAAGTGTTGCTTGGTTTATACATTGAACAATTTTCTAAATAAAAGTTTGATCTTATGCTTAAATATGCTTTTATTTCAACTTGGCAAATAATGTCACTATTGTAACTGGAACGATTGCCTTGGACTTATTAATCTCAAAGTATTTCTTTATAGTTCAATTATAAGGCAGTGCTGAACAACTGAAGAAAACAGCACACTATTTTTCCTTGGCACAGTCTGCGAAAGAGCTGACAGCTCAGCAGTAAAAAGCTGGCTAGAAGAAGAAGAATGTTTAGCTAAATTAAGAAAGAAACATGAAATTTTTAGAATGAAACAATAAATATGTCGACATTCTATTTTATAGTTATAGTTTTAGTGAAATCATTAGATTACTTGTTTTAAAAACTAAATTAAATTAAGAAAATAATTTGTGGTAAATATATGTAAATATACACATAGGTAGATGATGTATACTCTCTCTGCAGACTGTGGTGGTTTGCTAACTTCATCTTGTGGGATAATTAGCTCACCTGGTTATCCTAACAACTATCCCAACTCATCTAGTTGTCGTTGGACTATAACAGCAAAAGTGGAACAGGTGATCATCTTAAGGTATGCAGCTCTCTCTATTCGTTGATTGCTAATGTTGACGATAACAAGCAATAGAATAAAGATTACTTTAAAAAAATGATTACTTTTAAAAAAAGCTTATCTAAGGAAAGAACAGTTAATTACTTCCATTTATCTGAAAATGTTAGGGTTTCGCTCCATTTCTGCTATACAAAACAAATTACAAAGTACTATGTGATATGATAGGTTAATTTTTGGATGGATTCGTGCATCGTCATCTACTATGAATAATTAGTGCATAATTTTAACTCCGAGAATCGAAAACAAGAGGAACACGTGTCGAAACCTAATAAAAGAATTAAACCCATTTATACATCCACATCTCTCATTGATTTGCTTTTATTTTTAAATGAAACGAAATAATTAAACACCAATAATTAAATAATGAATTGATTAATGTTTAGATTGATTCGTGTCTTGTCAGGTCAAGAACTGGAAATGGGAGAAAACAAAAACACATTAAAACTTTTTCATTGACAGACAGACAGAGAGAAAGACAAAATGAGTTTATATAAGCTTTGTAAAAATTTGAAGAACTGTTTACAATGTTATTGGTATCTTTTCTAACTGTGTGACCAATCCATCTCCACTTTCTCCCTAAGATCTGCACTTCTATTTTTTTCTGTCCACTCATCTCCTACATTTAGGTGTTTTCTACTTAGTCGTACCAGTGTATTTTTAGGACATTTCTCAGGCATCTGTTGATGAAGGTCTGTACTTTTTTGTTGTCGCTTCAGTTGTTCTCCATGTTTCAGAACCATACAGTAGGACAGCCTTGACATTAGAGTTAAAGATTCTTAGTTTAGTCTTGTTTGAGATGTGAGGAGATTTCCAGGTTGGTTTTCGCTGTGTAAATGTCTGACGTGCTATATTTATTCGGCGTTTAATGTCTTCATCTGTTCCACCTGATACACTGACTACACTCCCAAGGTATATAAAATTTTCTACTTGGTCTATGGTTTGAGAATCCAGTATTATGTCTTCTTTTTGTTTATTGTTTACTTTAAGTACTTTTGTTTTTTTTGGTGGTTTATTTTGAGGCCTACTCTTTTTCCTATTTCGCTTAAGACTGTGACCTTTTCTTGCATATCCTGTAGTCTGTGTGATAATAGGGCTATGTCATCAGCGAATTCCAGATCTTCCAGCTTTTGTGTTTGTCCATTGGATTCCTTTCCCTGCATTAGAGTAGGCTTCTTTTGTGACCCAATCTAGTACTAGAAGGAACAGGAGTGGTGAAAGAAGACATCCCTGTTTGACTACTGTTGTGACTGAAAATTCATTTGACAGCTTTCTACAGTGGGTTACTTGGGAGGTGAAACCATCATAAAGTTTCTTGATTATGGTTATTATTTTATTTGGGATCCTGTAATGTCTCATAAAAGTCCAGATAGATTCTCTGCCGACACTTTCAAAAGCTTTTTCAAAGTCGACAAAAGATGCATAGAGAGAAGATCGACATTAGACACATTTTTCTACAATTATTCTGAGTGTTACTATTTGGTCAGCACAAGATCTTCTTTTTCTGAATCTGGCTTGTTCTTCCCTTAGGTGTTCATCGTGTTCTGTTTAGTAGGATTCTGCTGAAAATCTTGCTTGGTACTGACAACAAAAGTATTGCCTCGCCATTTCTCACATTTTGATAGTTCTCCACTCTTTGGTATTTTTATTAGCAAGCCCTTTTTCCACTCACCGAAAGGTGTTTCTGTTGACCAAATTTTGTTGAAAAGTTTGTGCAGTTGGTCAATTATTTCACTTCCTCCTTCTTTTAGGACTTCGGGTGGTATGTTGTCAATTCCAGCAGCTTTACCTGTCTTCATTTGTTTGAGTGCATTCATTATTTCTCCTTTTGTTACTTCGTCCATGTTTATGTCTAGTGTTAATCCTACATTTAGATCTGGTGGATTTAGTGGTTTGGGTCTATTGAGCACTTCTTGAAAATATTCTTTCCATCTTTCAAGTTGTTCATTTATTGAAGAAAGTAGTTTTCCATATTTGTCTCGGACTAGAACATTGCAATTAGCCTTTTTGGTACTGAGAAGTTTAGTGATTTTGTATAGTTGTTTATATCTCCTTTACCTGCTGCTTCTTCTGCCTGTTCTGTGAGATTATTGAAAAATGATCGTTTGTCCTGTCTGAGCATTTTGGTGACTTTTTGTGAAACTGCTTGGTAGTCTTGTTTGGATTGTTGCTTGTGGTTTCTTGTTTTTGCTAGGTTAACTGCCTGTTTAGCGCATTTCCTCTCTTTGATTAATTTCCATGTCTCATCACTAATCCACTGTTTCTTCTTCTTAGGGTTAAGGCTTAGTACTCCATTGCTTGTTTCAGTAATAATTTCTTTAAAGTTTTGCCACGATTTATCAACGCTTGGTTCTGTTATATTCCGATGAGTCCTTGATATAAAACAAACATTACTAAGATGCAATAAAAAGGCACAGTGCTGATATAGTTTTCTTGAAACAAGCATCGATACAGTAAATACAATTAATAAAAGGATACTATAATACTAATAATAATCAAACAAACTAACTATATTTGTAACTTCACTAGCGACACTATGGGCGTATTTTTGCTTTCATTATGTTTATTTTAGGTGAGATTTTAATACTGTTATAAACCTGGTGGTGGCACAGATGGGGGTAGTGGTGTGTGTGTAGTCAACCGACGCAAATCGCCCCAGGCCAGCGCTAGACGAGCGGTCAACCGTGACGAGTTACGACGATCGGCCGAGACGAGTTAACAACATGAAGGTTCGAGTAGGATCGGCGTCGTGAACAGAGCTCAGGAGCGTCACGAGAGTTGTAGTCATCTGACCACCTAGAAACGTCGAGCGGCGTTCTGTCCGGTTCGAGAAGGCCAGTAGGGACCCTATATAAGAGCGGAGGCGACGCAGTCAAGACGGTTGAGAAAAGGGGCTCAATACAGCAAGGTTCACGACAGAAGGTTCAGAAAGGAGGTTCACGACAAGAGTTCAGAACACGGTCGACTACAGCACAGTTCAGCGGTGTGGTTCTGTACGGAGCATTACGACGGTTCAGTGCGGAGTACTATCAAGTACAGTTGAGACGAACGGCGTCTTGATCTTGGTCTGTGATCGAGTCCGACACAACGAGCCCAAGTGTGTGAAGTCAGTCCTGAACTGTTGAACCCAGTGCAAGCCCGGAACGAGACGGAGAGGCCAGTGCAAGACTTGATACAGCGGAGAGATATTTGTACTGTTCTACGTGCTGCCAATTGTACAGTATTGGCTGTTATTTATGGACATTAAACCTTTACGTTATTTTGGAGCCCTGACTTGTCAAGTTCTTTAAGTTGGTGGTGTATGGTGCAGTTTGCAGAGAGCCTGGATAGTGAGATTCGTAACAATACTAAGCAAGGGGGTTTTGAGTTAAAAACCCTCTACCAAGGGGTTTTAAATTTTACCAGGGGGCTTTGACATTTAAAAAAACCCTATCAGGGGGTTTTGAGATACAAATCCCTCTACCAGGGGGTTTTGAATTTAAAACCACTTACCAGGGGCTTTGAGTTTAAAACTCCCTACTAGGGGTTTTGCAGTTAAATCCCCCTCTTCTATAAAGAAAACTAAAAAATGCAAACGACAATTCCAAATTCCAAGAAAAAGGGTAAGGAAGATTTTAACTTTAAAACCGCCTTCAAAAATTACGATAAACCCCCTCTCAATATAACAAAAAAGCAAATTACACACTCACAATTCTACAAGTGTAGCCAAAGGGGTTTTGAGTTTAACCCCCCTCCCCTCCAGTTGGGGTTTGAAGCTAAAAAGTACCTATTCAATATAAAAAAAAAATCAAATTACACACTATAAAATCTATGAGCGTAGCCACAGGCGGTTTCAGTTTAAAACTCCCTGCCAGCGGGGTTTAAAGCTGAAAACTACCTCTTCAATTTAAAAAAAAAGCAAATTACGCAATCAAAATGCTATGAGGGTAGCCAAAGGGGGTTTTGAGTTAAAATTCCCCTCCTCCAGATGGCTTTAAAGTTTAAGTTTAAAACCCCTCCAGGTGGTTTTGAGTTTAAAGTTCCCCTACATAGCGTTTTGAGTTGGAAACCTCCATCTTCAATATTATTTTAAAGCAAATTACAGTCACCAAATTCTATGATCGTAGCTAAATGGGGTTTTGAATTTAAAACAAAAAACTCCAGAGATTTTTTAGTTTAAAACCCCCAACAGATGATTTTGACGATAAAACTATCCTTTTCGATATAAAATCTTAAGCGAAATACAGTCATGCAATTCTAAGAGCGTAGTCAAGAGAGGTTACAAATTTCTACCAGTGACTTGGGCTCCATTAATAAAGTGTGAATAGTCTTCTGCCAAAATTGAAAAACCCTAAATGTGGCTCAACAAAGATGGCTAAGACAGATTTTAGGAGTCAGTTATAGAGATCGGGTCTAAATCAAATAAATCATATGCCGAACTGGGAGTCAAACCCTTAGTAAGGTTGTGACAGAGCGTCACATGAGGTTTTGCGGGACATGTTCTCCGACAAAATTAGTTACGCATAATAAGAGTTGCGGAAACAGCTTGCTGGAAAATGCGCCGAACGGTGCCAGAGGGTCTAAGCCAGTAAGAATAGCACATTAGGTTTTTTTAAATAAAACATTTTAATAGCAAGATAATGCACTGTAGATACCTCAGAATATACATTTTGTTGGCTTTCAATACCAGAAATAGTGCTCGGCGGTGAGCTCCCCCAGACCCCCTTGCTATCAAGGGCGGGGAGTCAACAAGTTTTCCACTAATTCCAGGAAGAACCTATTCTAGTGCACAATAAATGTCTTCCGAAAGGGCCAGAATGTAATAAAGAATAATTATGTACACACACACACACACACACATATACATATAATATTTTTCCTCGATTCCTCGATTCCCCCCCCCCCCCGAAAAAAATCCTGGCTACGCCCATGAGCGACTCTCCAACTAAACATGAAAACAATCAAAATTTTAAAAACATCCCTTACAAAAAAAGTTATGTAAAGGAGAAGAACGCCGCCCTTAAAACAATATCTTTCAATAATGTACAAGTTATTTCCTTTATTCGATATCAACCTAAATAATAAATTACAAATATTTAATTAGCTAACTGGTTATTTTGTTTTTATCCTGTTAAGTTTAGTGCAAAAATAATTATTTTAAGTACTTGATCGAAAAATGCGTACCTGTTTGCACTTTCCACGTGTTTGCCACCATGTTATTGCAACCCTTGGTATGCGTTATTCAGTCCGTCACAACCTCATTAAGTGGTCGAATCCCTGTTTGGAATAAGTAAACAAACAAAATATAAAAGTTGCTTTAAAAGAAATATTATATAACGGTAACAACTGCACAATTACAGCCATATAAAAGTTAATTACCACTAATTAATTAATCACTTTTTTTTTTTATTCATGTAGTTAGGGACATATAGAAATTGAGCATAGTTTCACCTTCATCCGAGCATATCAAGTGCAAAATTTATACCAGACAGATAGACAGACGTATTGATTTCATATAAGCTTTGTAAAAGAAACGTCTGTCCACCTGAATTCCTTTTATACTTTAGTTGCACATGCTGCCTCGTTATTTAGAATTTTAGATCATGAAAATGATGCATTCTATTTCTATTTCAAATGACAGATTTCACAGGGTAGACTTGGAAGGGCTCAACACTTCATGCTATGATTCTGTCCAAGTGTATGATGGAGAAACACAAAACTCCTCACCTCTCACTCAGCTGTGTGGAGCCATGAGTCAGTCAGAAGTCTCCAACGTTAGAATAAGATCTACAGGAAACAAGCTTACTGTTGTCTTCCAGTCTGACTACGAAGGAACTAGACAAGGATTTATTGCAACTTACTCGGCAATAGGTACATAAATAAAAACTTGTATTTTATAAAACAAAAATAAAAAAAAACAGAATTATCACAATCCTACTCTGAAATGAGGATGCGTTGGCTGAGTGTTAAAATAGGTGTCACGGGCTCGAATCCCAGTAAATACTGGGGTTTTGAAATTCGAGACCAACAACTCTATTAGGTACCAGGCCTGAAATTATAGGTAGTTGGTCATCTTGTGGCCATATGACAGCCTCGTTTACAGTAGGCCACAGAAAAAGCCAAACTTTGCATCATCTGCCTTACAGAAAGCAATGTTCGATAGGGTTTCTTTATATACTACAGTGATATAGTTGTAAAGTTTGAAAAAAAAAATGAATACGTACATAAATGATGAACAAATTACTAATTTTGTGTGAGTTAAAATGGAGTTCTATGAATGAAATTGCTTACAGTTGTGTATGTTAACCAATGACTTAAATTCTGCCAAATCATTGGTTTTCACATTCCATGCTCTAATAGCGCTAAGGAAGACGGAGTATTTGTACACATTTGTCCTAGCATATGGAACGAGGAATGTGCCTTTATATTAGTGTCTTTATGAGTATTTTATTAAATTTTGTTTTTGTATTTGAAGATTGTGGTTCAGTACTTCACTTTTAAGTCTTCTATCTTGGTCAGTAGTGGTTAAGTTGAAATATGGTAATATTCATTGGTTCACTTCAAGACGTGTATGATAACACTGCGTAGAATCCTCGTTGTATTATTATTGTTTTTCTATCGCATTGATACTCTGTATTACAGCTAAATAGAATTTAAATGCTTGTTTTGCAGTTAGGATTTAGAGAAATGTTTTCTTTACATGCCTAGACTAACCATGTTAAAATATTTTCGGTACGACAGGAGAAGAGACTTAAGTGAATTAGTCGACTTTTAGTAAATATTTTATTTGTAATTATCTGATATCAGTATCTAGTTTACTATGTGTATGAGTATTTTCCAAAGACGTGCTTGTGTTGCACGTTTTAAAATATTTTTTTTAATTTTAATGTGTTTTATCTTATTATTTAAATTAGTGTTAAGTCGTGTGGTTAAATTTCTACAAATCGAGATCATCTAATGGAAGTGTTATTTGTAATTTATTTATATCACAGATAACCTACGGCTAACAGAGCACTAGTTTCCTTGAGACAGCTTTCATCCAACCTGCCAACTTGCATGCCTTTATTTTTTCCTGTTTCCACAGTGTGCCCTGCATTTACCTACGGCAAAGATACTTGCGATCAAGACTGCAACTGTGTCAAAAATAACTCAGTTGGCTGCGACTCTGAGACAGGGGCGTGTGTCTGCAAAGATGGTTGGGGTTCAGCTACATGCAACAAAGGTAACTCACACGAGGCTTTTTTTCATTAAAAATTCCTAAGTACCTGATCATTCTAATTGGATCCTCAACGACAGATACGCAGTAGTACACTTTAGTACATTCGAGACCACTTGCGGATCAAAAACTTTGGAGTGGGGGGGGGGCGATTTTTTTCCAAACCCCAACCCTAACGCTCAGTAAACCCTAACCCCAAGCATAAACGCGATTACAGTATATATATATATATATATATATATATATATATATATATATATATATATATATTGCAATGTTAAAAAAGCAGTGTTTCTCAACCTTTGCCGAAAAAAAACCCAGTTATGTTGAAGCCTTTTTCTTGACAGCTAGAGGGTTTGGGGGAGCGCTGTAAGCTCCACCAGTGAGGTCCGGGGCGAAGCCCCGCCGCCAAAAGCGTTTTCTTGCATTCTTCACAGCAGAAACGCATTCTCCTGACATCTACAGCTCATTATTCATGCTATTAAAAAAAAAAAAAGATCTTTTGAATAATTTTTAACTTGAAAAAAATATTCTAATATGAATTTATAGGCCCTTACTACATTGCTAATACAACCGATTTGTTCCTTGAAAAGATAAGATACCCCACATATTTATATTAAGGCTTTAAGGATCGCAGCCGAAAAAAATTATTCGAAAAAAAGAGAAAAAAACGCCCATGTTGAGGCCTTTCTCTTTACAGCAAGGGGGTCTGGGGGAGCGCTGTAAGCTCCCTCGGTGGAAATCGGTTCGCCCCGACGCCAAAATGCATTCTTGCATTCTTCACTGTAGAAACGCATTCTCCTGACATCTACAGGTCATTATTCATCCTACGGATAATAAACATTATTATTATTATTATTATTATTATTAAAAAAGGACTTTTTGAGTAATGTTTTTCTTGAAAAATATTCTAATATGAATTTGCAGGCCCTTACTACATCGCAAATACAACCGATTTGTTCTTAAAAAGATAAGATACCCAACATATTTAGATCGCCACTTAAAAAAAATGTAATCCAAAAATAATATTTTTAAAGAAAAGCTCATTTGTAAGTGGTATATTTAGTTCGTTCAATAGGCATGTTTGTAACTTTGTTTTGTTACAGATCTATAAGTCAAAGCTCTAAAAAAACATTTCTTTAGTGGGAGGAGAATTAAGTCAACCAATTAGATTCTTATCTAATTTTTATTGCATTTTTAGGATTTAAGTGTAAATTGTGAGTTATTGTCCCAATTTTTTTATACAACAGAAAATTATTTGTATGAGTAAAGGTTGGAAAAAGATTACTAGAAAAATAATATTTAGGTTCAATATGTTACTCTTTAAATGAAAATTTCGTTTGAATTCTAAATTTTCCAAAACAAAATCTTTTTTAAAATAACTAAGATAAATTCCTAGGCAATGACATAAACTCTGTCGCCTCGTTTGATCTGTTTTAAAACGTCATCTTTTCATCTGGAAAGGGGAGAGGGCGGTAGAGTGAAAACGTTAATCCTCGCTCCTTTATATAATTTCTGATAATGATTGCATTTAAAGAATAGGGGTAGGGCGAATCGATAAAATAATTTAATTTATAACATATATAAATCATATTAGTGACAATTATTTTAAATTGTGTAATATCTTTACTAAAATACAGAAAGAAAAAAGAATTGGTTTTAAATTTGTCCGATAGGCGGAAGGCGAGTGCATGTATCGCACCTCCCATCTGGTACAACCTTTTTTCATTTTATATTTACTAATGGATATTCAACTAATTTTGTTTAAAAACTATGATTTCTCCATAAAAATAGGACCGCCCCCCCCCCACTCAGAGGGCTAGAGTTGGGAGGGCAGCAGAAGCAATCGCCCCCCCCCCCCACCATCTCACCGAATCGGCTAAGATACCAGAAGTGTAGCGACCTAATATAAATATTATATTGTAATTCTACTAATTTTGTTCACAAACTATGATTTCTAATTAAAAGTAGAACCGACCCCCCCCCCACTCAAATGATTTAGGTTGGAAGGGCATTCGATGTATTCGCCCCTTTCCAGCCGATCCGCTAACAGGGAAACGGCATAATATACAGATCGGATAAAATATCAATTACAAGTTTTAATTTTATCGATATTAAATTGATTCCGTCAACAAGCTGTGATTTCTACAAATAAATTGGACCGCCCCCCACTCGAAAGTTTATGGTTTGGGGGGGGGGCGGGATTGATGCCATCGCAACCTCCCCAATCACCTAATCGGCCAACATACTAGAGGTGGGGGCGAAAAAATATAAAAAAATTAGGATGAAACATAAATAATTTGTAAAATTATTAATATAACTAATAAATTCGTATACAAATTGTGTGATTTCTTTACTAAAATTCGTCCGCCCCCTTTGGGGAAGGGGTCGGCCGAGTTGGGGGGCGATCGCCCTTACCTATTATCGAAGCTCAAAAATAAACTAAAGAGATGTTCCAGCCATAACTAATAACAAACCAACAGGCATAACCTGTGTACAGTGCTAGTATAAGTTTAATCCTTTCATGTCATTTTCAACCACAGCTCAATGCAAAGCAAACAATACCTGCAAATATCAATGTACCGTCTCTAATACAAATCCGTGGACTGAACAATGTACTTGCCCTGATTGGATGAGAACAGTCACAAATAGCAGTGGACTCTTCTGTTCCAAATACTACGGTATGACCTTGATATTTTAAAAAAATATCTTTAAATTTGGAAGGTCAAATTTGTTTACATTAAAAATCTATATTGTAATAATAGGCCGTTCTTAACAAAACTATTACCATGATATTGTTAATTTCAATTAAAATAATGAACTAAGCAATTATATATAGATAGCCACGCTAGGTATAAGTGGTTTTAGAAGCGCACTATATATCAGCGGACATTACGGAAACAGATATATACAGATGATGTATTATAGAATATGAAAACAACAAAGACATTTAATAAAAAAAAGATCATGCACTATTTATCTATCTATCTATCTATCTATCTATCTATCTCTCTATCTATCTATCTATCTATCTATCTATCTATCTATCTATCTATCTATCTATTTATCCATCTATCTATCTATCTATCTATCTATCTATCTATCTATCTATTTATCCATCTATATGTGCGAGTGTGTGTGTTTTTTTCTAGCTAACTTCCTAAAATTTAGTACGCCTACATGAGTTGTGTGCAGCTTATTGTACCAACAAACTATCGCCGTTCAACAAGCCCTTTTATAAGCAGACCTAACAATGAGAGAGAGAGAGAGAGAGAGAGAGAGAGAGAGAGAAAGTCTGTATATTAAAAGAAAGTTTGGTTATCCAACTACATTCACTTATTTTCAAATTGTCACATTTACCAAAAGTCTAATTTTCAAATAGGTGTTACACCTTGGAGGGTGCCACCTGGTGAGGCCGGCAGGTTCCGCTGCTCCTAATGACGCCACAGCATGGCATTATTCTATCACCATCTTTCTCAACATAGAGAGGTCTACGACTATACCTTCCCAGTAGACAACATCAACTACCTTGAGTTCCAGTTTGATTACATTCACATTTCGGAGATGGACTGGTTCATTATTTTTTCTTGAGCCCTTTGCCTTGTAGACACATGTTTTGGTCATTGCGGTGAGCTTCTGGTTTTCCCACACTCATGGTGTTAAGTCTAGCAAGGTCGGCACATCTTTCCCTTTGCGTTTTTTGAGACAGGTCATCTTGAAGTGTGGAACCCAAGTAACACCTTCATATATAGCAGTGTTTCCCAAACTTTAAACCTACTTGTACTTCTTTTACAATTTTTGTAATGCTGAGAATCCATCGCCCTCCCCACCGCACTTTAATTATAAACAGAAAAAAATTAATGGGTATTAAAAGAAATAAACATAGTAAATGAGGTACAATGCATACCCACTCCAACGTCTTCCCGTACCTCTGAGGGTACGCGTACCCCACTTTAGGATAACACTGATGTACATCATCCAGCTAGTCATCAATAAGAACGGCGGTAGATGCAGTTTCAACTTGCCTTATCACGTTTGTTTTCTTCTTGTTGATAGTTAGCCAATACTTTGTGCAGGCCTGAGAGAAATGAGACTTCAGTGACTGTAGAGTGTCATTACACTTTGTGTTGATAGTTAGCCAATACTTTGAGCAGGCCTGAGAGAAGTGAGACTTCAGTGACTGAAGAGTGTCACTACACTTTGTGTTGATAGTTAGCCAATACTTTTAGCAGGCCTGAGAGAAGTGAGACTTCAGTGACTGAAGAGTGTCACTACACTTTGTGTTGATTGTTAGCTTATTCTTTTAGCTGGCCTGAGAGAAATGAGACACCAGTGTCTGAATAGTTTCAATACCACTGCGTCAAGCACAAAGAGCTTACAATGTTGGTTCTGAATTTTGCTTTGACACTTAGGAGATATGAAAAAAATATATGCAATCAAAACAAATAAAGATGAGAGGTTTGAGCCAGGACTCATTATTACTCCACAATTTATCTTCAACCTTTCACGGCTCAAACTATTGAACTGCACACTACTCATCATATTTTGATGGAAAAAAAAACAACTACTTTGACCATCTTATTTTCAAGAAAATTTTGAAGAATATTCAAGAAAATTCGCCAGCAAATTTTTCATCTCAGAAAGCTAAGAAAATTTAACATAGACAAAACAATAATTAAACTTTTCTACACAGCAACTATCAGCAGTCTAATCAACCTTGCCATCACCTGCTGGTATGGTAATAATTTAGTGGCACAAAGACATAGACTTAATAGACTAATTAAAAAGCATCGTATATCACTCAAATACAGCTACCATCTCTGGAAGAGCTTTTTCAAGAAAGATGTATTTGCAAAACACTCACGATTCTTATAGACAACCTCCAGCCATTAAACCACTGATACATAAGATCGGAACGAAGTTGTCGTCTCCTTTCCATTAGGACTAAACCTGAAAGATTTAAAAATTCATTTATCCCACTATCGGTCAGAATGTTACAAGATCAGCTGTCGTCAAGAAGTACATAGAAGTCAACCTCATAAAGCGCTGGTTGTGAATGTGTATGTGTTTCGTAAATGAATGTTGTTTGAATTTTTCATCTATATTGGATCAATAGAATTATGTTATCTTATCGTATCTTATGCTCCGATTTAGTTTTCAAATGAGGATTACTTACGTATAGCTAATGTAATGAGAAGTCCTTGTCCTTTTTCATTTATTTCCTTACTATTATAAAACTTTCTTTTTCGTGTGTTAATCTCTTTGTGAGCGCCTTCTCTAAGGTAGCATGTTACACTTCTTAGACTTTTCACCAAATTTCAAATCACTTTTAACAGCTTCTGTAACCACTCGTATGTATTTTTCTGTATAGAATGTAACACCACAATAAATGACAGCTCCGGTTTTATTGCTAGTCCTGGGTATCCACAACAATATGATAATAATGTCTACTGTGAGTGGCATATAACCACCAATGTCAGCAACAGAATCTTTATAAGGTATGCTGATATCGTTTATGTTAATTATCAATAGATATAACCTTTCCTGAGATGACTATCCAAGCATGTGCAATGAAAAAAAATACTTTCTAGCCTCTGGTATACAACCTATACACAACATTTCTCTCACATCTAATCTCGGATTCAGCTGAAATTTTGCACAATTATTTATTTGACCTGAGAGCACAAGAATCATAACAAAAATTAACCAATTAGCTAATTGACTATTATTATTAAGTTATTTTGTTATCTTGAACAAGGGGAAGAAATCGTACTTGATAGATTTGGTGGTATAAGTTGAATAAGTTCCCTTGAGGACTTGAGACCTTAGTAAAAAAAATGTTTATGCATTTGAAATACAATCCTTTAAACATTCACCATGATTCCCCCATCTTCCCTCTTCTTTCACAACTGGTCCTAACGAGTGATAAGAGTATAGCGGATTGGGAAAACTAAAACGTAAAAAAACAAACAATTGCTAATAATATTTTAAACCGCACTGATTTATTATGTCTACGCCAATTCTACATATAATTAATTACATGACTGGTCTAAACTAATTGGTACAATTACTCTTAATATAAACTTTGATTTTGTTTTAAGTATTTTTGTTTATGTTTTTCTTGTTCTAGTTTTACAGACATGAGCCTTGTGGCACACACAGCATGCGCCTGGGATTATGTGGACATTATCGAAGAGAGTCCGTTAGAATGCAAGAGCCTGGGACGTTTCTGTGGCAACGCCTTGCCGACAAATCATATGACTAGTTCCAACAGCTTACTCGTTGTTTTCAAAACTGATGGCTCCATCACATCGAAGGGTTTTTTGGCCAAGTTTAGCACATTTAGAAAGACATGTAAGCACTTCTTTCTGTAGGCACTTCTTTCTGTAATCACTTCTTTCTGTAAGCACTTCTTTCTGTAAGCACTACTTTCTTCTCTTATTACACCCACACAATTTCTTTACTTTTAATTGTTTGAATAGGGGCAGGGCCGGCCTTACACATAGCGGGGCCCAATTTAATGGATGCTTGCGAGGCCCCACTTCTACAAGTGTATATAATAAAAACTATTTGTCACCGGTGTGAATTTTCAGACCCCATAAATGTCACTGAGGTGGTTTCAGATGTAGGGGTGGTGACATTGGGTTCATATTGTTGGATGTTACTTTGGATTCTTGTAAATAACGACAAACCTAGAAATTCACAGACTAACACCGTATCAGCAGACAAGACATTTAGTAAGAGGATATAATATATATATATATATATATATATATATATATATATATATATATATATATATATATATATATATATATATATATATATATATATATATATATATATATATATATATATATATATATATATATATATATATTGGCAATCCAGCCCTATGTCTCAATGAATCAATGAACAAAAACTTCCAGAACTATTTGTGAACTTCAACATCCAATACATTTTATAATGATACTCCTTAACACTTTACTCAATGTATTAGAATTCTCCAAAACATAAGTCCTTCCTCTCTGAGGATCCAAAAGTAACTCTCTTTACTGACTCTCTGTAACTGACTGCTATCAAGTGACTCTATCAAGTGACTGTCTCCAACTAACTGCTTGTATCTAACTAACTCAAGGTTAAAAGTGTTCACCTTGTTAAACCATTAGTTGTGAATAACAATCACAACATTAAAATGGGGTATATACTCTATGGCACCAACTTTGAGGTGATGACACTATTATTATTAATAAGATCATTAAATCAACATTTATTATACAACATGCGTAATAAGCAACTCAATCGCATTAGGCGTGATTAGGTTCATTAAAGTGAGGTCAATGGGACGATAAATTAAGGTATGTTCAATCTTAAGTCTTACATCTTTCAAAGCCTGTCAGAAGAGCAATGTTGGGTAATGATATGCTAAATGTTAACTGCGCAGCCCCTTTCAGGCACGGTGCTCTATTTGAATCATTCGGTTAAATCGGCCTAACTTAGGGAATGAAATTCTTTGGAAAATGTTATTCAAACTTGATTATTATGCATTCTTCGATATTATCTTCTCCATCGATTAGCTTTTCTCATCTTTATGGTTTAAGGTTTGCGACAATGATAATCGGTAGATATTTTTTGGCTGGCTAGAAGATGCCTTTTTACAAAACATATATCAACTCTGTCTGTCTGTCTGTCTGTAAACGTTATTTCTTCCATTTCCGATCTCGGGTCAAGCTGAAATTTCTCACAAATCATTTCTTTTATATGCCAACACAAGAATCAATACAAATGAATTAACTAATAAGTTAATTATCTTGTGGTAATTAAATATTATGTTTTCATCTCAAATAAGGGGAAAAAAATTCTTGACCGATAAAGTGGTATAAGTTAAATTAGTCCCCTTCATTGTATGAAGGGAACAAAATAAAGAACTTTAAAACAATTGTTCATAAGCAGCACCCTGGAACAGTCGTTACCGTGTTAGCTTCAGGATGCCTTAGCCATCTAGTTCGAATTCAGGTCCTTTACCGTTTTTGTTTATAAATACATTTAAAAAGCGATCCCCCAGATACCCCCTTCTTTCTCCCTTCTACCCCCTCTCCAACTGGTCCAGATAAGTGATAGGATCATTAGCGTATTGAGAAAGCTAAAAGCATGAATAGCGCTAAACAAAAACAATTGGTACAAATATTTCTAATCGCACAATTCGTTAGTCTAGATTTATTACAAACTTAATTACGGGAATGATCCAAACTAATTAATTCAAGAACACTCAATATAAGTTTTTGTTTTTTTAAAGTATTTTTTTTTATCATTTCTCTTTGTCACTCTAACCAACACCATCTATCTATCTATCTATCTATCCATCTATCTATCTATCTATCTATCTATCTATCTATCTATCTATCTATCTATCTATCTATCTATCTATCTATCTATCTTTCTATCTAACTATCTATCTATCTATCTATCTAACTATCTATCTATCTATCTATGTATCTCTCTCTCTCTCTCTCTCTCTCTATATATATATATATATATATATATATATATATATATATATATATATATATTATATAAGATAAGATAATTCTCTTCATGACTCATCAGTTTGGGCACCAAGATGTAAAGGAAAGATCAATCTTTTATTTCTGCAGTGTCGGACTAGAGCTACCCCACGTTACTTTAGAGTCGAAAAAAAAAAGAGGAGAGAGGAGAGAACAAGTCGTATTCACACGTCACTAAATAGCAGGGCCGGACTTAACCATTGTGATTAAGAAGTCACGGAAAAATCACTTTTTTATCTCTGCAAGTCGGACAGAGTTACCCCACGTAACAAAGAGAGGGGGGAGAACAAGTAATATAGTCTGTATTCACCCAGCACTAAATAGCAGGTCCGGACTTAACCATTGTGGGCCCTATGCGAAACGGATTTTACGGGGCCAAGTTTGGGTAGGGATACGGATGATAAGTGAAAATTAAGAATTTGTATTAGAAAATAAATTCGTCTTTGCATTTTATTCATTCTTTACTACGTACAGAATTACTTTACGAGCCTTGCGTGTAGCGAAGTCATACAGTATATTATAAAAATATGTAGCGAAGTCATACAGTATATTATAAAAATTATATTTCGTAGGTTGCAGTGCCGGCCCTGCAAGACGCCGTGGGTCGACTAGTTGGTTATATAAAGCCTCAACACTGACCTGCAACGTCACAAACTGTGGGCAATTTAGTCCAATAGCTCGTTGCAACGTCACAGCTGAGTTTGCGTAGCCACTGTAATTACTGCATTCCTCATTTATCCATGGACTGGAAAACAACCCTTATATATATTTATATAATATATATAGTATATAATGGTTTAACAAGAAACTCAATTTCATATGTATTCAAATGTTTTTATTGAATAATTAATAGTTAATATCTAACGGATGTTGTTACGGTACACATTGACATTTTTTCTTGTTCACACACTTAGCTATTTTTCCCCTACAGCTGTTAACCCATCTTCCTGCAAACCAACAATACTAACTGGGATCTCTGGTAACTTTTCAAGCCCCAACTATCCCAACAATTATACTCACAACATTTCGGTTTGCTGGATCATATATGGAACTCGCATTTCATTAAGGTAATATATTTATTTTATCACTTGAAATTAACAGCACACCTTAGCAGCTGGGCAGGCGAACGAGAAATATCCGGGTTATTAGGTCACATTGTGACATTGTGAATGAGAAGACATGAAAAGTCTTGAAAAGCTTAGAGAAATCAATATCAGCAAGCTTAATTAAAAAAAATAAATTGAAAGTTAAGAACATCAAAGTAAAAACTACCAATGATTTAAACTATATAGACTAATAATTGTACTGTACAATATAAAGGACATATAATTCAAATTTCAATATAGTGGTCTTTGTTCCAAGTGATATTTGTTCTAAGTTGATTCCAAGTTCATTATTCTGTGATAGGTAATAATCATTAGTATCTTTAATATTCTTTATTCATTCAAGAGTAATACATACTTTATGTTAGTCAAGTTAGTATTCTATTTGTACTAGTCTTTTCAATATGTTTATCCCTGGGTGGCTTGCTTTTAAAAAAAAACAAAAAAAACTGATTTTTAAAGTATTAAACTCAATAAAAAAAACAAGGTTACAACACAAACCCGAAATTTTCTCCCGAAGTGGTCTGCTCAGGCGGATAAAAAGGCAGGGTTTAATTTTTTCAGAAAGAATATTAGAAACTATGAACTACAAACTATCAACAACTACAACCCTATCTACGTCGATACAAAAGAATAGACATGTTATTGTATTCTTAGTTCGACTAACGACTTGATTCCACAGGATACGGAGGTTAATTAATGTTATTATTACTACATTATTAATATTAAATATTTATTCGATGAGCTGATAGTTATAAGGACATAGTTAAATCCTAGGTGTCATTTACAAAGACTGCATCACGAATGGAAAGATTAGAAAAATTATTAAAACAGCAACTGAACCCCATGATGGCCTGCTAACCGTGTCAAAAAACTTAAGCTCAAAGTCTATGGCCACATCACATGGTTCGCATAGACCTTCCTTCCTGGAACAGTACCAGGAAGAAGATAAGACAGACAGAGAGAGCGATGGAAATACATCAAAGAATGGACGGGCTTTTCAGTGATTAAAATGTTATCAAAGGCAAAGGACTGAGAGGAATGGAGAAAGACGGTAGACAGATCTTGTGTGGTGTCCCAACGAACCATCAGACACATTGTATTCCCCATCAAGTTCCGTTGTAATCAAGTCCCCCCCTCCTTTATAATTCTGTTAAATAAATCTTCTATACGTTTGTATATAATCTAAAGTTTGTATTGTTTCCAGTAATGAGCCTGTCCAGACAGTTTTTTTTATGTATTTTGAGTCCACCCAACTCTATTGGATACCTGCCAGATCTAATGGGTACCTGCCAGATCTAATAAGTACCTGCAGATCTAATGGGTACCTGCCAGATCTAATGGGTACCTGCCAGATCTAATGGGTACCGGACATATCTAATGGGTACCTGCCAGATCTAATGGGTACCTGCCAGATCTAATGGGTACCTGATAGATCTAATGGGTATCTGATAGCTCTAATGGGTATGTGACATACGTTAGTTAACATAAAGGCGTTCGGTCGTAGTGCTGACCACATGACAACGATGTTAAACGTTGGCCATAGAAAAAGATGATCAATCAATTATCTGCCCTATAGATCGCAAGGTTTGAAAGGGTACTTTATTCTGTCAATGTTATACAATTGTCATTGTTATGGTTTTATCATGGCAATTTAATGACAATGTTATGTTATAACAAAACAACTTTATGGCAATGCTATGTTGCAACAACTTTATTGCAATGTTATGTTAAAACTACTACATAGCAATGTTTTTATAACAACTTTATGACAATGCTATGTTATAACAATTTTATGGCAATGTTATGTTATAACAACTTTATGGCAGTGTTATGTTATAACAACTATATAGCAATGTTATTATAACAACTTTATCAATCTTATGTTATAACAACTTTATGGCAATGTTATTATAACAACTTTATGGCAATCAGGGGCGTAGCTAGGAATTTCCCATCGTTTGGGCGCCCGGGTGGGGGGTTGACCTATTTGGGGGCCCCAGCATTTTGCGTAATATTTATTTTTTTATGTAAAAAAAAAAAACACGCATTGGGCCCCCCCTGAGAAAGGGGCCCGAGAGGATTTTGAAATTCTCCCCCCTCCTCCCCCCACCCTAGCTACGCCACTGATGGCAATCTTATGTTTATATAACTTTAAGGCAATGTTATTATAATAACTTTATGGCAATGTTTTTATAACAATTTTATGGCATTGTCATGTTATAAAAGCTTAATAGCAATGCTACGACAACATTATATTAATATTGTGGCAATGTTATGGAGTTGTTATTTTAGACTTTAGACCATGTAATGCCAGAGAAATGTGATTTATTCCTCTTGATGTAGCTGTACACAAGATATAGATCTACTTAAAAAGTTTTCTTAATACACATGAATATTTACCGAACAGATTTCAAGACTTTGACTTAGAAAGTTCAACCAACTGTGCATCAGATTCAGTTGAAATATTTGATGGTCCTACTGCACAGACTCAGTCCATTGGAACATATTGTGGCACGGGACTCCCGTCAGTAAGAACTTCAAAGAGCGGACAACTCTACATCGTCTTTAAATCTAACAGTTTTGTTGAGGGTAGAGGCTTCCAAGCATATTTTCAGAAAAATGGTAACAGGAACATATATCTCAATCTCCTTTTTTTTTTAAACTGGAGGACAATTAATTTTTTTTAAAAGTTAAAATAGCTAACTAATTTCACAAGAAATAACTAGAGATAACGCGATGTAGTTTTTCAAAAATAAATACCTCCGACATAGACATAATATAAACATATTACAATAGTCTCCACAGAGTATAAAATATTCATATTCTTTAACTTCACTTATTCGAAATGGGGAGAGGGGTGATAAAACGCAAAACTGTTGCATAAGACAAAAATTTTAGATCAACGAATACTGTTTGATTGAATGTCTCAAACATATTTCAATGTATGAGCCAGTTAGATGATCATGTCGTCTTTAGGTCTGTCTATATTGACAACTAGTAGTATTGAAATGATTTCCACCTAAATAACCGTTTTAACAGACATTAACATTGATTATTTCTATTCATGATGAATAAAAAATCTCGTGAATATAAATTGATTTCCAAATGACGTTTCCCAATATTTAAGAACTTCTAAATGACGTTTTGCCAATATTTAAGAACTTTGATAACACATGTATATCAACCCTTTTCCATATTTCTAGCCTCGTGTGGTGGACAACTAACTGATTCAAGCGGAACAATAACAAGTCTGGGCTACCCTAATGGATATAGCGAAGACTTGACCTGTGCCTGGAGCTTAGAGGGAACGACCAATGGAAACATAACATTAAGGTCATTGTTGTAGATACGCATGAACTCAATTTCAAAACAAGATTACAAAGAGAGTTTGTGTTACACAAACTCAGAGGCGGCCCCCGTCGAAGTCGGATCCCTGTCGGATCTGCATATTCGCAAATAATATTCAAGAGGTGATTTAATTTTGATGTAAAATGTTTTACACGTTTCGGATGTTCCTTCAGAGTTGAAGATAATTACTTCCTAGTCCAAACCTCCCGCAGGACGACGGGGGATGGGAGCGGACAGGGTTTGAACCCTGGGCCATCCATAAATCTGAACGACAGTCCAGCGCGCAAACCGCACGACCAGGCAGCCATCCGATGGTCAAAAGTAATAATGTTTCAAAGATTCATTTGCCGTAAATTTAAATTTAAATTTAATAAAAAAATAGTAGATTAGTTTTAGTATATTAAAACATTACAATATTGATCAAAACGTTTGGAAATGAAAATTTTTTTTTACACTTTAAGTTTAGAAATTGAAATTCTACATCTTAATCTAGTCTATTTTAGTCTAAACTAGATCTAGAAATTCTAGATCTAGACTCTAAAATAATTTTAATTAGAATATAAATCCAGATCTAGATATACTGTAATAAAAATCTAGATCTAGTTTAAAAAATCTAGATTAGATCTAAATCAAGATATCATTCCTTTTTTAAACTCGAGTCACATAACGAGGCTTAATAAACATTACTATACCGAGTTCTTTTTTCATTTCATTTGAAGAATTAATTCCATATAACGTCAAAGGGAAAAAAAAAACACTACGTCACACGGCCTAGCTAGACTAAAAATCGCCTTCATCATTACGAGCCATTTATCCGAGTGTTTATTGACTTTGGTGCACCGAGTGCGTTCTTTTAGCATTTCATTTAAAGAATTCATTCCATATGACGTCAAAGGAAAAAAAAACACTACGTCACACGGAATAGCTAGAATAAAAATCGCCTTCATCATTACGAGCCTTTTATCGAGTGTTCATAGACATTGGTGCACCGAGTGCGTTCTTTTAGCATTTCATTTAAAGAATTCATTCCATATGACGTCAAAGGAAAAAAAAACACTACGTCACAAGGCCTAGCTAGACTAAAAATCACCTTTATCAACACGAGCCATTTCTCGAGTGTTCATAGACATTGGTGCACCGAGTGCGTTCTTTTAGCATTTCATTTAAAGAATTCATTCCATGTGACGTCAAAGGAAAAAAAAAACACTACGTCACACGGCTTAGTTAGACTAAAATATGTTTTCATTAATACAAGCAATTTTTTCGAGGGTTAATAGACATTGGTGCACCGAGTGCGTTCTTTTAACATTACATTTAAAGAGTCCATTCATATGACGTCAAAGAAAAAAAATTCCATTACCTCACAATAGGCTAGTACCGGTACCATAAAAAAAAAATGTCTTTATTTACACGAGATATTTAACGAGGGTTCATAGACATTGGTGCACTGAGTTCTTATAGATATTATTTAAAAAGGATCAAAGCCACATTGTTTTTGCGTTTTGTCTGTCAGTCGGTCTGTCCGTTATCTTGATATAAAAAAAACAACTAAAAGTTATTAAAAATTGATTAACCTTTATTTTACGTTTCAAAACATCGCAATAATTTTTAGGTATGAACACAATTGAAAAGTTTATATAATAGATTGTTCCGGATGTTTGTATAAATAGTAAAAGAAAAAGAGAATTTCAGATAAATGTAATACCGTTAATTAAATTTTTTGGATGGTCTCGTATAAAAATTAGATGTACTACAGCCACGTGGAGAGATTTTCATACCTTACTTTGGTGTTTGGATTCTGTTTTCCTTAAAAATCGGAACATAATATTAACGATAATTAGATTTTTTAATGTTTTAGGTAGAAAGTTAAATGTACTGTAAGAGAGTAGTGAGTTAAAATATTTTTCATAAAAATCCGTAAAAACATTATTTCGTAAATGAGAAGATTATTTGTTTATTAATTAGAAGAGGGAGTTCAAACAATTATTTGGCGTTAGTAGATTTTTAAATAAATTCGGAAATTTCTGGCGACGATTTGTAAGAAACAAAATCCGGAACTTTCTTTATCGATTACAAAACTTCTATGTTATGTTTTACAAGAAAATTAAATGTCTAAAAAGTAATTTTCAGTAATCAATTCTAGTAAATTACTTTTTTTTAAAAGCCTTATGCTATTTCAAACAATCATTAGGCATAATTCATGTTTTATAAAACAATATCCGGAACATTTTTACACTTAATGAAATATAAGTCAGTATAGAGATTATGATTTAGCATTAATATGCTATTTACATAAAAAACGGAACAACATATTATTGATAATGTGTTTTTGCAACGTTTAAGCATGGAAATTGAATGTAATATAAGTTAGAAGAGCAAACAAACATTTGTTGGCGTTGATTAGTTTTGCACAAAAAAATCCGGAACAATCAATTTTAGATACTTAAAACTATTGAGATGTTATGGGAGGAACATTAAAGGGTAAATCAGATTTTCAATAGCTTTTAGAGTTCTAGTTTTTTAAATCTAATCGTGACGGACAGACCGACCAACAGACAAAACGCACAAAAATAAGCTTCTTTTATTCGGATGGGGGCACTAAACAAAAAATAAATAAAATCTGATTTTTAAAAAAAGTTTAAGGAATTGGTTTAGCACCTGATCATGTTGCGACGTTACGCTACTGCACGAAAATCGCTGCATAAAAAGTCCATTTAAAAAAATGTGCGTGATATTTACATACAAAGTGCATTATTAGCCTTTATAAACAAACAGAAATGTTTTCTTTTAATTTTAGCAGCTAGTTGACCAGAAAAAACGTCTTTAACTATTATTTGTATTTGTTGTAAACATTTCCTGTACATTTTAAAAATATATTTGACTTAGTGATACTGAAAATACACAAAAATTGTCCATCTTTGTTAGCATATTGTAACATTGCCTCCCTTACATTTACGTAATTGTTTTAGAATTGGTGTGTTTTTATGAAAAAATCGCTTGCATAATTAATTTTATAAATTAAACGGTTTGCTTTTAGAAAACCAAAAGTAGCCGTTGCACCTAAACTTTTCAAGCCGGATTTAATGATGAAATAATATTTTTCATATCTCTTCTAGTTTTCGAGATCTGAGTGTGACAGACGGACAGACGGACAGACGGACAGACGGACAGACGGACATTTTGCACAAACCTAATAGCGGCTTTTTCCCCTTACGGGGGCCGCTAAAAAGCTAAATATTAAAAATCCTTTTGTTTCAAAAAACAAAGCTAACCTAAAGGGGAAAATCTCCTAAAACCTACATGTACCAGTTATTTTAATATCAAACACAATAATCAAAGTGCTCATATTTAATTGACGAACTGAGTATATTTGTTTATTGATTCATGTTTTGTTAGGTAATTGTTTTAAGCACCAGCTCGATCGAATAATGCCTGAGGGAAATATAGCGTTAACAAGTATTTAAAGGAACTAAGCCAAACAAATTTAGCCACATCTGTGAATACTAAAATATTAGTTTTCCTTATTGTTATTAAATATAATAATGAATTACCAGTTACAGTTTAGATGAGGCGTTGCCTTGCCAACAACATATTCCGTATGTTAGCAGATTTTGCATAGTCGCGCCGTAAAATGTCTCAAGGATCTTATTGTTTAGTTTAAAGCTATTGAGTTTGTATAGAAAAAAGAGACGCTGGGCTGTTTTCTTTGTCAGAGTTCCAAGGTGGTCTTCCCATGAAAGCTTGTTGTTGATGATAACGCCTAGATATTTATATGCCTTTACTTGTTCTATAGATGTAGTGTTTATTTGCAGTTCACGTATAGTTTGTTTTTTCTTTCTAAAATCTATTATAAGTTCTTTAGTTTTTGTTAGATTCAGTTCTAGAAAGTTGTCGGTGCACCAGTTTGTAAACTCTTCTATCGAGCTTCGATACTGAGTTTCGTCTCCTGAAATAAGACCGACTATGGCAGTATCATCAGCGAATTTAATGAGTTTAACTGAGTCATAGATGCTTCTTATGTCATTAGTGTAAAGAGTGTATAGTACAGGAGAAAGTACACAACCTTGTGGAGCACCCGTACATAGTACTCGAGTTGACGATTTGGTGTTGTTGACTTTAACATACTGGGGCCGTTGGGTTAAAAAGTTTAGAACCCATGCTTGTAAGTGAGGGCTTACATTTAAGTCGTTTTCATGTCGTTTTGTACCTTTACGTCCATGTGGCCCGCGACACGACTGTCGGAAATTAAAATGGCCCGCAGGTATTATAAGGCTGAGCATCACTGTAATGTAAATTCAATGTAAATTAAACTGTTCTATGTCTGTCAGATTGACGGATCTGTCTCTTGAGATCACGGACAACTGTTTGTATGACTTCCTGGACGTCTACGATGGTACCTGCATCTGTTCACCCAGAATCCTCCACCTGTGTAACAACACATCCAATGTAACAGTAACAACACAAGGCAACATGTACATACTGTTTAAGTCTGACGAGTCTGTCGCCAGTAGAGGATTCTCAGCTACTTATGAAATAACTGAAACAACAAATGGTATCACATTTAACATGTTACTATTCTTGGTTAATTAATGTGACATTTGGGTGTCATATCAATTATAAATAGACACAATGGTCCGTCATTTCACATTTACCAATCAGCCTCGGTGACCCCCCCCCCCCCTTTCTCTCTCTGTCTGTCTGTGTGTGTATGTGTGTGTGTGTGTCTGTTTCTCTCTCTCTTTCTCTCTGAGACTATCTGTCTGTCTGTCTCTCTCTCTCTCTCTCTCTGTCTATGTGTGTGTGTCTGTCTCACACACTCTGTCTCTGTCTCTCTCTGTGTCTGTCTCACACTCTCTCTCTCTGTCTGTCTCTCTCTCTCTGTCAGTGGCACAGTTTGTCTCTCTCTCTCTGTGTTTGTCTTATCACTCCTACCACCAATTAATGGTGGCCATGTTTCTTCTTCTAAGTTATGTGTAACTCTGTCAGTGTTTCAAACAAAGTGTAAACATTTTTGTGACTCTCCGACAGATTTTCTACCATAATGTAGTTATCGATTGTCTACCGAAGTATTGACATTCCGACCAATACTATTGAAAATATAAAAATGTGATTAA
Organism: Biomphalaria glabrata; assembly: GCF_947242115.1. Lineage (NCBI taxonomy): Eukaryota > Metazoa > Mollusca > Gastropoda > Planorbidae > Biomphalaria > Biomphalaria glabrata. The sequence continues at coordinate 13,694,584 of NC_074721.1, forward strand.
GTCCTTCAAAGACTGAAGGCGTATAGAAAGAATAAAATACGTTTTTTTAATAATAAATTTTCATTGTTTTTTACTTACACTATGGTTAGATCTCGAGTCTTACTTTCAGAACGAATGAATATTCAATCTTTCTTTGATATCAAACTAGTGTCCACGTTTAAAAATGTGTTGGCATTTTAATTAATTTCCTGCCGTAATAGATTAAATGTTACGCTGTCTCCAAGTGCCAACTATCTATTAAATATTTTGGCTATTCAAACGTATGTTTTTTTCATTTCTCATCCGTCCTCCTACATAATTACTATTAATTACTAACAAATATTTGAATTCAATGAAATTATCGCACTTATTCTATTCACTGCACAGACTGTCCAGAATGGACTTATGGTTTAGGCTGCTCTCTCTGTTCCTGTATACGAGACGCGTCTGCTTCTTGCGACGCCCAAACTGGTCAGTGCACGTGTCTTAGTGGCTGGACCGGAAGTGACTGCTCCCAGAGAGTTGATTCCTGCCTGCCCAATCCATGTCCTTTCAACACGACCTGCATAACAAAGGGTGACAACTACACGTGTATATCAGATGTCAACACGGGTAATTCTTATAGCTTTATATATATATATATATATATATATATATATATATATATATATATGTATATATATATATATATATATATATATATATATAGAGAGAGAGAGAGAGAGAGAGAGAGAGAGAGAGAGAGAAGAAACAGATAGATAGATAGATAGATAGATAGAGATAGGGAGAGATAGAGAGAGAGATAGATAGAGAGAGAGAGAGGGAGAGAGAGACAGATAGATAGATAGAGATAGGGAGAGAGAGAGAGGGATATATATATATCATTTTATGATAAATACGATTATTGCTTAATATTTATTTTATTCTGTTACTATATACTAGACTGTAATGTGACCATCACTGCTTCCAATAGTACTATTGCAAGTCGTGATTATCCAAGAGGCCATCTTTATGATAAGTGGACATCTTGCACATGGACAATCAATGGCCCGGCCAATACAATCATTTCTATTGAGTAAGGCGAAAGCTTGAATTAAGGCATTATCTTTTCTTGAAGTAGAATGTTGTCTTTAAGTCTGCAGAAGTTAGGTGCCCTATTTCCAGAGCTTCGTTGTATTAAACGATGTACGACTCTTTTCAAGTGACACATTGAAAGACATTCTGACCCTCACCCTTGTGGGGGACGTTTTGGTAATGACAAGCCTGAAGGTGATCAGCGCCAGATGCTTGGCGCCAGCGACCAGTGCTCGGTGCTGGTCTTGTCTTCATTTGTTTGACCTTACCTGTGTCAAGTGGAGATGTGTCACCCAAATCACCCCTACCCAATTTCTCAAAATATATCTTTTAAAAGAATGTTAGCTTGTTCGGATATTAAACTGATGTCAATACTTTTTTAAATATAAAAAATGCACTTGAAGGTGTTAGAATTCATACTATACCTACACTATTATAGTAAAGGGACATTAACATTGTTATAAAAGCTACGTGCTTAATAAGATATCGTCACATTATATCTCGCGCCATAACGTCTCATGCGTCAAAATGGCTGCGCCAAAACGTTACGTATTGCACTCCCATTACATTCGGTTCTGTTAACTTCGTTTGTTTAATTCTGTCATTAAAAACTGGACCGACTAAATCACATTACTAATTAGCTGCTAATTAATACAGTAATCAATCAACTGTTTATATACAAAAGGGGTAATAAATCTAGCAGTATTGAGAGATATGGTAGTAAATGTGCAATTCTTGTGTAATATTAGCTTGGCTTTGCTTACATGAACTTCAGACTTTGCATAAATTAAAATAGAACCCAAATAGTTTGCAACGTTTAACAAATGACGTCATAACGGAATATTTTTCCTATTTCCAATAGAGAGTGGTACATTTAGCACAAAATAAACGAAAAGATTTAATACCGGGAAAGAAAAAGGCAAGCAATTTATTGAATTTAGTTCAAGCAATTTAATTGTGTAGCAAAGTCAACAAATTCTCGCCATTGATAGCAATGTGCATGCATGAGAATATCAAACGCACTGAATACACGCACGTGTCAAGTAAAACATTTAGATCTAGAGTAGCTTTGTTAGTTTTACATAACACATTAAATCTTCACAAGACTAGACCAATAGGAGCAGGATGACGAGGTCCAATCAAATCTAGTGTCAGTGGTAACTTAATAAGGTGCAATATGCCGTTTGCGTCCTATTCGCTTCTTAATGTGACCCTACCGTATACTTGATACATACATCTGCAACCCAAAGCTGCCAGAAGATAAGCTATGGCCTAATAATTAAAGATATAAATTTTGTTCAAATTTCTAATACATTTATATCTAAATCTAGATCTACATCTGACCTCTATTTAGTCTTATTTAGATTGTTGTCAAGAGTAGAATGAGGATATGCCAAAACTGCGCGTTGTAAAAGTAGTTTACGTCTTTTTTTTAAACCTACAATTAAAACAAAGTTCGTATCAAAATTCTTTAAAAAAAAAAAAACAATGTTTGAATCAGTATTTCAATGAGTTAGTTAATAAATGGACAATGTATTCTTCTTCTTCTTATATATTACAGACGTTACTTTAAAAAAGATTATTATTACGTCCTTAGCATTTCTTATGTCAATCTAGTCATGCATGTTAATCAATGACTTAAACTCTGCTAAGTCGTTGATTTTCCTTGCTTATTTTTGCAACCCATTCCATTATCTAATAGGACTATGGAAGAAGAAGCCATTGTTCAATTTGTTCTATTTTTAAATGACTCATTGATACTTTTTCCTTTGTGACCTTAGATGCAATTTCCATGTGCAAAGCGAATCTGAGTGAAGCTTGTGTTATTAATGAAGAATTATTGGACTTAAAAAAAAACTTACCTTCCATGAATTTTTTGCTTTAAAAGTTGTGTATTTTGTGTATTGTGTATTTTTATAAAAAAATGCGTGTATAGTTGATTTTAAAAATTAAATTTTTAGTTTTCAAAAAAAGAAAAAAAGGATCATGATGTCGGATTTTCAATATCTTTTTAGTTTACGAGATCTAAACGGGACGAACGGACGGACGGACAGACCACACATAACTATTAACGGCTATTCCACTTTCGGGGCCGCTACATATGTTGTTTTTTTAATCTTTTCAGCTTTCTGGACTTTAATCTCACTACCAATTACCGATGTCACTATGAATCTCTTCAAGTGTTTGACGTAGCACCAACCTCTACACGTCTTCTAGGCCAGTACTGTGATACCAAAGTGCCTAGCTTTTTATTGTCTAATTCTAACTCTATCAAAGTGACATTCACAACTTCCAGCTCTTTCGTTAGCAAAGGTTTCCTTGCTTCGATCACAGCGACAAGTAAGTGTTGCTTTTCACAAAGCTTCTATAAACTCTGTTAGAATTCTTAACACTTTTTTCTTCCACTTTGCACAATTGTATATTGCCACAACACATAAAATAACAGTTTCAACCATTAGTTAATTTAATACTGGTAATTAATTAACTGTTTATATAGAAAAAGGGTAATAACTCTAGCAGTATTGAGAGATATGGTAGTAAATGTGCAATTCTTGTGTAATATTAGCTTTGATATCAAAAGGTATTTACTTGAATTTCAGACTTAGATACATTAAAACATAACCCAAATAATGTGCAACCCTCTAGTTACTGCAACTTCAAACTTTTAAATCAGTGGCGCAGCTAGGGATTTGGGGCCCCGGGGACCTGACCTCGACATCATGACGTGAGATAACGGCGTAATATTTAACGTAAAAACACATTTCGGACACTCGTTTAAGAGCACCCAGGGGAATTTTAAAATTTGGAGCCACTGGATAGAATCATTTGGAGAGGAAGGGTCCAGGATTGCAGAAGGCATACACACCATAAGTAGAAAGATGGGGGAAAGCGCAACAGCCCCTGTTGATTTCAGATGCCCAACCTATCTTATCTTATCTTATATAATACAGACGTTACTTCAAAAAAGAAGATTATTACGTCCTACGCGTCATGCATTTAGTCATGCATATTAACCAATGACTTAAATTCAGCCAAGTCACTGGTTTTCCTGGCTAGCTCAGGCAACCCATTCCATGCTATGATCGCTGTGTATCAAGGATATGCCTCTAGTTATGTGGAAAGTTATAGAGGGAAAGGATAGTCCTTCGAGACGTAAAATGCCACAGAGATGATAGAATTAGATTAACTAGTGGCCACATGACGCCCTCTTTAACCGTTGGCCACAGAAACATTACATTTACATTAAAAGCCCCATAGATCTCATACTTTTATAATTTTTATAGTTGTTGTTAATGTGGTATAAAATGTATTTTCTGGTTGTGCAAATTTGTTCAATACTGCAAAATTCTGACTCAGTTCGGTTAAGGTAAGGACAGTCGTAGGTACGGCTCATTACAATAAGTTTTAAAGTTTAATCATGAGGTTCCAATTCGGTTTATATGGCTCGGGTTCAGTTCGGTTCGTTTCCCATCTCTAATCCATGGAACCAGTACGCTTACTGTGTGGCCCGTGTTAATAATTCTTATCAATAGTTCTTATCAATAGAGACGCAAAACACATGTGTAATACATGCATTTTTTTTATTTTCATAATGTTTTTAAACATGTCTGTTTTTTTTCTAAATTCGTTTAGGTGTCCCGAGGTTCCGCTGTAATTATCGAATCAAACAACTAAACATGTAGATCAATACATATAAACTTTTAATCAACTTCTCGGAAAATCACACACTGCACTCTCTACTTTTGACATCTAACTCACTTCAGTGATTCGCTTCTTTGTAAAAATAGATTAAACATGCATACACATATTCACCCGTGACACCTAAGATTGCATTAGCCTACAAATTCTTGTCGTTCCTTTTTTTTATTCTATTTATAATTATAAATGCTTTTGTATTGTTAGTCTAGATCTGTTATAAATTTAATGACATAATCCAAACTAAATGATACAAGTACGCTTAACATATTTTTTTTTAAATGATGTTTTTCTTGTTTCTTTTAATGTACAGCTTGTTCCAATTTTACTTATGGTACCGGATGTTCCCAAACTTGCAACTGTAACCAGTCCAACACTGACGACTGTGACAGAACTAGTGGCGTCTGTTTCTGTAAGTCTGGATGGACAGGCTCAAGATGTGCCGACGATATAAACGAGTGTGTGGCTAAAAACACAGTGTCCATTTGTCCACCTAACTCTGAATGCGTGAACACAGCAGGCAGTTACACCTGTCCATGTCGACCTGGTTATACTCGCAATACTTTAGGTCAATGTCAAGGTTAGCAATATGTGTGTTTTCTAAATTTGTATTTTTGCTATTCTGATTTTCTAAAAAAAAAATTAATATACTTGCCAAATATTACCTG